>NC_135532.1:152553774-152867428 GCF_045843805.1 Urocitellus parryii
TTCAATATATACATATATTCTGTTTTGAGATATTTATGAATATATGTGTATATATATTTGGAGTTACAGATATATAGTTGAAGATATATATATATATATATCTTATGCCAGCTTTATGAATGAGGATAAACATGCATCATCCATATTCCAGGGATTAAGAGATCTTTTTCCAGATAAAATAGTGATAAAATTCAGAATAAAGAATCTTGCAAAGCAGCTATTTACATAGAGTACTTAGAGAAAACTTGAACGAAACTGGATCTATGAAAAGAAATGATATTTCTTAATTTATTGCACACACTGAGACCATAATTAAAATTTTTGTAAATGTGATTTTTTTTATCTTTTATTTAAACCTGAATGGATCACTAAATTTCTAGCTAGGACCCATGCTAACCTGTAAAGAAATTAAGCCATCAACCTTTTTACATGGTGTATATTAGTTTACTTTATTTGGCTCCTATACATCTAACTGTACTATTTGTTGTACTTTCTCCTAAATCATAAAAAAGACAAATTAAAAAAAACATAATGTAAAAAAGTATGAGATAAGGGGTATATTCCTAGAAATTAACCACAAATAACAGGAATTCAAAAAAGAATGCAAGAAACACAAAAGAGGGCACAAGAGTTAAGCAATGTCTATATTATTGATATTTTTAATGAAATGATTCATATTTTGATGTGTGTGATTTTTATTGCACAGAAGTTTTCATTAGAAAGAGAAAATAATCTAAAAAGAATGAAAAGTTTCTAATTCAAATAAGGATATTTGTTTGAAGATGAAAAAACTTCACATTGTAATAAAATTAATGGAAAGAATTCCACAAGCATGTTGCTTAAACAGAGAAAGTATTAAAACATAAATATAAGAATACAATAGCCCTTCAAGGACAGAAAAGCAGATTACTCATAAATAAACTGACAAAATATCCTGACTTTAAATATTTTTTTATAAAATTCAAAAAACTCCTGACAAAGATTTACCAAGATCTTCAAAATAAACTGTCATCTAAAAATTTTGTGTCCAGCTAAATTATAAATAAATTTAGACGAATAAAATTGTCTTTATTGAAATGATTGAAAAATACAATACTCAGGTTCACTTGTGATATAAACACTTGAAAGTCTGAATATGAACAATGAAAAAATAATCAAAGCATGACAACATGTGAAGAAGCTATAGAAATTTCTGTAAAGAAGTAAACTTTGAAATATCCTGTTTTTCATATCTCTAAATCAGTACTTTAAAAATAGGAAAGTAATGTTCAAAGGAATTTTAAATCTACAATATATGTTTGAAAGTAAGAAAGCACCTGGACATGTGGGTGTACCTTTTTAAAAGTCATAAATTTGAATAGAACTTTTTCTTTTGATGACTTTATACACAATTATGAATAGTTCTAAGAGTTTACGTAAAAAAAATTGAAATAACCAGATACACACTAAAACATTACTTATAAGTGAGAGTAATATATCTTTTTTAAGAAGAGAAAAAACATAACAGATACTAAAACTAACAAAAGTATTATGAATAAGTAAAGTATTTCTATTTTACTCTCTGATATTCAACACAATAAGTAGCATTAAAGAAAAAGTGAAAGGGAAGAAAGGACAGTTCAATCTTAACTAAAGTATTGAAAAATAAATTCTGATTTATAAAGTATACAAAATATATTTTCATACAATGTAAAAAGAATCCCATAAGCATAGATTTGTATCGTCTGTCTACTCAATAATTATTGATGGATCAAAAAATACTGATTTATGCAAAGTAAGGAGATTTTTACTTAAAAGTGCTAAAAATGGCTGCAAAACAAAGCCAATGTCCAATCCTTTGAACTACATGGCAGTAGAGGGATCAGAATTGAATTAGATGGGGAACTATAGAAACAGACCATTTTATCTACACTAGATTTCCCCTAGCTTGATAGAAGATATATGCGTACTTTAGAGGTCAAAAGTTGAAAACTGTTGATCACAACCAGAAAAAAACAAACAAAAAAAGTATATATGTCTGTGTGCCCATACACACTTCCTGCGTGTGTTCAATCACCATAGGAGTGCAGGAGAAATGAAGGGAAGAAAGGGAGAAGGGAAAATGGAAAACCTATTACATATGTACAGAGTGCTACTGTCTACAGAATTTCTTTCCTGTTTCTTAGGAAAAAAAAAATGCTGTGAACATGGAATTAAATTTTAGCCAAACATTAGAGGATATGACAGAGTTGGAGTAGGGTATCTCTTTTATCTTTTTAAAAGTTTTCTCTCTGAGACTGGGTCTGACTATGTTGCCAAGACTGGTTCCACACTCCTGTGCTTCAATTAGCAGGGACTTTAGGCACATACCACCATGCCAGGCAAACATCTCTTAATACAATAGAAAACATCAATTTTTTTTAGCAAAAATTTTAAATACCTAATAACATAAAGTAATTGCTGTCAAGAAAGCCAGAAAATTAGAAATCTATCCTAAGAAGATAATTTTAGATTTATTTTTATATCATAGTTTGAAAAGTGACTTCTGAATCATTGATGTTCTTACATAATGTTTTAGACAATTTTTTCACTGCTGTGACCAAAAGATTTAACAAGAACAATTTTGTAGGAGAAAAGTTTTGGGGGGGGGCTCATGGTTTCAGAGATTTCAGTCCATAGATGGCTATCTCCATTGCTCTGGGTCTAAGATGAGGCTGAACATTATGGTGGAAGAATGTGGTGGAGAAAAGTGGCTCAGAACATGACCACCAGGAAGCACAGAGAGCTCCCCTCACCATAGACAAAAAGTAAACCCCAAAAGCATGCCCCCAGTGACCCTCCTCCTCTAGCCACAACCTACCTGCCTAGAGTTTTCACCCAGTTCATCCATTCAAGTGGGTTAATGCACTGATTAGGTTAAGGCTCTCATAACCCAATCATTTCACCTCTGAACTTTCTTCCATATTTTCATACATGAGCTTTTGGAGGAACACCTAATATCTAAACCATAACACATGATTATAACAACACTGAAAACCTTTTTTTGTTTGTTTGTTTGTTTCCCACTTACTGTTCCTTTATACTACTTAAACATACTGGCTTCCTTGCTATTTCTCAGAAATCTTAGGATCTTCACATTTACTATTCTTTCTTCCTGAATAAATTGTATCTGCCTGGACTGGTTAGAAGAAAAAAAAATAAATAAATAAAGCAAAACAAGAACAAAACTTCAGATTTTTTCATTGTTCTTATTTTCTAAATTTGCATTTAATGTACCTGAGTAAAGAAATACATTAAAATTGTTACTATACAAGTGTAAATGTGTGTGCATGTAGTTGTGTAATGTTATTTTGTATCCATCCACTTTTCATAGAATGTGAACTTTTTTAAAAAAAAAAAGTATCTAATTTGTAAGTTTTACACACAACATCCACTCTGTAGCCATGGGTCAAGGAGTAATTATGGCTTTTAAGTCTTATTATTTAGAAAATATAATTTCATAAGATCATACTTTCTGGATATAGTGATTATTTTGGATCTGTTCAAAGTAAATTGAAAATCTTCTGGAAAGATTTCACCATTTTAGATTTCATTAAAAACACTTGTGATTCATTGGAGAAGGTACAAATTCAACTAAGAGGAGTTTGGAAAAAGCTAATTCTAGCCTTCATGAGTGACTTTGAAGGGTTCAAGATTTCAGCAGAGGAATAACTTTGGATGCCATAGAAATGGAAAGAGAACTAAAAAGCAAACTCTGAAGATATGATCAAATTGCTGGAATCTCATATTAAAACTTTGAACATATGAGAAGTTACTTCTTATGGATATACAAAGAAAGTGGTTTCTTATGATAGAATCTACTCCTGGTGAAGATGCTGTGAACATTGTTGAAATGAAAGGATTTAGACTATCATTTAATCTTAGTTGCTAAAGCAGTGGCAGGTTTGAGAGGAGTGACTCAAATGTGAAAGAAGTCTGTAGGTAAAATGCTATCAAACAACATGTCAATCTACAGAATAATGTACTGTAAAGTGAAGAGTCACTCTATGTAGCAAAATTGTTTTCTTATTTTATTAATTGCAATAGCCATTCCACCAACAATCAACCCCCTCATAAACCAGTAACCATCAACATGGTCAAGACTCTCCATGGGAAAAGAAATTTTCACTCACTAAGGATTCACTCAGAGGATATTTGGTATTTTTCAGCAATAGAATACTTTTCAATTGAGGGATAAATATTACTTTTTTAGACCTAATGTTATTGCACACTTAATAGACTCCAATTTAGTGCAAACCTAACTTTTATATGCCCTGGGAAACCAAAGAAATTGTGGTTCACTTTATTATAATATTGATTCATTTATAATCTGAAATGGAACACATAATATCTTTGAGGTATGCCAATAGATAGATAATAAATAGATAGGCAGACAAATATACATATATATTGTCTTTATTTCTAAATCTCAATTTTTTATTTCACTTAATAATAGAATATAATGACAATTAAAATTTTAAATCCAGTCAGTGGATCTAGAAATGCATGCTTCATTAAACTTCTCTAATATTCACAATATACTCCATAGGGCTTTAAGCATTTGAAAAACCTTGACATGTTAATCTTCATGATCTCTGTGAGATGGGTGTCATCATCTCCTTCATTCTACAGGTGAGGAAAGTCAGGTAGAGAGAAGGTTGTAACAGGCACTGGCAGGTGTCTGTGAGAGTGAGTTTCAGATCTGGCTAGTATTTCAGTCCCATGCTCCAGCTCCACTACTTCACAAAAGTATTCTGTTGCTGAAAATAGTAAATATGCTCTGACCCCATAGTGGGTCAAAATGTCTTTTCCCATGGAGAATCTTTACCACATTGTTTTGCTAGTTTCATTTTGGAAGCTCCCAAATTTCAGTAAATAGCAAATTAAAAGTAGAAACTACCTTTGTCCCTAGATTATTTTTAAAGCTACATTTCTAACAAGTCTAAAAAAGGATGAAACATGACTCAGAAACCTCTTATATTCAAACTCATTTAATAAATTCTTCAAAGGAAAAAAAATAAAATAAAATTACATTCACCCATCCTGAATGACAGGACAAGATCTACAGAAGCAAAGTGTTCTCCAGGAATTTACTTATTTC
Source organism: Urocitellus parryii (assembly GCF_045843805.1). NCBI lineage: Eukaryota > Metazoa > Chordata > Mammalia > Rodentia > Sciuridae > Urocitellus > Urocitellus parryii. Next base: position 152,558,894 of record NC_135532.1, read on the forward strand.
TTTCTTTTTCTTTTCTTTCTTTTTTTTTTTTTTGGGGGGGGGGTAGGGGTTTTGCTGGGATTGAACCCAGGGCCTTGTGCATGCAAGGCAAGCACTCTACCAACTGAGCTATATACCTAGCCTTACTTGTTGTTTTAACAAGGCTTAGTATAAGGCTTTATAAAATTCTCTTATTCATATTTTCTTTGTATGCAAAGATATGTAACCTTAAAAAAAAGTCACAATACTAAAAGAGAGAAGGCACCACAATATGAACAAGATAAACAAAAATTAAGCCAGCATACTGTTAAGTAACTGGATAACAACTTTCTCTGATCATATATTTGATTTATCTTATCTGTAGATTAGGTAAAGATTAGTTTTATTATGTTGTAATTAGTATTACAATTATATATTTTATTTATTAGATTTTTTATACTGTAAGCAATATAATATAATAAAATAAAAAAATACAGGTAGATTTATTAGAAAAGATTATTAAACTTTGATAGCCTTCACATGCTATATATGTTTCTATCAATCTGTCTATCTAATATCTATCTATTCATCTGAAACTAAATGATTTTCTTTCTCTTGCCTAAGACTTTTCTGTTAATGGCAGTACTTACTTTACAGAAATTTAAATTGTTTTAAAAATTAAAATTCTACATCAGCATAAAGATTTATTCCTACCTTGTCGGTAAGGTAATGCATGGGGTTCATGTGGAGAAGAGTATGAAATCTAATGGGATGAGTCTTGATATAGGATAAAACTTATCAACTGTATGGCTGATTCTAAATGAGAAAAAGGATCCTGAGGAATTAGAGTATCAATTTCCTAGGGAATAGGGCTTGATTTATTTAATTTTAAAGTATTTATATTTATTCATTGTGAAAAAGGATAATGAATAAATAAAAAGCAATGATAACACCAAGACAGTAGGCCAGCTTTGGGTTGGGTAGCATTATTTTTCTGCTTTATCAGATTAGCCAGGAGACTACCTCCAACACCAGGAGACAAAGCAATATTTACAAACTTCAAAAAGGACCCACTGCAGACAAGAAAGGTCCATGGTGTTTGGCCAAGCAGGAGTTGTGTAATTAGATCTAGGACCAGGCATCACTAATGCACTAAATGACAGGAGGTATTGGAGGCCCATCTGTGCAGGCCTGCTGCGTTGATCAGATCAAGGGAACTGCTAGTTCATTTGCTGACAGTGACTCAGAGTCAAAATTAGGTTGCTGAAAATTTCCATCCATCTAAAAGAAGATGGAAAGGCATCTGCTTTTGTATGAAGGGGAATTAATCAATCAAGTATATTAAGAGTCTGTCTTAAATTGCATTCAATTGTTAACTAACAAGTAAAGATACCCTCTTTCTAAAGTTTTTGAAACAAAATTATAGTTACAATTTTTCATATTTTGATTTTCTAATTTTTTATGTTGTCTTTACAGTAAACACAATAGCAAATTTAAACTATAAATCTATAATCCGATTGCCTGGACTTACATGTTTTGTATTAGACCACAGGTCCTTGTAAAATGTACTTTGCTACTCAGTTTTTTTTTTTTTTTTTAACAATGGGGCTTATAGCAGTTTGTAGTGAATATCTCTTCTTTATGTACTATTTAATGTCTTTTAGCTTTTCAGATATATAAAACAAGCTCATTTTACATAAATGCATATATTATTATTAACTTTGTAGGGCAAGGAATAAATACATCAGATCTCATACTGTGCCAAATAGCTATGTGCTGTTTAGTTGAAGAAATTGGGTAAAGAGGTAAGTAGATTCAAGATGCTCTTCATACAAATAAATAAGTCCAGTGTCTGATAGTCTGATATCCTGATCACCTGGGTTTTTCAGAAATGGCTATTACTGGTTAAAGAATTATGTCAATTCTTGCTGGGTGCAGTGGCGCATACCTGTGATCCCAGCATCTCAGGAGGCTGAGGCAGGAGGATCATGAGTTCAAAGCCAGCCTTGGCAAAAGCAAGGGGCTAAGCAACCCAGTGAGACTCTGTCTTTAAGTAAAATACAAAATTGGGATTGTGATGTGCCTCAGTGGTAGAGTGTGCCCCTGAGTTCCATCCCTGGTACCAAAACAAAACAAGCAAAAATAGAATGGTTCCAATTCTTCAAGGACTCTTCTTTCTGTAATCTGTATTTGTCTTGTTAGTGCTACTGCTTCAAACATCTCTATACATTATAACAATGTTCATTGCTGTCTTTCTTGCACATCTTGACGACTACCTTCATAACTCAAATCATTGTAATTGGGTAAGATCAATGATGTTTTGAATGTGTCACAGGGCTACTGATCATTTAGAAGTGTATAAAACATCAAATTGTAAGGATGAAATTGAGAGTATAATGCATGATGCCTGTTATATGAAGGCATGTTCCCCCTCTCTTTCCTGCCCATGCCTGACTTCTGCTCTGACTATACTCATGGACTAGGGAGTGCTATATGAGCAGGTTAGAAGTTATCTCTTTGCTTGGAATATTTAGTTGGTTAACTCTCAGGAATAATAAAGGACAAGGTATAAGGGGTGTTTCTTTTATATTTGTATCATGATATGCTTTGCTGAACTCTCTCAGAGATTCTACTTGGTATTCATGACTGTAAGTCATTTATACCTTTAATTCATCTTTCATTATCATCTGCTCATACAGTAGTCATGTTGAAAATTGAGATTTATTTTCTATATTCTATTTTTCATCCTCAACCATTTCTCATCAGAACTTGGTAGACTACCTTTTGTTCAGAATATCTGTTTTTCCTACCAAAGAATGAGAATAATTCAGTTCATGGGGAAATTTATTTGTTGATCATCTTCCAGGAGTCTATCACATTCTTTTTCAAAATTTCATAATAAGCTCACTCCAGTGTAAGGATGTTGTAATGCTATCTGAGTGGACCATTTATTTTGATTTTCCAGAGCATTCTGCTCTAAAATTAGCATTGAAATATCTTAGTGCTACCATACCACAGAAATAACTTATATGATTAATGTAGATTTTGTTAACCAACTAGAAATTATAAAATCAATTGCCATTCTAACTAAAGTGAGACGAAATTTTAGTGTAGTTTCAATTTTCATTTTTCTCATTGCTAGAGATGTTGACATTTTTTATGTATTAGTCATTTGTGTCTCTTTCAAGGAATGTCTGCTTAGTTCTTTATTTATAGATTGATTTTTATTTTGACATTAAGTTTTTTAATTAAGATTTAAGATTTTCTCTCATTCTGTAGGTTTTGTCTTCATTTTCTTAATTATTTTATTTACTGTATCAAAACTTTTTATTTTGTTTTGGGGGGCTTTTGAAGAAGTTGGTGCCTGTGCCTGTCTCATAGAGTGTTGACCCTATGTTTTCTTCTAGAAGTTTCAAGTCTTCTTGTCTAATTCCTAAGTCTTTGATCCATTTTCATTTGACTTTTATTCAGGATGAAAGATAATTTCATTCTTTGCCATTTGGATATCCAGTTTTCCCAGCACCCTTTGTTTAAAGAGACTATTATTTTTTCCTCCAACACATACCTATGGCTCTTTTATCAAATATCAAATGGCTATAATTATAGAGGTTTGTCTCTATGTCTTCTATTTCATTGGTCAAAATTTCATCTCACTCCAGTAGAATGGCAATTATCAAGCACATAAATAGTAAGTGATTTTGAGGATGTGAAGAAAAAGGTACACTCATATGTTGCCCATTGGACTGGAAATGAGTACAACCATTGCAGAAAGCAGTATGGAGATTCCTCAAAACATTAAGAATATAACCACTATATGACCCAACTATCTAAATCCTTGGTATTTACCCCAAATAATTCAAGTCAGCATTTATAGCAATACAATCACTTTATTGTTTATAGCAGCAAAATTCACAATAGACACATCTTGGAATCAACCTAGATACCCATCGATAGATGAATGGATCAAGAAAATGTAGGTACACAATGGAGTTTTACTCATTAAAGAATGAAATCATGGGCGGGGGATGTGGCTCAAGCAGTAGAGCGCTCCTCTGGCGTGCATGTGGCCCGGGTTCAATCCTCAGCACCACATACAACAACGACTAACTAAAAAATAAATATTAAAAGAAATTCTCTCTCTCTCTCTCTATCACTCTCTCTTTAAAAAAAAAAAAAGAATGAAATCATGGCCTCTGCTGACAAATAGATGGAAATGGATAACATCCTGCCAAGTGAAATAAGCCAGACTCAAAAAGTATGGGTCAAATGTTTTCTGTCATATATAAAAGCAAAAGCAAATAAGGAAGAATTTTAGAAATAAAATAAATTATTTTTATTTAGAGAATGAGAACACTTTTAAAAAATAAGTAAGTATAATAACAAATACATACCAGTTCCATTGCGCTACCAGTATTTTAGGAGTTTTTAACTGGATCGTCTCTTTTTGATTATTTTTTTCTCAATTAGTATATTCATCTTCTCCAAATGAGTTTATTAGGAAAAAATTATCCATTGAACTATGTGTGTATAGTAGCTAAATCACTAGTTATTTTATTCGGATGACTTCTTCCCAGACCTTTGATGTCAAATTAGGTTAAGTGAGTAATAATTGGATCTAATTAGCTTCCCCAAAAGCTCTTAATTCCATCACATGAAGCCAAATAGAAAATTGTATGAATGGATGATGTCAGTATGAGATGCAGTTGTGATCTTCATCACTGAATCATGAAAATATGGTTTTTTTTCTTCATGTCCAACTATATTGAAGTAATCAATCCAGTTTGATTCCCTGTTACTAATATTAAAAATAAGTGTGGCATTTTTTCCATCATGTTTCTCTTTTAAAGACATTATATAAAAGTAAAATTGTGAGAATTTTATCATCAAGGATAAATTTCCATGGACATAATGGTCATTTGCAATGTAAAAAGCAATATGATTTCTAAGTGATATAAATGAAATTATAGTCACTTGGGACATAGTCAGTCCAAAAAAATTAATCTGCAATAAATGAATCTCAGTTCATTTTTTTTTCAGAAAAAAAACTTTTGGCAATACTTGCTATATTGTTCTATAAGTAGTTCTGATTTTATCCAGTTGTATTTAATATATATATATATATATATATATATGAAATTTTAGAGAACGTAGACTATTAGAAGAATGATATGAGTTTTAACTGATTAAAATAAAAGAAAGGCTTCCAATCAGTCATATGTGATTCATCTTCAGCCATTTCCTTCCTAACTTTCTTTCTCCAAACTTAAATATTTGACCCAGTTTAGGTAAAATTCCAGAAGAAACATCAATCTGAAAAAGTACAAAGTTAGGAAACTGAGGTCCTGTGTAAAGTCTGTTACCAAAGAATGTTGCCATAACTATGATAGCAAGCCCCAAGAAAGGTCCATCTGAGATGTTCTGGGTATAGTTAAAGGCAACATCTTGAAATGAATGTAGGCTAGCATAATTATGAATAATTCTGAAACAAGTGTTTGGCCTCATTCTGTATTTCCTTAGCTCAAATATGATTCAAATATGGGGGACTTTCAATTCAGAAACTTTAACAATATGTATCAACACGTAAGAAAAAAAAACATGTTGATAAACTTAATATTTCTAATATGCATGTTCGAACACAAGACTCTGTTCTCAGTAACTGTATTAGGTAGAACTGTGATCATGTTAAAATAAGTAGTCCTTTCATCTTCATACAACAAAGCGATACAAGTGTACATATTTCATTCCTGGGTATGAGAGTTTTGTTGGTCTGGAGGCAGGATCAGTCATAAAGGTTTCTTATTTAAGGCCTCTGGTGAGGCATCTAGTACATTATCTCTTACTACATTCCCTTTGGAGGCGGCGAACAAGTATTACAAACAAATTCCTATTCACTGGGTTAGTGCTATTCTTTGGACATTGTTCCCCTCCAAAACTCATGATAAATTTTAATTGCTTTTGTTAGAGTATTTTGAGGTAGGATCAGTGGGAGGTGATTGGGATATGAAGGCTCCATACACATATGTGAGATAGATACCATTATAAAAGGGGAAGTTGAGACCCATGTTGCTCATTCTTTATTTCATGGGATGAGCTTTCTCAGCCTCCACATCTGTGAGCCAATACTGTTTTGTTCAGTATTGAACAGAACTCTTCAGTATTAACAGAACTCTTTCCTGCATTCTGTTACAACTACACAAAACAGACTGAGATAACCAGGAAGGAATCTCTGCCCAAAGTGACACATGGTAAAGGGGAAAGAAAAAAATTTAAAAAGCACTAAATTATATCATTTGTCCCAATAAAAAGAGACTAATTGCAATATAGATTCAGCATATTTACCAGGTAATACAACTTTTTTAAAAAGTTTTAAATATTTTAGTTGAAAGTAATAATTAATTCTGAAGAATTGACTTAGATATATGAAGTTTATCTACATCAAAGATAATAAAGCATTTCTCAAATAAGCAAAACTAGCAATGTGTTGGTTAACTACTCTTATTTATCTTCATACAAAGGCATTTATCACGTATTCTTTGGTTTGCCATTATTAGCTGATATTGAAATATTGTTGTCTACTATAAGAATATATTTATGAATTATTACAAAGTTCTCAGTATATAAGTCCTTGGAGAACTCTATGTTATTGATAATACTTGTTTTTTCCTTAGTAATTTGTGTGACTTTATCATTAAGCATTATAAAATTATTTTCTTCATATAACCTTTCTATTCAGATTACTGCTAAAACATCAGAGGTAAATTAATATTCCACCTCTAGAATATACATGATTTCACTGTGCTTATCTCTATTTTATAAAGATCGTTATCTTTTTATTATTATTTATCTTGTACACCGTTTTCTTTTCAGCTGCTTTACCTTCTACCTGCTTATGGTGTTTCAGTTGTCATTTTAATGTGTTGTAATTTTTTTAGATTAACAGAGAATATGCAAAAATATACAATATCATGCATCTTTGGGCAACTTAAGTAATCTCCTTGGACCAGTTCTCTTATCTTCCCTGTGAAGTAGGTCAGACACCATTGATTTCTCTGATCAATTGTGGTTTAACAAGTTGTCAACAATAAAATCAAAGGACAATGACTGGGGCCCACAGTAAGATTTCAAAATTGAGGGACTATTCAGATGGTGTCTATTTTAGTCAGTACACTAAGCATATTAAATAGAAAGAAAATGGGTCAACATGCATTGAGTGCTCAGGATGCTCAGGATAAAGTTATATTCTGATTAGGAAAAAGAGGACAACCAGTTAGAAAATTTACAAAGAGAAGCAGATTTGGGTAGATACTATTTAGTATCACAAAATAAACAATTAGGTGGAAGAACCCCACAAAATGAGATATTTTACTATTATACTGCAATACTTTCAAATTTGAATGCAAGGCCAGTCACCAGTTACTTTTAAAAGAATTCAGATCCAGCCAGGTATGGTTGTGCACTCCTGTAATCCCAGTGTCTCAGGAGGCTGAGGCAGGAGGATCACAGTACAAAGACAGCCTCAGCAATTTAGTGAGCTAAGCAACTTAGCGAGACCATGTCTCAAAATAAATTGTAAAAGGGCTGAGGATGTTGCTCAGTGGTTAAGTACCCTGGGTTCAATCCCTGGAACAAAAAGAAAAGAAAAGGAAAGAAAATCAGATCCAACCATTTGTCGTAATCGGTAACACAGAGATCAACTTTTGTTCTGGATTTAGAACAATTCAAAACTCTTACCTGAGAAAACTCTTAAATATCAAGATTTCTGCATCAGTGAGTAGGTTAAATGGTTCCTCTCTGAAAGGGGATTAGGAGCCAAGGCCCTTATATTTCTTAACAGTCAGCTTTGTTCTCTGACTATTAGATGTCTTTTTCAATCTATTACAGAGGCAGCCTGCATAACAGCAACACTTCAGAGACCTCCAACTTTAGAAAGTTATCATCTTCCTTAGCTCATATCAATTTCTGTCAGGAAAAGCTGACAGGATGCTACTCATCATATAAGTGGGTACAGTGTTCACTGTTGTGAGTTTGCCTTTCAAATGCTCTCTCAGAGCATCCGTCACCCTAACTGTTCTGGGATTCAAGCAAAAAATGTTTTGCTCCCTTATATTTGAATAAATAGTAGATCTGCTTTAGAAGACTACATTTTTAACAGAAGATGAGATCCAGAGCTTACAACACACCTAATAACTTTACCATTGTTCATTTATTATAACATTTCATGTGCTAGTTTTCCACTCTCTACTTCTGTTTAAACAAATGAGTGAAATGTTATAACCTGATCAAAGAATTGCCCCCCCAAAATGCATGTGAACTGCAGACCTGGGTGATAGTACCAGTGCCCTCCTGAAGCTTGACATTCTGGTCATTCTGAGAGGTATCTTAGATGTGGCTTGTGGTTAAAGCCAGCCTTCAGTGGAGCATATGAGCATTTCAGTTTCCTTTTGGAGTTTCCTTAACTTAGAAAAACTGGTTGAAAAGATCCTGGAGTTCCAGATTGTGGTGATAAGGCAAGATAGTATTTTTTTCTTCTTTTACTTAAAGAGATATTTCTTAAATTTTAATGTACTGGTGGCACCATATTAATAACTATTAATATTTATACTACTTAGTATTAAGAAATACAAAAAGCACATTGATGATTATCACCACTTTCTAACTTTTCATATAACTACCTTCAAGTATAATGTACAGGTTGGGTAGAAGCCACAGAGTTCTGACTCAGATCTGAGATTTGTGATGTTTGGGTATAGGATTCTATGGAAATTATACAACATGTCTTTCTCAATCTTCACATTGTTAAATGGATTGATGACAATAATGATAGTGCTGAGTTGTTGTGAAGATTAAATATTTTAATGCACATTTTACCAAGGCAAAAACTGTTTAAATATCAATAAAGTCAAAGTATTATTTTTAAATTTGGAGGCTAAATTTTTGGATAAAACTTTATGTAAAATTTTCTGAGGGTTGCCCAAAATGAAACCGCCTAAATCTAGATTGTAATCAATGTTTTTTAAGAGAGAGTGAGAGAGGAGAGAGAGTGAGAGAGAGAGAATTTTTAATATTTATTTTTTTTAGTTCTCGGCGGACACAACATCTTTGTTGGTATGTGGTGCTGAGGATCCAACCCGGGCCGCACGCATGCCAGGCGAGCGCTCTACCGCTTGAGCCACATCCCCAGCCCTCAATATTTGATTATAAAATTTAAAACTCTGAAAAGATAACCTCGTAATTTGACTGTGATAGTTATTTCACTATTGGGTCTCTGATTCCCACTGCCATGCATCATAGAAATAAGATAAATAGCAAGCAACTAGGAAATTATGAACCATCAGTAAAAGCTTAAAGTGTCTAACACAAAATCAAGAAGAGTTGATTAGGACAAACAATTTAATCATTAAACAAAAATCTATTCATGACAATATGAGAGTGATGAAATTACAAAAAAATAGATAAAATAAATATATTTTAAAAAATCTCTCTACTGATCACCCCACCAAGTCCTTATTGACCAAGGCTGAACTTGCGTTTATTTCACTTGAATGAGTCAATATACCACACAACTAGTGTACCAGCTAGTCTGAAATGTTCATACAATGTACAGAATCTAAATACACCAACGTACATGCAAATACACAAAAGAAAACAAATCAAAACCTTTTACTAAAACTCACTTATGAATTTCAATTACAATGCTGTTTTAGAGGCTAAAAACCATAGTTGGAAAACGCATTCATACTAGGTTAAAACCTCATTTAATTTCCCAGTTCTCTTTTAAACCTTTATTGTGTTTGAGCTTGAATATTTTCATTTCATGCCTCCCTTAGAAAATCCCAGGGAGAGAATTCAGTGCCTCCCACAACAGCATTTTTCACTTTTGAACAGCTCTGAACATTGCATTTTCTTTCTTCATTTTTTTCCTATTCTACTTCACAAAAACATTCATTTAAAAAATATTTTTAGGTATATCCACAGCATTGCATAACATCCTATACTATGAAGGTATGTTTTGAATAGCACTAATTCACAATCTATCTCACCGAATGGAAAATCTACAGACACAAACACAGTTACATTTCATACATGTGTGCAAGTATGGAAAACAAGTCCACTGAACATTTGGAAACACTCCTCTGTGTTCCCTGAAAATTTATGATTTCAAATGTTAAATATAGTACATCATTTTGTTTCTTTGCTTGTTTCTTTAAGATTTATAAAGTATTAGAATTCAAAAAGTAGGAAAAAAATTTAAGTATTCCATTAAGATTTTAAAAAATCTCAATTATACAAGAACCATTTAGAGAAGACATTTTGAAGGTGAGGTAATTTGTATTTAAAAATATAAAAAATACTTGTATCTCTCAGAGTTGATAAGTACTAAAGTCACATTATCTTTGAAGTAATGAACCATAACGTCTTCACATTATTATAATGAATGTTATAACCTATGATGTTTACAAAACATCAGGTAGTAATAAACTACATGGAAGGAAGATGATTACACAGATAATTTTTATATAAATTCTAAGAGTTGCATAAAATCAATACAAAGATAGTAGTGCTGTTATAAAATTTTCCAATTCTTTAGGATGCATATGAATTCTACAAAATGCAAATTATTATCTGTCTGGATTATTCTAAGAGTTATGTTGCATTATTACTTTTGTGTCTTTAAATTTTTCTTCTTTATGATTAAATATTCTGAAAATAAAATTTGATGGATTTTTGCCTTATATACTGACTTCTAAATAATTTTTAAACGTAACTTGAATAAATACTTCATACTTCCTTTCTTTTATTCTTTAAAACCTATTTAAAATTTCTGATCATTCTGACTTCAGATAATACTCTGCATGTTTTTTCTGCTTATATAAATTCTAAATTCTTTGAATTCATTGTTAATTTCTATGAATTATTTGAGAGTTGAGCAATCTCATAATTTTACCATTATGCTCCAAACTTCTAAAATTATTGTTAGATATACAATGAGTCTGACAATTAACAGATGACACTTGCCATTTTGTTTTGAAATATAATTCAGTTGCATAATACAATCTATTCATACTGTCATTTATGTCTTATTTTATCAAGTAGATATGATGTCTGATAACAAGGACAAGGCTTGTGTTTATTTCCATTTCTAAAATTCTTTCATGTGTGCCAAGTTTATAGTTAGACTTCAAAAGTATTGATGGATTAATGGATTGATTTGTGGATTAAGAATACTGTATGAAAATGAATAACTAAATAGGCAAAGTATTGGAATTACAATATAAACTCCTTGGGTTTAATTTTCTTCTTTATAATATAGAGGTTAAAATAGATTCTGTTTAAGGTATTATTAACCTCTGATATGTTGCATTCTTTCCATTTGAATTAACTAGTGTAGACATACAATTCTATGACAAAAGAAGACAGAAAAAGTACTGCTGTCACTTGCCTGACTTCTAAATTGTCCTCAACAAAGGTGTGCTTTTAGAAGTGCAAAAAAGTTTTAATCAACTTTATATTTGAGAACCTTATAATTGGTGCATTTATAAAGAGAAAAATGAGAAATTAAAAATCTTACATTATCCACTCAAACAGAATTTGTTGATGTAAGATTTTAAAAACATCTAAGAGTTGCAAATTGCTTTTGTCATTATTTTTTTAGTGATTACAATAACGTACACAAAAAGATTTATATCGTTTTAAAAAATTTTTCAGTTCAAAATTTCCTCATTTCAATGGTTATAGACATGGCCAAACAGACTAATATGAGACAGTGTTGTGCTTTTCCAACTATACCAATAACATTATTGTTTCACAGCAGGTAAAAGAAAAAAATCACAAAAAACATCACCAATCATCTTCATTTTATAGCAATGTGTTCAATGTTCTGATTGTGCCAATAAAAATATGGAGTCATTTAGTCATTGATTTGTAACTTATGTGACTATTTTATTTTTTTTTTTTGTTTGACTATCTCCATATGCCAACAGATGGGCTTGCTGAGGATGCAACATCCATCCAAAAAAAAAAAAAAAATCTCAGGAAAGGAAGGGAAGCTCTGAATCCAGGCAAGCCCTGTCCAATTGTGTACTTGAGTTTGATTATAAATGTGAGCACTAGAGCGGTGTAGAAAGAGCAGGGCAATGTTTCAAAAAAAAAATGGCATTCTTTGAACCTTCTTAATTTAACAAAGAGGCAATCTATCATCTTCTCTTGAGAGTACATTCATACGTGGGATTTAACTTACATAACAGGAAGGCAATAATGGTAATTGCCTTCTCTTACCCAGATGGGTTATTTTTAAATAGCCATATACTGTTTTAAACCTCAGTGTGCAGTCAATACAGCACTCAGGTGCCATACTCCAACATAAATAATATGTCAAGAATATGGATATAAACACATAAATATAGTCTCAGTCTGAACTACCTACACGAGGAGTACTTCAAGGCAGCATTTATATGCACATATTTTCTTTTGAAGATTTAAGGTTACAATGCAACGCTGAGCAAACTAATATAGAGAGCATTATAGACCCAATTCAATAGGGCTCCATTAGAGACTAGCATAATTTGTGCATTGAGTCAATTAAATTGCTGTGGCCAGTATCTCCTTGGTTTGTAAGAGGAGTTTGTTTGTCGTTAATAATCCCTTAGGGTTTACTTCAGGAAGTTCAGATGACTCTCAGAGAAAAATCACAAAGAGATGGGCACGATCTGGTATAAAATAAAACTTACATTAGTGAATACACGGTACACCTTATGCTCTATACCTCTAAGTACTACAGTATGCATTTCCATAAAAACAAGAACAAGGGTAATCTTATATAAACCACAGTAAAATTATCAAAATTAAAAAGAATTAGCATTTACAAAACTATTTTTTTTTTGTTATTTTTACATATACACGACAATAGAGTATATTTTGATGTATTATACATACATGGAATGTTGACAAGGTTATTCATAGCTCATATCCAAATCTTGTCAATTATTTCAATAATGTCATTTTTTCAGTTATTATTATTATTATTATTATTATTATTATTATTATTATTATTTTTGTATTTTTATACTAGGGCTTGAACCCAAAGGTGCTTAACCACTGAGCAACATCACTATCCCTTTTTATGTTTTATAAATTGAGACTGTGTCTCTCTAAGTTGCTGAGACTGGCTTTCAACTACAGTCTTTCTGCTTCAGCCTTCTGAGCCGCTGGGCTTATAGGCATGTGTGACCATGTTTCGTGTCTTTTCCCTTTAGAACTAAAATTTCCTACCTTACATGTTTGTTTGAAGGGATCTGAATCAAGTTATGCACAGTAGGGGAAAATAGCATGGACATACTATTATATTTTTCTGAGCACTGTTGATGTTAACTCTAATCCCTTATTAGTAAAACCTTCGTTTTTCCACTATAAATTTATATTTTCCTCTTGCAGCTATCAATTATCTTAATAAAGAAATTATTTGAGATTTGCAAGTATCTCAAAAAATCAAATTTAAGTATCTTAAAAATAAAATTAATATGAGTTTCATTACCCAATAATACTTTTCTAACTCCATTATATCATATATGTTTTTAAATTTTCATTTGAATTTAAGAAAGGGTGTTTCTTTCCACTGCATATATTTTACCCATTTTTTTTAGCATACAAATGTCAGTTTTTCATGGAAATAAAATCCATGATTATCTTAATTTGGTCTTCAGATTGATTCAGATTGCATCTGTGACAGCCCCTTTGGGCTAGAAAATATGTCCTTTTGATATGTTCCTGTCTAATTCCTTGAGTGCTGTTAAGAACCATAAATTAAGATCTCCCATAACCATACAATACTTTACCTGTTTTAGTATTAGATTTTGTCTTTTCTCTAAGTATTGGTTTCTTTGAGTAGGAAATTAGATTTTTGCAGTAAGTACTGAATGCTAAAAATGTTGTTTTCTGTTGGAGGGTCATTGCCTCAAAGTCCACACATTGGATAGACCTAAAGAATACAAAGAGTTTAGGTATACTTCCTATTTTTATTTGCACATTTATTCTCTTTCCCTGTTGCTTTATTTTTAGCTCTTTTTTTCCCATCAGGCTGTCCTTCCCTCTATATCTCCTCCCTGCCTTCCTCCAGTATAGTAAATATCACAAAGTATGCTGTAATGATGCTTTCAATTTTCCAAAAGAGATTACTGCTAAATAATCAATACATATAATCATTGGCTCAACCTCAAATAAGAAACTCAGAATTACTAATTCATACTAGCAAATAAAGCAAGCCTAGTAATTGGAATTTAATATTTCCTCACAGTTTATTTAACATAACATATATGTACACACATAGACAGTGTACAAATACACTATGAATTATTTTGTGACTAAATGTTTTTCAAAAGTTTATATTCTTAAGTAAATACCTAGGATTGGAATTTCAGAGTTACAAGATGTGCTTAAGTTTAGCACTAGTAGATACATAGGGCAAAGCAGTTTCTGCAATATTCAGTTTAAAGTGTCACCAAAAATGTATAAGATTTCCAGTTGCTCCATATCTCTACTAATGTTGGTATTATCTATATTTCATTTTAGTTATTCATGTATTGTTCCATTGTATTGCCTTTTAATTTTGAATTGAAAGTTCCTAATGAGCAATAATTTTTAAGCATATTTTTTATAAATTTGTTAACTATTTTGCCATCATTTTTACATAAGGAATAAGTTCAAATAATTTCACCATAGTGTTATTGAACAGTGTTTTCTTATTTATTACAGGAGTTTTTCATATAAGTCCTTTACCAAAATATTTGGTAAAACTACTTTACGGTATAAAAAATAAAAGTTGTTATCTATATTGAAACTAGCCATTTCTTCCCTATTTATATCTTCCTAAAAATCTTCCATTGTTTTACATTTTGTTCTATAATATAATTAAAATTGATTTTTGTGTATGTAGTTGGGTAGAGTATTTTATTCCTATATGGATACCCAATTAACTCTGTTATATTTGAAAAAAAAATAATCTTTTTCCTGTAAGACTGTCAAACATGTTATTTATGACATAAATCAAATGATGGTATATATTTGAGTGTTTCTAAAAACCATTCTAGCCTATTGATTCATTTCTTTTTCCCTAATATCTATACTTATAAACTTAATGTAGCTTTATAAAAGACTTAATGTCTTTTAATGGCAGTTCTTCTACTTTGTTAGCCTTTGTTAAGAGTCCTTAGTTATTCCTAAACTTCCATCTGAATAGGAATTTGAGAGTCAGTTTGTTTTTGAAAACCCTGGCTCATGGTATTATTATCCTGGCTACATTGTTTTCATAGGTCAGTCTGGGTGGAATTTCCAGCTGTTTTCCTTTTAATGAGTAGAATATTCTTTTATATATTTAATTAATAATTTATAATTAATTATAACGATTTATAATTCATCATATAATTGGTGTTTATTGTTCAATGTGGATTAGAAGCTTGTACCTTTTTTGCAAAATTTATTTCTAGATATTAGAATATTTTAGTCTAGTGTAATGATAATTTTTGTTCACATTTTGTTTGTTACTGCTATGTATGAAACTAATGCTGCAGGTTGATCTTTCCCAGAAAAATTACATATTTGTAATAGTAAATTCTGTGTAGAGTCTTCCAGATATTCTATATAATCATTAAATCATTTTTAAACAACAATTTCTTTTCCATTTTTTTATATTTTTAAAACGTATTGCTATGACTAGGAACTCCAGTACAATGATTAAATGAACTGGTGATATTCTTTTTCTGGTTCTAATCTCATTGGAAACATTTTGAACATTATAACATTAAGTATGATGGTCAATATATATTTTTCCTGCAAAAATTATTTATCATATTTTAAATATTCCCCTTTTCTACCTTTTTATATATTTACAAGATATATTTTAAATTATGTACTGCTTTTCTCTTGCTGCATAACTCATTATCACAGATTTTGTGTCTTTACACAACTACATTTATTTACTCACAAATGTGCAGGTCAGAGAGTTATATTACTGAAGTTTATGTCTCCTATCCTTCCTGCTGCTATGAGCTCCAAGTTGTTTTGAACTAAGGATTATCTCAGTGTTTGCTATATGGCACCATCCACCTTCAAGCCAACAAAGGCTCATAGAAACCTTGGCATGATTTAAATCTTACCCTGTCTTTGACTAATAGATCTAATGATTCCTTATGATTATTTTGGGCTCTCCCTGATATCTTCCTAAAATAAGGCTAATGACTTTGAGACCTTAATTATTTTGCAAAATCTTTCCATAACAACACTTAAATGAATGTTTGATGGAAAAACTGGGGAAAGGTGTCTATGTACCAGAGTTTAAAATAAATTGTACTACATTTTATCTTCTTTTAAATTTTCCTCAGCTTATGAAACAACTTACCAGTGAAGACATGTGAATTTCAATATTTCTTTCAGTGGGTAATTTTTTTTTAAAGTATAGATCTAGTTTTGAAAGTACATATAGGAAAATTACAAATTTGTTTTTATTTTAATTTTAGTTTCAATTCAATTACAATTTGTTGTGATGGGAATATTCCTCTTATTTAAATCTTTTAAAATATCATTTTACTTATAATTGTCTTCTTATGTATTAACTTGAATTCTCCAGAGGAACAGAATAAGTAACATACAAAAATTTAAATCTGTCATCTATTTTTAGGAATTAGCTAACACAATCATGAGTGTTGGCAATTTTAAAATCTGTGGGTAGGGAAAGTGGTAGCAATTCAGGTTAAAGGTTGATGTTATAATCTATACTTAGAAAACTGCAAGAAATGTTACCAGAAATGAAAGTCTCCTGGTGAGTCTGCCCTAATAGTATAGTTCTTTGAATCTAATGATATTTTGGATATGTTTTATCATTTTTCCCCTGATTTCCAGTTATAAAATTTTATATTAATTTCCTGCTGTGTGTCTAATATTCTGTTAAATTGATCCATTTAGTTCTTGATTTTAGTTAATTTATTTATTAGTTTTAAAATTGCCACTTAATAGATTCCAGTGTCTGTGGAATTTTAATTCTTTTTCCATTTTTTTACATATTTTCTTCTGTTATAAGTACTATTATAAGTACTTCTCTTTCTTCCTTCCTTTCTTCTTCCCCTTCTCCTCCTCCTCCTTTTTTTGGGGGAAAGGAGTACCCAGTATTGAACCCAGGGGCACTGGAACACCGAACCACATCCCCAGCCCTATTTTGTATTTTATTTATTGACAGGGTCTTACTGAGTTGCTTAGTCTTCCAAGCTGCTGAGATTAGAGGTATATGCCACCTCACTCTGCTCCTTCTTCGTTTCTTAATATTATAATTTTCTGTGCCTGCTAATTTTTCCTTAAATATTTGACATAATGTTTGAAAATTTACAAAGTGTATGGATGACTTCTACTGAGTGAATTAACACTTCTTGTTTATAGATATTGAAAATAGGATAGGCCATGTAATTGTCATCTTCTGTATTAACTTGAATTCTCCAGAAAAAAACAGAATATGAAAAAAGTTACAAAACCATGGGCTGAGGTTATGGCTCAGAGATAGAGTGCTCGCCTAGCACATGCAAGGCCCTGGGTTTGATTTTCAGCACCACATCAAAATAAATAAATAAAGATAATGAGTCAAACTACAACTAAAAAAGTAAATATTTTTTAAAAAATTATAAAAACATAGTCCACCCTCACTCACAGGCTCTGAACTCTAATTGATATTTTTAATCATTATCTTCCCAGAATCTTAAGACTGCCAGTATAGTTGCTCATATTTTCCTAGTTAGTTTTGATAGACATATAAGGCTCTTCTTTGTATATTTTCAAAATTCAACAAATATTTTGGGGTGGGGAAGTTTCATAAAATTACTATGTCTAATTTATAGTTCCCTTTTCTTATTTGGAAAGCTAATACTGATATTTTCCATTACTCTATTTTTTTTTCTTAGGATCACAAGAACATTGATATCACTGTTGGTCTCTTTGACTCTTGATAGAGGACTTCTGTCCTCCTTCAAAGCATCTTCAGAGTCTTTTGTACACTCAGACTTATTCAATGCCCTAGATATATTATTCATTGAATCACATCTCATATATTAGTGTATTTAAGTTTCTCCACAAATTTATATTTTTCTCATATCATTGATGACTTTATCCATAATGAAAATATTCTCTGCTTTTTGTGTGTGTGTGTGTTTTATATCTAGTGTGTTGCTCTTTACATTGATAGCCTGTAAGATACTTATTTGTATTGTGATACAGATCTAATTTGCATGAAATATACTTGAAAATAAGTAAATGTATTAATAATACATCTCAATGTGTCTGCATAGTCCTCTAAATACTACCTTCATTTCTGCCATGAAACCATTTAAAATTGAATACTCAAAAACAGCATAGGATTGGCACCAAAACAGACATGAATACTAATGGATATGAAGACACAGAGACAAATCCACACAAATAAAGTTATCTCATGCTAGGCAAGGGCACCAAAAACATAAATTGGAGAAAAGAACCTCTTCAATAAGTCGTGCTGAAAAAAACTGCAAATCCATTTGTAGTAAATTGCAAATCTCTTTAAGTTGCTGAGGCTGGCAAATAAAATAAAAATGATCAAAAGTGTGAAGAGAGAACCTATACAATGAAAGACAATATTTGACACCCCACTTCAGATAAGGCATTAATTTCCAACACATACAAACAGCTCAAAAAACTTAACATCATCAACAACAACAAAACCAATAAATGAGCAAAAGAACTAAACAGATATTTCTTAAAAGAAGAAATATAAACAGTCAATAAATATATGAAAAAAATGTGCAATATCACTAGCAATTAGAGAAATGCAAATTAAAACTACTCTGAGATTTCACCTCACTCCAACCAGAATGGCAATTATTAAGAATAAAAGTAATAATAAACATAGGTGATGATATTAAGAAAAGGGTACACTCACATTGCTGGTGGGACTACTGCAAATTAGTGCAACCACTCTGGAAAGCAGTATGGAAATTCCACAGAAGTCTAGGAATGGAACCACTGTTTGACCCAGTTATCCCACTTCTCATTATATACATATTTTTCATTTGGGTTTCCTAGCCTATATCTTTTGAATAGGATATCATAGGCTGGAAATTTGCAATATTCATTTTTGTTTAAAGAAATAAATGAAGTGGGAAGACCTCATAAAATGTTGTTTTAATGGTGGAGAAAAATATTGTTCAGAAAAATGAGGTCTAAACTGGATGTGGTGACACACACCACAGATCCCAGCATTCCTGACAGGAATATTAAAAACTCAAGGCCAGCCTCAGCAACTTAAGGAGACTCTGTTTCAAAATTAAAAAAAAAATTAAAAAATGATTGGGAATGTAATTCAGTTTTAAAGCACCTCTGGATTCAATCTCCAGTACCCAAAATAAATAAATTCAAATTATTTAAAATCAAGTATAGAAAAAAGTTGAATTGAGACTACTTGTTCATTATTTTTTCAATTGTCCCTCAGTTAAATTTTGCCATTGAAGACAAATTTTAATTTATCCTAATTTTACAAGTTATAATGCTGCTCTTCTCTATGTTTTAAAACATTCCTAATAACAAACTGCTATGGTTTGGATGTGAGGTGTCCCCCAAGAGCTCACATGTGGGATAATGCAAGAAGGTTCAGAGGAGAAACGTACCATAAAGTTGGGAATATGTAAGAAGGTCAGTTGTAGTATTTCTCCTATTGAGTCACCTAGTATAAAAAAAACGCCACATATAGAGCAGACAGAGGTTGACTAAGGGACACTTACAAGTAGATTGATCATAAATGTCTCTCTCTAGGAAGTCACATTTAATTTAGTTCTTATAGAATGTGTAGGTCTTTAAGGTATTATGTTAAACAACATAAAGCAAATATAAATGCATAGAAAAGAGTATTAATGTCTAAACCCAGTGTGAATCATCTAATATAAATTCAAAGATACATAAAATAGTATTATTTGATAGAATTAGAAAAACATGTAATAAAAAGACCAGATTATATGTTGACAAAGGTAGATGATGCAGGATGTAGAAATGAAACAACAGAGATTAAATAGATGAAAGGTAAAATGATGATAGCATTGAAAAATAACTAGACACATAGCATAAGACAGTTAAAAACATACAGAGTATGAGTTAATTGTTTCATTTAGAAAATTATAATACACTAAATATAAATAGCTATAAAATCATGAGCATTTCAAGTAATGCTATCATCATGGAAAGGTAATCATATGGGGTTGAAAGATATCATTGACTAACAATGATCAGGTAATATTGAGTTAATTTAATAATGAATTGAGTGTAAGAAATGAAAATGGAAAGGTCAAATATTTCTCCAAGATTTTGGACTTACCTTACTGAAAAAATATGATGGGTACAGAGCCACAAATGGCAGAGTAAAAAGAACAATTTGACCAGTTGTAGAAGAAAGAAGGTAAAATAATTTATTTCCTGCAAACTCAGCTTTGATGATTGATCAGGTTATGAAAATAAGAGTGGCTGTTAGAACTTTGTGTATACCATAGGTTTGCATAGGGAGAGATGATTTGAAATAACAGGTGAAGAAACTGAAGAATTTTGAAAAAAGAAGGTCAATTTTCTTTTTTATTTCAATTTAAAAAGAGAAATATAGTCATCTAAGCAATCTTAAAATAAATTAATTAATTTTGAAATTAGTCACTAATTAAATAAAAATGAGTTTTAGTTGGCCAGAGGAAACAACTTCTTAGAATTTCATGGCACCCAAATTATTGGCTGCATTTACATGAAGTGTGCCCATTTGTAGGAAGTTTATTTGTTGTTTAGCTTTGCCACATACATATGTCTATGATTTTTTAGAATCTTCCATTCACTTGATTTTCTTTTGAATGAAAAAGGGGGTTACATAGTAAGCACAAGAAATAAGACACACATCATAATTGCGATATTCTTTCCTTGCTTAAACTGAAGTATTGACAGTGAAATCCCTAGCTGTTCTTAAAGGCCACTAAGGTAACATGTAGATACTTCTTTTGAAGCATAAAGGTTAAGAAAAATATAGTTCCCAGCAAGTTATGGGTATAAACAAGATTAGGACCCCTTAAGTGAGTTCTAGCAATCATGTTCCTGCTGAAACCCATAAACCTAAGTGTCTTTCAAGCCATGTAATGTATTTTCTAAATCTTCTAGAGCACACTTATCATTATACCATTTGACAATCTTTAAACCAGATGGGGATCAATGTTTTCAGTGTGGGGTATTATACATTGTTATTATAGAAGCTGTAGGTAATAAATGTTTCTGCAACCAATTTAAAGAGAATCCATTATGCAAATATAATAATACCTGCATAAATCCTTAATCTGCAGTTTAGTATCATGTACCTGGCTGGTTTTAATGACTTTTCAAGATAAGTTTATTCAAACAAGAGAAAAATAAAACATAATCAACTAGTGTGTAGCCATTGAAACAGAAGGAAACTGTAGCACTTACTACCCTAGGATTTGTCTTTGGAAATTATTTTTGTTCTGAATGACTAATGTTAGATTTAACAAAAAATAAAGTTTCCTAATTATTTTTTTATCAAAAGACATGTCTTCCTGTGTAACACTTTGTCATGTTTCTCTCTAAAATATCTTCCTATATAACAGATGTAGACATAAATATGGATATAGGTAAACACACACACGCACACCCTTAAAATTAATATGTACTTGTATGTAGACATGAACAGGCACACAGACACACAAAGAAATATTTCCCATATCTACTTTCCCCAGGTTAATTAAAATAATGCAGTCTTCCTCTGTTTGACTATCCCACGATGTATATATTAAGCTATATATTGTGTTCTTAAAAGACATATTATCAATATATATATGTCCAGAAATTTCAAAGTGAAAACAGGGATGATGCAGAGAATTATGAATTTTAGTTTCTAGAATAAGTATTTTTAAAATAACCTGGTGTTAAACATGGGGGTTTATGTTACAGTATATAACTCACATCTACAGGGATAGTGAACAGCCCCAAAGGACTCCTCAATGCTTTCTTTTCCACCCATAGCTCAAATCCTGCAGAAGCTCCAAACTCTGAAGGTTGCAGATAAGACCTCAATATTCCCTTAACATTCATAGCATCATAATTATTTTCAACCTTTGTCCCATCTGCATAAATATTATTATGCCCTCTGTTCATATTCTGGATCAGTCACTCATCTTCATAAAAAAATACATGCTTTTCTTCTCACCAGGAACTTGATGTATGTTCTCACCACATTGCCTTTTTTCTCCCATTTCTCTTCTTTCTGAACTCCTGCAACTCTGCCTGCAGGAACAGTGAAAATCCCCTAAATCATTTATCTTTTTTGAGCAATTCACCTAGATTCCTCTATCAAGGAAAAATTGTCTAATCCAGCTTGCACAAATGGAGGCTGTGTTTCATGCATACATCTAAGGCTACTTGACATAAACATGACTATGATATCATCAATTCATTATGCTCTTTTATAAACTCATCTAATGATCTTTAAGTACTTCCTAGTATTCCTAGAATACTTAATTTCAAGTGACTCTGTTTCTGCATTCATATTGATATTTTCTTGGCTTTTTCAAGATTCAACTAATGCCCTGTGCAGCAGGCCAGAGCGTTCTCTCTTCCAGTGACCTGCACTACCCTCTCCCAACTTACTCCATTTCAATTCCACTGAACTACCTTTTGTCCCCGGGACAACAGACATGATTGAGCCACTGGAATTTGTACATACTGGTCTTTCTGTATCACTGTTTTCCCACTGATAGCTTCACTTGCAACCATTTCAGTCTTCTCTTTTCAAAGTGAAACTGAACGCTCACTCATCTATGTACTCCTTTCTTTCATGGGTGAAAATGTCAGTTGCCTTTATAGCACATTGCATCATCTTACATAATATACATTTTATGTATTTATTTTGTCCATTTATATTATTCATAATCTGATGCCCACTTTAAAAAAGTACTATTGGCAAAGACACAACATTTTATATATCCTCTATTTTTTATCTTCAGTGTCTAAAAATGATTCTGACACATGATGGATATCCAAAAAAATAATTATACAAAATAAGAATCATGCATAGTTCTTATTTGTAAATAGTAACCACTTTATTCAACCAATGAATAAAAAGGAAATTAATGTATTCACTAGTTGATTAATAAATTAATCCACCTATTAAATATGCATATCTATCTTACTTTCTGAATAATATGTTCATAAAAATAAATCTTTGGAAAGTTATTTCAACCAGACAATTTAAATGATAAACATGAATTTCTTACTATCTTTCCACTCTGTGAAAGAGATTAAGGTTTACAATCAGAGAAGAATGAGTATGTGATATCCAACAGAAATGAAGAGTATCATCTTCCAAAGCACTTAATTGAAATGAGAAGAGAATAATTAACATTTTAACAAATTGTAAAAAAAAAATTTATATAAAAAAATTTGGTAAATGCTTAAACAACTGGGTTCCTATTCTTAAAGCAAAGAAAACCCTTCGCTATTTGTATCAGTTATTTAGATATGCGTTCTCATAAATTAAAGTGATAAAAAGTTAGATGAATGGATAAAGAAAATGTTATATATATATATATATATGTGTGTGTGTGTGTGTGAGTGTGTGTGTGTATATATATTCAATGAAATATTACTCAGCTTTAAAGAAGAGTGAAATTATGGCATTTGCCAGTTAATGGACAGAGTTGGAGAATACCATGCTAAACAAAATGAGCCAAAAAATCAAAGGCTGAATGTTTTCTCTAATACGCAGATGCTAATCACAAGAGGCGAGGCGCGAGGCGTGGTGTGGGGGGCACTAGAGAAGAATCGTGTTTCCTTAGATTACTAGAGAGAAGTGAAGGCAGGAGAGGAGAGGGGATGTGGGGATAGGAAGGCTAGTAGAACAAAACAGATATTATTACTTTATGTATATATGTGACTGCATGACCAATATGTATGCTCAGAAAAATGAGAAATTATATCCCAACTATGTATGATATATCAAAGTGCATAAGTACGTTCTACTGTCATGTATAACTAATTAAAACAAAAAAAGTAAGAGATAAAAAGAATTATAAATGTATTAGTAATAATACACAGTCACTGAGGTGAAATTATTAATTAGGAAAAAATCTATTTTAAAATATTTCCGTGCTCCAATATTTGAGCAAGTAAATTCAGATTTTATACAATCACAATTAGAGATCCCTCTACCCTATAGTAATCCAAGGCAAATTTGAAATATCATTTAGTATAACTGCTACATCCTTCTCTTGGTTCCTTAAACTCCACTGCACTATTGATGTCCTCATGCTGGGGACTTTGGTGCCCTAATCATGGGATTGCAAGACTTAAATAATAAGACCAAAATTTCAGTTAAATTTAAATTTTAGATAAACAGCATGATTTTTTTTAAGTAATTATGTCTCATGCAATATTTAGGACATATTTATGATAAAAATTACTTGCTGTTTCTCTGAAATTCAAATTGAACTGGACATTTTCTATTTCATTTGGCAATTCCAGTTGGGTTTCTTCTACTTTTCTCCATAAGCATGAACAAATTCAGCAGATACGTATAAATAGTCATACCAAATTGCCTTTGATTTCTTAACTTCAAGTCTATTTAGAATAATAGTGCCATAGAAACATTCACTTTCCTTTCTGTAAAAGAGTTTGGCCATTATATTAAAGAGGCTGACATAAAAGATGGAAAATGTGCATCAATATTCTTTTAAATATTTGTAATTGGGTATATATTAGGTAAAAATGATAAAGGGTATTTCACTGTATTCCTGAGAGTGTTCCCTAGTGCTCTGCCTTTCTCTCATTTCTAATTATTTAGTATGTTTGGCTGTCACACGTTTTGTAGGCTATATCATAAAGAATGACTGGGTCAACTCACATCTATGAGCCACTCAGTTCTTTGGGCTCTGCTCCTCACTGAGGCAGACACACACAAAAACATGCATGAGTACATTCACATACACACATAGACACACCCAATAATTATTTCTTCCTGTGATGAGACAGACTAAACAAAGAAATCTCAAGGATCCTTGAAAGATTGTAATGAGGGTGAAAAGAAAGATATATATTTTGATATCTTTTTTTCCTACTTTTGATCAAATTCAGATTTGAAATATAATATTTGTGGTCATATTTTATCGTTATGTTAGTAACAACTTTGCTATTGAGATTGCTCTCTACAAGAAACTGTAAAGTCAGAGACAGAAGAAGTCCTGAAACCTGTTTGTGATATTTGATACCTTTAAATAAGACAACAAAAAACGGCAAACCATTTGTTTTAGGCAGTTTCTCCACTGTTGTGATTAAAATCTGACAGAGACAATTTTAGAGAAGGAAAAATTTATTCAGAGTTCATAGTTTCAGAGATCTCAGTCCCTAGATAGCTGATTCCATTGAGCCACTGAAATTTGTGCAGTACTGGTCTTTCTGTATCACTATTTTCCCACTGATAGTCAGCTGGGCCCAAGGTGAAAGACAAGTTTCTCTTCTTATGATTACCAATGACCTTTTTCCATCATAGTTGGAAGGGTAGAAGAGGAAAGCAGCTCAGAACATGACAACCAGGAAGGAGAAAAAGCTTTCCTCACTATGGACAAAATACAAACTCCAACATATGTTCTCAATGACCCACCTCCTATAGCCACACTGTACCTGCCTACAGTTTCCATCCAGTTAATCCCTATCAGAGGATTAATGCACCAGTTAAGTTAAGGCTATCATAAACCTGCCGTTTCAATTCTAAAATTCCTTGCATTGTCTCACACATGAAATTTTGGGAGATGCCTCATGTCTAAGACATAACACCATTATTCAAAATTTCTACCTCCCTAGACATGATTTTGTAATATAAAACTTTGGTCCAGTGCTCCTCACTACTCAGAAACCCAGAGAAGCTTTCAACTTTGAACTCCTGCAGTAAACCTGCCATCAATTAGATGAATGGGTCCCAGAGCAAACAGAAAAAATGAGTGCTGGGTTTTAGGTACAGTAGAAACTGTGGATATTTTTAAAGCAGTTGTCACTTGTCCACAAACACTGTTATTTATAACTCAGAATTATTTGCATCAATCAGTTTAACTTGAAAAACTACATTTTGCACAAAAACAAAGCTAAGTTTCTCTTTTTGCAATTGTGAGTGACCTACGTTTCATACCCTTTTAGAGCTATCTCTTTACTGGCACTTTGGGAGCTATTATAGGTGAGATGTCCACTCTGAAGTTTTACTTCCCACACTTGTTCGTATATGATCATCCCTAGGAGCCCCCATTCACAGCAGAATGATACATGCACTTCTCACCACCATGAAAGAACAATAAGTTGCATTTGTGACTAACTGGGGAGTTTCAGCCATTACTGCAAGCATGGCTTTTAACTCAGACATTTGAGTTTTCAGTTTCAAAACTGTCAGAAAACTCATTGGGATCCAAAATCAAATCAATTTGAAATTAAATTATATAGACTGACAAATACAATTAAATACAGCCAATGGCATCAAAATGAGCATGTTCTCTGGTTCCAAGTATATTCAATATTTTTGCTAAACTGGTCCATTCTCCACTTTGACTCCAGTGAAGTGCTCACGTAGATACACTCTTGATCAATTGAAACAAATATTTATTGATCATTTAATGTTAGCATTAGAGTAACTACTATGTCGTTATAAAGTTAGGAAAAATTATTGATTACCTGTTATGCATTATGAGACAGTATATTGCTTTATTAGTTGCTAATGGAAACTTTTAACTGTATAACTGAATGTTTATATTTTCCCATATATTATAGGAACTATTTGGAAATTAAACCAAACACATGTTATTAATAAACTGTACACATTTTTTAAAATTTGGAATACTGATTAGTGTAAGAGTGAGAAATTTTTTGAAATATCAGAAACTTTCTTTTTTTCTATGTTAAAGTAAGACCCACGTAGAAAATTGTATGCCTCACAGTCACATTGAGAATGGAAAACACCATGAAAACCTACTGTATTCCAAATCTGTGTTAATAAGAGTATTACCTAGTTTGAATAAGGAGACAAAAACAAAAAAAAACAGTCAAATAAAATAAGATCTTGTGATTACAACTATGAGGAAAGAAACCAGGTAACTCATAGTGATGGTGAGGGTGTGAGTGTGAAGATTATTTAAAACAGACTTCCTTTAAATTGCCAAGGCAGATTCCACAGGTTAAGGAGAGTAGTGTTGAGGTAAGAGGACAGCTTCAAAGCAAGAAAATACTCAGTGCATTTGAGAAACTGGAAGAAAGTTTAAGTGGCTAACTTTTAGTAAACAAATAGACATTGGCATTATATGAAATGAAATAGATTTGCACAGTCCATGAAGAAAATCTCAGATACTACCAGATTTCCTTTAAAGTATTACTGTAAAACATTGATTCCAGAGAGATATAACATTAAAAATACATGAATAGTAGGAGATTTGACCTTACTTGCAAGTTTATAAATTAGCCTGTCTGAGTTAGGAGTGCTAGGAGATGACTTGAGATTTTTGAATAAGAGATAAAGGAAATTGTTATCTGTGGCACTGTAAACAGGTGAGTATCAATGCATTTGTGGTAGTTCCTTTTACTTCCTGTTCCCTATCAATAACACAGGTGGACCTGAATTATATTAGGCCAGGCAATAGGTGTTGTTGCAGGAGGAGGACCTCAGCTCAAAGAACATGAATCTTTTTAATGGAAAATAAGGAAAACTAAAGTTTTATCCAGGAAAAAACATGTTCTTTATTATTTTGAAGAGTAATCATGATACACTTGGGTCCAGTTGAGACGCATTTTTTTTTCTTGAATCTCTTTGCTAAACAAACATCCAATTTAAAAAAAAAAAAGTCTAGAATAAAGTGCTATCAGTGCTTCTTCTGAATCATGCAAAAATTAAAGAACCCCCCCAAATTGTTTTCTACCTGTGCAGATCTTATTTATGTTTTAAGCAAATCATTATTTTATAGTAGCGAACATAAGGGAGGAAACTAGTAGATGATCACTGGGATTTTACTGCATGATCATGGGATGGACATAGGTAGAAAGTGATGTGGTTCTGACCTGAATTTGTTATTTACCTATGAATATTAATAAAACTAAATAAGTTTAAAAACATTCTGTAGGTAAAATTTGAAGAATATGTTGATTTTTGCTTACTGGATATGTATAATAATTCAGAAAGAAGACATTGATTAGGATAGAAATGACTATAGGATAGAAGGAAATAAAGTCATTTTATTGAAACAAGTGTTCAGTTTGGGACATACTAAGTTTAAGATAAATGTAAAATAACAAAATGAATGTGTACAAGATGAAACTCAGAAGAAAGACCTGCCTAATATTAATCATTTTGAAGTCAACAATCACATGATGTAAGAAATCTTCAGAGTGGATGAAACAACCTGGGGTAAATTGAAGAGAGTGGAGAAGAAAGAACTCAAATGAAAATTGGAAAAAAAATGATAAGTTATCAAAAATAGAAGGAGGCATCTACAAGTTTAGCTAATAGAGTTAAAAGGCAAATTGTAAAGAAAAAAATAAATGTTTATTGTGGCAGCAAGAATACAGATATCTGATTCAAATAGTAGTGATTAATAGCAGCTTCTCATCAATTCAGTATGTCAATGGAGTAAACTATTCTAACTAGTACAAATAATATTTTATTTTTCTTTAAAAATCAGAAAAAAATATTTTCCCAAGAAACTCAGAACTACAGATGGAGTTGTTACACATTTTGAAATTTAGTATTGCCCATGAAGTTTGTCTGCTCTATTAAAAAATAACATTGTTCACAGAGTTCAGTATAAGTAAATGTAACAGTAATAGCAGAGATAGAAGTTGATGACAGAGAAATCAAAAAAGTAGAAAAATAAATGTGAGCCTAAGCTTATTAATTTCTTAATTTTACATCACAAAACTTAAAAAAAAGGAGGTGGGTTAATAAATCCATATTAGTCAGAATTCTCTATTGGAAAAATAAAGTATTTATAAGAGGGAACAATTTAATTGTCTTACACAGTCAAAGAACAAATAATCCCACAATGGGCACCTGCAGCCTGAAGTGTAAGGAAAACCAGTAGCTTCTCAGTTAAAGAAGAAGGGAGTCCCAGAAGATACACTGATGATGTAGCCCCAGTTCCAGGCTGAAGGACTGGGAGTTCCCTGTAAGACTGTATTTAAAGAGAAAATATGGAATCTGGTATTTGCCTGTGACAGCAGAAAAAAAAAAAAAAAAAAAAAAAAAAAGCCCATTCTGGAAGAATCCACCTTGTGCTTGCATGAGATCATTCTGATTTTTGTTCCATCTGGGTCCCCAATCATTTACATGGTGCTGCCCAAATACAGGTTGTGTCTTTAATTTGTTGACCCACATGAAAAACTGTCTCTGGAAACACCCTCACAAACTCACACAGAAGTGTTTTTTACCAATTTTCTGGGCATCTCTCAATCCAGTTAATTGACAACCAAGACCAGTCATAACAATATCCTGCATAAAAATTTGTAAGAAATAAACTATAAAATGTGACTAATGATATTAAAAACATCGTAGTTTAGTTAATAGCATTGTACTGATATTACTTCCCTGGTTTTCATCATTATGTTATAGTTATGAAAGTAACAAGGTAAAGAATATATAGGAATCCTCTACCAATTTTGTAAATGTGTATAAAATGATTTCATAATAGAATGCCTTAAAATATTTAAAGAATTAATAGTGGAAGAAGAGTAACTACATATATTGTTCCCTCATGTTATATTAGAATATATAAGATGAGGCCAGGCACAGTGGTACATGCTTACAATCCCATCTGCTGAGGCAGGATCGAAAAAGTTCAAAACCATCTTCAGCAATTTAGCAAGGCCCTAAGAAAATTAGTGAGACCTTGTCTCTAAATAAACATTTAAAAAAAATGGCAGGGGTTGGGGAGATGGGAATGTGGTTTGGTGATAAGTACCTCTGGATTAAATTCCTGATACCAATTTAAAATTTAAAAAAATAAAGAAAAATCTATAAGGTGAAAGAAATTTCTGAAATTGGCAGAAAATATGATAGAAACCAGGTTATATAAGACACAATTGAAGTTCTAAGACAATGAACCCTGAAAACTACAATGTGAAATAAAACTAATATACACCATGTTATAAGCCAGATTGCACTGCAACTAAGGAAAATTATCAATGTAAACTATCCAATGATGGAAATTTAAGAAATGATTACTGAATTAAGTGGTTATGATGTTCTTGTTATCCACTAAGTAACTAAGAGCAGAATTTTATGAAGATACATAATTCTAGGAATTTAAAAACATTCTTCATTTAATATCATTCAGTGCTGTATTGTTTTACCTATCCCCAAACATACTCCCTTGCTCCCATTTGGCATCCACTCTTACTTTGCCAAATGTTCAGATGTAAAAGCTTAATATATAGATGGTTAAGGGTGAGAAACAAAGTGGAAAAATATTTTAAAATGATGAACAATAATTGTATTAATATATGCATATATAATTATTTTACAAGAAGATAACAACTAAATATAAAACTCAGCATTACAAAACAATCAACAACTCTGCTGTATACCCATCCAGTCCTGGGATTTTCTTAGTTGGTAGTCTTTTGATGGTTTCTTCTATTTCTTCTATTGTTATTGGTCTGTTTAGGTTGTCTATATCCTCCTGGTTCAATCTGGGCAGATCGTAAGACTTAAGGAATTTATCTATGCCTTCACTATCTTCTATTTTATTGGAGTATAAGGCTTCAAAATAGTCTCTGATTATCTTCTGTATTTCTGAAGTGTCTGTTGTGATATTGCCTTTTTCATCCCGTATGCTAGTAATCTGGGTTCTCTCTCTTCTTCTCTTCGTTAGCATGGCTAAGGGTCTGTCAATTTTATTTATTTTTTCAAAGAACCAGCTTTTAGTTTTGTCAATTTTTTCAATTGTTTCTTTTGTTTCAATTTCATTAATTTCAGCTCTGATTTTGATTATTTCTTGCCTTCTACTTCTTTTGCTGTTGTTTTGCTCCTCTTTTTCTAGGATTTTGAGATGAAGTATGAGATCATTTATTTGTTGGTTTTTTCTTTTTTTGAGGAATGAACTCCAAGCAATGAATTTTCCTCTTAGGACTGCTTTCAATGTGTCCCATAGATTCCGATATGTTGTGTCCGTGTTTTCATTTAACTCTAGGAATTTTTTAATTTCCTCCTTGATGTCTTCAATAACCCATATGTCATTCAGCAACCTGTTGTTCATTCTCCAAGTGATGCTTGATTTTTCCTTTCTTCTTTTATCATTGATTTTCAGTTTCATTCCATTATGATCAGATAAGATGCATGGTATTATCTCTACTCCTTTATATTGTCTAAGAGTTGCCCTGTGACATAATATATGGTCTATTTTTGAGAAGGTTCCATGTGCTGCTGAAAAAAAAGTGTAACTACTTGATGTTGGGTGGTAAAGTCTATATATGTCAATTAAGTCTAGGTTATTAATTGTGTTGTTGAGTTCTATAGTTTCCTTGTTTAACTTTTGTTTGGAAGATCTGTCCAGTGGTGAGAGAGGTGTGTTGAAAAGTTTTTTCTCAGCAAAAGAAACAATAAGAGAGATAAACAGGGAGCCTACATCCTGGGAACAAATCTTTACTCCACACACTTCAGGTAGAGCCCTAATAACCAGAATATATAAAGAACTCAAAAAATTAGACAATAAGACAACAAGGAACCCAATCAATAAATGGACAAAGGACCTGAACAGACACTTCTCAGAAGAGGACATACAATCAATCAATAAGTACATGAAAAAATGCTCACCATCTCTAGCAGTCAGAGAAATGCAAATCAAAACTACCCTAAGATACCATCTCACTCCAGTAAGATTGGCAGCCATTAGGAAGTCAAACAACAATAAGTGCTGGAGAGGATGTGGGGAAAAGGGCACTCTTGTTCATTGCTGGTGGGACTGCAAATTGGTGCAGCCAATTTGGAAAGCAGTATGGAGATTTCTTGGAAAGCTGGGAATGGAACCACCATTTGACCCAGCTATTCCCCTTCTCGGTCTATTCCCTAAAGACCTAATAAGAGCATGCTACAGGGACACTGCTACATCGATGTTCATAGCAGCACAATTCATGATAGCAAGATTGTGGAATCAGCCTAGATGCCCTTCAATAGATGAATGGATTAAAAAAATGTGGCATTTATACACAATGGAGTATTACTCTGCATTTAAAAATGACAAAATCATAGAATTTGGAGGGAAATGGATGGCATTAGAGCAGATTATGCTAAGTGAAGCTAGTCAATCTTTAAAAAACAAATACCAAATGACTCCTCTGATATAAGGGGAGGAAACAAGGACAGGGTAGGGACGAAGAGCTTGAGACGAAGATTTTCATTAACAGGGTTGAGAGGTGGGAGGGAAAGGAAACGAGAAGGGGAATCGCATGGAAATGGAAGGCGATCCTCAGGGTTATACAAAATGACATATAAGAGGAAAGGAGGGGTAAGACAAGATAATTCAAATGGAAGAAGTGATTTACAGTAGAAGGGGTAGAGAGAGAAAAGGGGAGGGGAGGGGAGGGGAGGGGGGATAGTAGAGAATAATACAGACAGCAGAATACATCAGACACTAGAAAGGCAATATGTCAATCAATGGAAGGGTAACTGATGTGATACAGCAATCTGTATACGGGATAAAATTGGGAGTTCATAACTCATTTGAATCAAACTGTGAAATATGATGTATGAGGAACTATGTAATGTTTTGAACGACCAACAATAAAAAAAAAAAAAACATAAAAAAAAAATCAACAAGTCACTAAATAATAAATGTGATTGGCCAATATACCCATAAAAAGATACTCAAGTCCCTAAAACTCAGGGACAATGAAACCCAAAGAAAGGTATACCATATCATTTTCTTTGAAAACTACAAAATTAAGCACTTAATAATTTTCCAATACAGGTTCTTTTCTCTTTTAAAATACAATTATAAAGGTCATGTGAACAACTAGTCTATCAATTGGGTAGGCTTTCATATTTTTATTTTACTATGAGAGCAACTTCCCTTTTAAAGAGCTTTTGGATAGATTAGTATTAAAATCAAAACCTCTTCTCAGTGTGGGAAAATGGAAGGGTAGTAAGCATATTTATCTTTAGTTTTCAGAACTATGGCTTAGATAGCTATTGTCTATGATGACATCTTTAGTTTCAGAGTTTTCTTGTATTTGCATGCAAGATGAGTCTTTGCTTTTCCTCTTTCTTCTCCTTTTTTTTTCTTCTTCTTGCTCACAATTTTACATTTATAAGGGAGAAGCTTACTTTTTTCTGATTTATAATGTTAGATATTTACAAAATTTCTGTAGCAAAATATTTATCCTTCAATAGAATGCCAGGCAACAAATTAGAATAGCAATATTATTGCCTTGAAAGAATTTTTGAGTGATTAAAATTAACTTCTTCCTTCATTTAGAAGTGATTAGGTAGCAGTCTTAATGAGTGTGTGTGTGTGTGTGTGTGTGTGTGTGTGTGTGTGTGTTCCCCTCTTTCATTTAAGATACTGAATGTTGGACCAAGGCCAAGAAACCTCTCAATTGAATTGAGTGTATTCCCTCTGTGGTAAGGTTGAGAATGTGGAGTTGATCTAGGAAAAAAGAGGGTAAAAATCGGCCACAGCACATGGCAGCAGTGTTCACTGAACAGTATTTGGAGATGTTGGCATGAGAGGGAAGTTTCTCCCAGGAGGAGACTTGCCAGAGGCAATAGCATAAAGCCATCACCTAGGAAAAGATAGCTCTAAGGACTTTTCAGGGAGAAAAAAATATCAGTGAGGGAGCCAATGTCCACAAGTTGTGTCACTCTACAGTAAAGTACGTAGTCTCTGGGTCAGAGTATTAAAAGGGCAGTAGTGGTTTGGGGTGGTTTATAGTTACTGCATTTGTTTTACCCATGGTGATCAGATGTTGGGCCCAGTTTGGAAGGATATGCAAAGGAAATATGCTTTAAATAGCTAAAAATATCCTTATTTGGACTACATATGAAATAACTTCACATTTAAGAATTTGAAGTTGGTACCAGTGGCTTTGGGTTGATAGTTGTGGCTGCTATGAAGTAAACAACATGGGGCCATTTTTAGCCAATATTCAGGGGCTCTCTGACTCACTTATTTAATAGCCTGCGAGTGTGAAAGAAGAACTAAAATACTATTTCCCTTATTTTCCTCTCTATTTACTGAGTGGGCTAACCTGTACTGACAATCAGAATAGAGACATGGCTTTTTGAATGCATATTGTGTGATTTTATCATTGATAAATTCTGCAGCAGGCAGCATACACTGTTCATTGTAAATGATTGAATGTTAATCTGTTTTAAAGCTATAGCACAGGGTAAGTCGTTGAAACATCAGTAAAATAAAAAAAAAAAAATCTATTCCCTGTTTAAAACTTGACCCAGAATTTTTGCTTACTCACCAATGAACCGATGTTCAATATTTTAAGAGGACAATGAAAAAACTTACAATAAAATAATATTACAGAATGTCCAAGGTATCAAGGAGGAATTTATGCTAAGTATTATTTTTCACAAATGTTCTCTGAAAATGTCAAAGTTTTACAGAAAGGAATTCCAATTGTGATGCACAGGGACTAGTGGCTTGGCCAAAGCAATGCCTATAGAGAAGAGAGATAATAAATGAAACAGCAAAATTCTATAGCAATGATTTTTGGGGTTCTAAGGACACCCTAAACAAGTACCTTCAATTTATTATTAAGAGAGCTCATACTCACAAAATGTTCAAGATCAAAGAGATAGATAAAAATATTTATCTATGAGCTGAGTGGCTTTTAGCTGATAGTTTTAGCTGTTATGAAATAAATAACATGGGGCTATTTCTAGCCAATATGCAGGGACAAATGATCATATTCTAGGCACTTTTTGAGCAAACATTAGAACTTTATAATGTGACTCACCAAAAAAAGTATATGAAAGAGTAAAGGAATGGGAAAAAAGTTTGTGCAATATAGGGGTTAGTAAAATATAAAATTTTTGTCATAGATATATACTAGAATTGAGGTTCAAAGTGGATAAATATACCAATGGTATTGTAGTACAATGAAATATGACTGGGCTTGAGAAGAAAATTTAAATGTCATAGATATAAAAACTGGAGACAATACATGCAACTAGTAATCAGCAATTTCACTTATCCCTCAATGCTAAATGATTTCTTTCATGACTACATTTTCTGTAGCAGACAGTTCTTTGAGAAATCCAAGGGCTGTGCTCATATGGCCTGTGATGGCTACTTAGCTTTCCTGGCACTGCCTTTCCCTCGTGATAATGGCGATGATTGCACAGAACTTGTCATTTATGTAGCATATTGAGTTCCTGTTCTAAGTGATATAGATCCAAGAGTTTAAGATATGTCCATGCACACAATATTATCATTGTCAATTTAATGGCTTTTATAGTTTCACAAAGAGTATCTTCATGACCACTTTGAAAGATTTATAAGGTTTGTTTTCATTCGGAAACTCTTGTCTTAGAATTAGCATGAATGGTACAGGGGAGCCAAGGGGATGTTAGACATTTTAAGGACAGCACTATAAATGGTAATTACTAGCTTAAACATGTATTTGTTCCAGTGAAGTATAACCCTCCATTTACATCCCATTTCTAAATGTGAAGTTCAGTCTTTCTGTGAGCAGGGAGTGGGGGTTCTCAACACCTGTTAGAAATTCATATGAAATATATTAAATTAAACTCTTGAGGAAAACTGCATGAGTTCAGAAAGCAAATGATGTGGTGTTTTAAGCAGCATAATTAGAACAATAATATCTCTATTATTTCATCCTGCTAGAAGTCTAGAGATAGAAGGCAGTGAAGAGGAGGCAGATGAATGGGGAATGGGGAAGTTGAGAAACTGAAACTCGAATTAATTCCTATGAAATGCATAATAATATTTCAGAAAAAAGTATTTCAGGATTATAGGTGTCCCTAGTCAGTGCTCAGAACTTTAAAAATAAATAGTGCCTTTTAGAATTTATTAAGAAATTTTTAAAGAATACAGTTAGTATGAGAAGCCTGCACCCTTTCATATGGTGATTTTGAGAGCTCCTGTGAAAAGTACATGGGGAATTCCTGTATATGCAGCACTTCCTTATGGGGTAAATGGCTCAATGTTTCAACAGAGTCCTTTCAAGCATTAAGCACTGCTAAATTATATTACCTAGTGTCAGCTGTCATTGCAATTGGACCTACAATTTTATGGAGTATTTTCTTCATTATTTTAGCTAGTATATTCACTATTGACTGCAAATTATTATTAATATCAAAGGAAATAAGACATTTAGATTTTTATCAATCAGTTGTTCATTTTATTTATATATGACAGTAGAATGCATTTTGACATATCATACATGGAATGTAACTTCCCATTTTTGTGGTTGTACATGATGGACATGTATTTATATGTGAATATAGGAAAGTTATGTCTGATTCATTCTACCATCTTTTCCATTCCTATCCTCCTTCACCCCACCCCCATCCAATCAGGTGAACTTCCCCTCCTCTCTTCCACCCACCCCACACTCCTCACCTCTTGTGAGTCAGCATCTGCAGAGAGAGAATATTCAGCCTTTGTTTTATGGAATTGGCTTATATCACTTAGCACGATAGTCTTAGTTCCACCCATTTACAGGCATAAACCACCATTTGATTCTTCTTTATAGCTGATTTATATTCCATTGTGTATATGTACCACATTTTCTTTATCCATTCATCTAGTTTGTTCCCATAGTTTAGTTATTCTGAATTGAGCTTCTGTAAAACTTGATGTGGCTACATCACTACAGTATGCTGATTTTAAGTCCTTTGAGTTTATATTGAGGAGTGGGATAACTTGGTGAAATGGTGGTTCCATTCCAGATTTTCTGAGGAATCTCCATACTGATTTCCAGAGAGATTGCACCAATTTGCAGTCTCAATAGCAATGTATGAATGTACCCATTCCCTCACATCTTCACCAACATTTATTGTTGCTTGTAATTTTGATAATTTCCATTCAGGTTATAGTAAGGTGAAATCTCAGTGTAGTTTTAATTTGCATTTCTCTAATTGCTGATGATGTTGAACATTTTTTCATATATTTGTTGACTGATCGTATTTCTTCTTCTATGAGGTATCCGGTCAGTTCATTTTGCCATTTGTTGATTGGGTTATTTGTTTGTTTGTTTTGTTATTGTTGTTGTTTTTTGTTTCTTTGTTTGTTTTGTTTTGTTTTTGATGTTGTTTTTTGAGCTTTTTGTATATCCTGGAAAATAATGCTCTATCTGAAATGTGGGTGGCAAAGATTTTTCTCCCATTCTATAGGCTCTCTATTTGCACTCTTGATTGTTTCCTTTGCTGTGAAACATATTTTTTGTTTGATATCATCCCATTTATTGATTCTTGATATTATTTCTTGGGCTTTAGGGGCCATGTTGAAGAATTTGGTTCCTAAGCTGGTATGATGGAGATTTGGGCCTACTTTTTCTTCTAGTAGGATTAGGATCTCTCGTTTAATGCCTGGGTCCTTAATCCATTTTGAGTTGAGTTTCCTGTAGGGTGAAAGATAAGGGTATAACTTAATTTTGTTACATATGAATTTCCAATTTTACCACCACCATTTATTGAATAGGCTGCCTTTTCTCCAATGTATGTTTATGGTATCTTTGTTTAGTATGAGATAACTGTTATTTATTTGGGTTTGTCTCTGTGCCTTCTATTCTGTACCATTAGCACTCGTGTCTCTTTTGGTGTCAATACCAAACCATTTTTGTTACTATTTCTCTGTAGGATAATTTAAGGACTGGCATTTGATGCCTCCTGCTTTGTTTTTCTTGCTAAGGATTACATTAGCTATTGTGAACCTCTTTTGTTTCCAAATGAATTTTATGATTGTTTTTTTTTCTATTTCTTTTAAGAACATCATTGGAATCTTAATAGAAATTACATTAAATTGAAATGGCACTTTTGGTATTATGGCCATTTTGACAATATTAATTCTGCCTATCCAAGAACAAGGACATTTAGATTTTAAGGATCTACAATTGAAATTTCAGTGATTATTTTCTAACTAGAGATGTAAACTTTAGAGCTGGTGAAATATTCATTTTATGTCTTTATGAACAATAAATCTAGAAAAACTGTATGTACTATCTTATAATATTGCAAATTTATATTAAAAGTAAATTAGTAGATAATTAACAGTTTCTTAAATTTTACAAGTCATTGTTATTGAAACCTTTTTTCTTATATCTCTAGAAACATTTCAAAGAATACACTATTTAACAGAAAAACTTTTTTTGGAGACTTTATATATTTTTCTTAGTGGTATTGTCTTTGCCTGGAAGAAAATTCAACTTCCCCTTTTCTTGCCTAATATCTTTTTATTCATTTGAATAAAACTTACTAACTTCCAGAAAAAAAGGATGGAGGCAGATAATATTCAAAATTACAATTCTAGGAGCTTCACAAGTATTCCAAAAGAAAGAAAGAAAGAAAGAAAGAAAGAAAGAAAGAAAGAAAGAAAGAAAGAAAGAAAGAAAGAAGAAAGAAAGAGCACAGATTCTTCTGTTGCAGTGAAACAAGTGCTTATTAAAAATTTAGCACTGGAAAAAGGAATTTCTTCAAGACTCGCTATCATGTTAAAGGGATTTTTTTTTAATTGCCAAGGCATACATTTTATTTCTGCAAAATCATTTCTGCGTTATATGAAACAAATGAAGAAAATTTTCTTAAAAGCTCTAAAATTTTGAGAAAAATAT
This sequence comes from Urocitellus parryii, assembly GCF_045843805.1. Classification (NCBI taxonomy): domain Eukaryota; kingdom Metazoa; phylum Chordata; class Mammalia; order Rodentia; family Sciuridae; genus Urocitellus; species Urocitellus parryii. Next base: position 152,597,714 of record NC_135532.1, read on the forward strand.
TTTGATGGGATATATTAATAAAAATTATTTTACAAATAATCATCTTTCTATAAGAACCCCTTTTGCTTCAACAAAAAGTCATTCTAAGATTGCTACAAAATGTGAAATCTTTTATGGGTCTTTGGTCTTTATTTTGACTGACTTCCCAATAGGGGTTTGAAATAACCCAGGCATCAGTAAGTTTTATCCTAAATCAAAGAGTACAGTGAGGTCTAGAGTACTATTTGTAGCAGAAAATACTGGTATCTCTACTCTGTGAGATAATTCAGTCCTATGAACCATCAAATTTTAGAAAAAAAAATACAGGGACCAAAAATATGGACAGCCATAACAATAGCACCTGCAGTCAATGAAGATTGTCCCTGAATACATTTCTCTCTCTTAATACAGAAACAACTTTGTAGGAAAGGTCTTAAATCAAGAATGAAAACTCAATTAAATGAGAAAATTCTAATTTCTCCCAAGCTGACTAGAAAATTCTCTGAGCAAATGCATGGACACAGTGCATATTTAGAGTAAAGTTCAAGTCAAACAGAGAAGAAATATACTAATGTTTAAAAATGGCATGTTATAACAATGAAATTTTATATTTCATCTCCCATAAATACATATTTCATTTAGACTTTTCACTAGCATAGTCTCAGAAATGGGTTGAAGCAGAGATGGTTACACCAATCTTCTTCACTTAAGGATTCAGTTTAGAGAAGCCCAAGAAAACTGAATAACTCTGAGAAGTCAGTGTTCATCGAGGAGTGAAGCAATGTTGCACCTCTCAGGTGGTATTTGTACATGGATGTTACTGTCCTGGCCCTAACTATTCACCCCCAAAAGCAGATGCCTCAGTTCCTCTGCTCTTTAGATGAACTGTCAAGCTCTATATGCCACCACAAAGCAGATTAGAAAAGTTACTGGCAGGAGATAACAGGCTTGCAAAAAGCCACTCTGGCAAAGAATGAGATATCTATGGCAAGTTGTGGGATAAGACTTCTCAGCTATGGATTAGATAGACCATGGCTGATACTGGAAGGTGTTTGCCAAAGTACAAAAGCCAAACTCAAAGATGAATTTGGATGGGGGAGCTGGAGGTGCAGCTGGCATTTGCTATCCTGGTTGCACACCAGATCCCCAGTTTTGCCAGCTGAAGAGTTCAGTAGCAGATTGAATATAAGCAGGTAGTAAATGCATCAGATAATCACTCCACTAAGAACTGAAAATCACCATGGTGAGATACAGCCTGAACATGCAAAGGAAGCAAGCTGTTTGCAGAATGCAGAAGATAATCTCTTGTAGATAGTCACTGATACCCATCTAGCCAGCCAAAGTGATACAATTAGCAGGGCTCAGAATAATAAATGCCTTCAATCTCATGTTTTTTTAAACTTTTCTTAGGGTCTAGAAACAAGGGGATGATAATTTCTTTTGTATATTCCCTGTAATAAGGCCTCCAGGACAAATGACAGTGCAAACAAAGGGGAGACAGGATAAGAGGAGTTGCCTTATACATACACAGTAGTCAAAATAGCTTCCAATTTTCTGAAATTGTCCTAAATCTGGAAAAACAAAAAATCCTGGAATGTCTTTTGTAAGCTATTTTTTGTTTATTCTTAACTTTTGGCTTTCTTTTATAGCAGCATCAGCAGAAATACAAGTTCTGTGCTTGACAAAATCCTTGGAGAAAAAGAAATGCTCTTTAATTTTACACATCAATATATAGAATATAGAAATTCAAATCCGTGTTATGTTAGATTTGGAAAGATCTTGGCAACAATGAGAGAAAAAAGCAGGCAAAGTGAGTGTCCCTTGCTGAAACTACGGGGCACTAACTTATTCCCAGGCTTCAAAAGCTTGTGAAAGACTAAACTCTGTGTGTGTGTGTTTGTGTGTGTGTGTGGGTGTGTGTGTGGGGGGGGGGGTGCACGCATGTGCCATGAGTGATCACATGAAAAATAAATAAATATAGATAGATAGATAGGCAGGCAGATTGAGATTAGTGTCTTACAGAGGGCTTCGGTGATGTTCAGATAAATAGAAAATGCTGTAAGAATTTAGGCTATTCAGTTAGTCTAGGAAACACTTAGTCTTTTCTAAGAATGAGTAAATAACAACAAAAACAACAAAAAGCCAGGTGCTGTGGTGCGTACCTCTAATCTCAGTGGCTAGGGAGGTTGAGGAAGGAGGATTGCAAGCTCAAAGCTGGCCTCAGCAAAAGTGACATGCTAAGCAACTCAGACCCTGTATCCAAATAAGATATAAAATAAGGTTAGTGATGTGACTGTACAGAGGGTAACTCAGTGCCCCTGACTTCAATCCCTGGCACCCACTGCCTCCAAAAAACAACAAAAGAAAATATGGTATTTATAAAAAACGAATCTAGGATGAATAAAAGAGATAATAATTATACAATGTAAAACATATAGAAGGAGAAATAGTTGGAATGGATGAATTATATTTTCAAAACATACGTATTTTGACAACATTATTTTAATAGCTTTTAAGAAATGAAAACGATAAAAGAGGAGACATGAAATGCAAGAGGCTGACATGAGAAGATTAGCAGATTTAAGAAAAATATGTAAAAACAAATTTGAATTGTTAGAGGAATAAAAGCTTTAGAACTGAAAAAAATCATCAGTGTAGCAAAATTAAAAACTTTTAAAATCAATGGAAACTCTACTGATGAAATAATTTACATGTATATTAAATGTCTATTATCTAGTATTGTATCAGCAAATGGAAAGGCTGATAGGGAGGAGAGATAGAGAAAAGAGAGAGGAAAAGAGAGAAGACAGAGATACAAAGAGAGAGAGATGGAGAGAGAGAGGGAGATTCAGAAAGGAAGAAAGAAGAAAGATGGGGGAAAGGAGATAAATAATGAAAGGACTCTCATGCTCATAATGTCTTCATTTTCTTTCTTAACAAAAAAATGCATTCAGATGCATTTGAAAAACAAACAAAATTGGTGAAAATTATGATGTGTTATCAAATAGCAAGTTGAAGGAGTAAGAAAACAACAGCAGAGGATTCCCTCATTAGGTGAGATAGTTAGAAAAGATCTCTGAGACACTTAGATGATCCTAAAAACATGAGATAGACATAAAGAGATACCCACATATGCACACACTATAGGTAATGGGCTATATCAGAAATATTGTGAAGCATGAAATATATATTAACCACAATTTGGGATTTGATTTAAAATACTATACATTATAGTAAGCATTTAAATATATTTTTAATCTAAATTTAACTAGAGTTTTTACCACTAATCCAAAAAGTGGAAGTTGTAGATGTAGACACTAATGTTGAGAGGTTAAGTTGCCCAAGGCAGTTCTGTTATTAATGGTTGACTCCATAGCAGGTCGATTTGACCCCAAGATCAAGGAGAATAGATTGTGAAGAACAGTACTCTTTTTGCTAATTTTGCTATCTGAACAGAATAATACAATTAATCTAACATAACAATGTGTCCAAAAATAGGAGGGAAAAATGTCAAACCTAAGGAAAGATTTTAATTTGAAAGAAAAAATGTCATTGTGTACCAGATAAAATTCATGAAAAAACTAAAACAGTGATGCATACCCCAGATAAACTGTTAACTGTGAAGCAAACATGTGTTAACTGATATTTGAAATATTAAGCTCTATTCAGAGAAATATATTATGCTCAATCAGTAGGACCCTTCCAAGTACCACCCTCATCCTCTACATTCAGCCACAAGATGGAGAAAATCACTTGAAGATTACATGGCCAGCTGCTTACAGGGCAGACCTAGAAGAATATGTGCTGTACACATCTCTTTGAATATTTCCCAGTCACAGTCCAGCCATATGTCTAGGGAGTCATCTTTTTTATGTATTCAGAAGAGTAACAGGTTTAAGAACAGCTTACAATCTTTGCAAATAGGCCAGCAAAGAAACACAGTGATAACTCCTATGCTTTGGTGGACTGAAAAATTTATTTTAGTTTGTTCATTCTATATAAATGTCTGAGCATTGAGTGAAAAACATGTTGGATATTTGTAACAACCAAGGCCACTAACAGTGAATTAAAATATTAGATATTAAAATTTTAAAAGTAATCTTTTAATATTGAAGACCTCTTAAATAATAATATGAAAGATGAAAATCATAAGGGAACTAGTTAATAGAACTTTGAAGATAATATTTAAAAATTCATTTGCCAAAATAGCTCTCATGAATATCATTGAGAGAATTTTTTTTTTAATTTGGGATGATTTATTTGCCAAATAATTATTAGGATACAGTTTAATATGACTGTGCATCATGTATAGCCAGAGGAATGAGAAGTTGTGTTCCTGTGTATATAATGTGTCAAAATGCATTCTGCTGTCATATATAACTAATTAGAACAAATTTTTAAAAATTAAAAAAGAATATAATTTAACTTATTTTACCAATAAAGACACTTAAATTGTAAATTAAAATATACTTAAAATAGACAATTGACAGAGAAATGTAATTTTAAATGCTGATAAATACATTATAAATATTCAGCAATGAAATATGTATCCTAGCAAGAAAATATATTTAGCTTTTAGTGTATTTAAAATATAACAAATCATTGAACAAGTCAGAATTGGTAATGTCAGGAAATAAATATTTTCAATCAGTGTAGGAAAAAATATAAATTGCTTGTTTTCCTTTTTCAGAGTTTTTATACAATTGATAAGAAACACATAAATATATGCATATATGTATGAGGGCTTAGTACACAGGGTGACAGGAAAAGCATGAGGGATATCAGGTTACAGAGAGAACAAAGGGAAAACATTAATGAAATCAGTGTTTATGAATTAAAAGATTCAATATCACTTAGATGTCAACTCTTTGCGACTTAATATGTTTTATATAGTCTAAATCAAAATAATAGCAAGCTATTTTCTTAGTCTCAACAAAATTTAAAATTTATATTTTAAGGGCAACAAAGTTTGAGGAATAAAACTACTTAATTTCAAGACTTGCTCCAAAGCTACTATAAACAAGACCATGTGATCTTAAGGACAATAGACATAAATTGATGAGACAGATTGTTTAAAAACAGGACCACATAAATTTAATTAAATGATATTTGATAAAACAGCAAAGGTGTTCAATGGATAATGATGTTTACAACTTATGATGCTGGAAAAGTCATATGCAAAAAAACCAAAACACAGATTTCCCCTTATCATAAAAGTTAATTGAAAAATGAATCATGGACACAAATTTAATTAGAAAACTATAAGAATTCTAAAAGAAAATTTAGGGGTAATTTTGGGAATTCTGAGTTTGGTAATTAGCTTTTAGACAAATCTCAAAAAAAAATCAATGAGAGAAAAAAATGACAAGTTGAACTTTTTAAATTATTCTTTGCAAAATAATTCTGTAAAGTGAGTCAAAAAACAAACTTTAGGAGGAAAACTTGCAGAAAACACATCTGATAAAAGATCTGTGTCCAAAATATATAGAGAGAATTTTCAAATAAATAATAAGAAAATACAGCCAATATGGAAAGCAGTATGGAGATGCCACAGTCTGGCTGGGCACAATCAGGAGCCACTTGTCAAAAGAAACAAACTTTATTTTTAGAACCAAACACGCCAAACAAAAATGCTCCTTCAGAGCCCAACTGCCACCACCGGCTTCCCACAAGCCTCTCAACCTCCCCCACTCCTCCTGCTCTTGAGGCCGATTGGCTGGGTTGCGTGGGCGGAGCCAAAAAGTCCCCCAATGAGCAGCTCCGTGGTCTGAAAGGGCAGGGAAACAGCCCAATGAGCATAACCGCAGAGGAGCCAATCAGCTAGAAGTTGCTAGGGCCGCTGTGAGCCAATCATCAGCTGGCAGTCTGAAAGTTTGCTGGGGCCCCTTCGGCTGTGGCTCTCAACATGGAGATATATTGGAAATCTGGGAATGGAACCACCATTTGACCCAGCTATCCCTCTCCTTGGTCTATACCCTGCTGCATTCTGGCTGGGCACAAAATCAGGAGCCACTCATAACCTTGTAGATTCAAACAGCAATTCTTTATTCCCGAACTCACACCGGCACTCTACATGCACGTTCTGGGGAAATCCACACTTCCACTGGGCTCTGCATCCCAAAATACTCTCTGAATCCCGGGAGAACTCAACAGGAACTCAAGGAGCGGGTGCCTGGAGGCAGCAGGATATGCCCTATTCCCAGCAGGGTCCACCTTAAACCTGGAACCACCCTAAACCCAAGGAGGGGGATACTCCCTATTCCCAGCACGATACACCCTAAACCTGGACCCATCCTAATCCTGCAGGATCCTCCATAAACCCGGATCTACCCTGGTCCTTGAGCAGGGTCACCTTACTCAAACAAGCCCATTTCCACAATGGAGAGTCCTCCCTCTAAGCAACATGGGGTAGGGTGACAAGGAAATTGCCATGTGTCATTCTTACTTAGCTATGGCTCTCAGCAATACCCAAAGGACATAAAAATAGCATACTACAGGACACATACACATCAATGTTTATAGCAGCACAATTCACAATTGCTAACCTGTTTAGCCAACCTAGATGCCCTTCAATAGAGAAATGGATTTTAAAAAGTGGCTATATACACAATGGAATATTACTCAGCAATAAAAAGAATAGAATCATGACATTTTCAGGTAAATGGATGGAGATAGAGAAGATAATGCTATGTGAAGTTAGCCAATTCCAGAAAACCAAATGTCAAATGTTTTCTCTGAAATAAGGAGGCTAATTCACAGTGGAGTAGGGAGGGGGAACACGGGAGGAATAGCCAAACTCTAGATAGGGCAGAGGGGTGGGAAGGGAAGGGAGGGGGCATGGGGTTAGAAATGATGGTGGAATGTGATGGACATTATTATCCAAAGTGCATGTATTAAGACACAAATTGGCTTGAATACACTGTGTATACAACAAGAGATATGAAATAATGTGCTATATATATGTGTAATAAGAATTGTAATGCATTCTGGTGTCAAATATAAATAAAAAACAAACAAAACATTGAAAAAAGTCTGAACAGATATATTATAAATTAAGATATACAGATGGCAAAATATGTATATGAAAATATGTTTTTCATTAGGGAATTATAAATTAAAACAATAATGATATAATCTAAGCTACTATTAGAATGGGTAAAATCCAAAATACTGACCAATTATTAGTGAACAACAACAATACTTTCACTCAATGCTATTGAGAATGCAAAATGGGATAGCAACTTTGAAAACAGTATGGCAATTTTATTTCCAAAGTCAACTTGATCTTAATAATCATCCTATTAGGTATTTAACTAAGTGACTTGAAATTTTATCTCTGGACTCAAACTTGCACAATGATATCTATAGCAATTTCTTTTATAATTTCCAAAAACTAGAAGCAAACAAAAAAGTCTTTCCACTAGGCAAATGATAACACATTGTGGTACATCCATACCAAGGGATATTAGTACAAGATAAAAACAAAAGAGTTATAAAAGCTATAAAAAGAGAAATGAATCTTAAAGGTACACTACTAAATGAAAAAAAAAATCTCTTAAAAGTCTGTTACCACATAATTACAACTATATGACAATGTAGAGAAGGTGAAACTAGAGCAGGGATTAAAAGAAAAAGAAAAGTTCTTAGGTACCAGGGATTCCTAGGGTATATGAGAAAGGGTTAGATAGGTTGAAACAAAGAAGAACTTCAAGGACAATGAAACTTCTTATATGTAATGACTTAGTGCATTTAAAGATATATATATATATATATATATATATATATATATATATATATATATATTCCACTTTACTTTGGAAATAAAATTGCCATACTGTTTTCAAAGTTGCTTATATATATATATATATATATATATATATATATATATATATATATATATTACAAAATTCAACTTTAGTGCATATAAGTTGTTTAAAATACTTAGAATATCATGAGGATCTCAGAATGGTACGGGGGATGTGACCAAGTAATCTAAGTGCAATACAAACTTATGAAACACTCTTACTAAAGAGAATGGGGGAAAATGTTGATCTGAGTAAATCTGAGAATGAGCAGAGAGCATAAGACTAAAACAAAACTACTACATAAGCTCCACACTCTAATTGACAATGTCATTTCTCATTGGGATACATGTTAACAATTGTGGTATCATTAACTATTGAGACTAGAACTGAACAATCAAGCAAATGGATGTTGGATAGTGGGGGCCAGTATATCTCACTGTTAGAATAAGAATTTACAGAGAAGAGAGAACATCAGAATCTTCCATGTCTTGATGGATTAGAATCAGGACATCAGCATTCACTCATAATCAATTGACATAGATGATCCTGTACAGAGATTTGGGAACTAACTGCTCTCACACAGTGCTGAGGCTTGGATGTGGCTTGTACTCTAAAGGTTCATGTGTTTGAAGTTTGGTCTCCAGTGTGGCAATATTAAAGATGCAGCCTGATAGGAGGTTCCCAGGTCATTGGGGGCTGGCATATCCTTGGAAGAGTTTATGATATATTTTGTGAGGATGGGTCACCTTGGCACACTGCACTGTAGACTGGAGCTGCAGGAACACAAGTTTAGTGAGACCAGCCTGGGCAGTTTAGTGAGACCCAAATTCAAAATAAAATTAGAAAGTTTTGAAATTGTTGTTCAGAGGTAGAAGATTCCTTGGTTTACTCCAAAGTACCAAAAACAAACAAACAAACAACAAGAGTCTCTGAGCTCCTGTCTGGATATGTGATTTTCTTTCTCCTATATAATCTTTTGTCATTATAATACAATTTTCCATAGGAGCCTTACAAAAGCACCATGTTTATGAACTTCCAGAATGGTGAGATAAATAAACTTCTTTTCTTTTTAAAGTACTTAGCTTCTAGTATTTTGCTACAGTAATGAAAATGGGCTAATACACATGGATTAGTATAAACACATATATTTTCTTAAGAAAGGATTAGAAGAAATAAAAACCCACAATCATGTGCACACCTACTTCGCAGATATTGGTCTATAATCCCTTTCCCTAATTAGAGAAACCAGGGATCCTTGGAAAGTGATTAATTATCAAGCTGGGTTAAAAATATACAAGATAAGCCTGAAATAAGTTCTCATGTCAGAAAGTAAAGAATTTCTAATAAAACAAAAATGCAACTCAGAAACCCATAAAAGCTCCCAATAATTTCAAGTCTGGAAAACATAAATAATGAGATCCAGAAACTTTATAATATAACCTAAACTACAAAATAAATATTTGCATTCCTATTGATATAAAAAATAATCAAATAAATAAATATACAGGTTAAAAAAAACACTAATTCCTTATGCAAGTAATTGATAGATATTCCTCTCTCAGAAGTCCAGAGCATAACTCCTTCCTCCTAAATTATGGGCTATACGAAGTGTTTTCCTTTCAAATGTAAAATATCAGAGGAGGAAAAAAAGAACAACTTTTCATAGGTCAGAGAAACACTACCTCAGCCATTTGATTAAGGTCAAGAGCAACAGTGTTAAGTCATGTTTATGGCACATACCCTTGATATGATGTGGTAATAATAGCACCCTTTCACTGGGAAATCTACACCCCCCCAATCCATAATCTTAGTGTAATCATGAGAAAACAATCAGAAAAATTCTAGGTAATGGACACTCTATAAGATACCTAACCAGTAGTTATCAAAATTTAAAAGCTATCATGGTTATCAAGAGACAGAGGGAAGGAGGGAGGGAGGGAGGGAGGGAGAAATTTAAAAGCTATCACAACCAAGACTATCCTAAAGAGAAATATTTGTAACATGTAATATTGTGCCCTACATGGGATCCTGAAACAGGAAAAAAAAAAGAAAAGAGATGAAAACTAAGGATATAAGATGTCTTGGAAAATATAAATTTAGTTCACTGTTGTTTATCATTGCATTTTATTAACTGCAGCAAATATACTATAGCAATGTAAAATGTTAATAACAGGGGAACGTGGACATATTATTATATTCATTTTTTGGGGAAATATAAAATGTGTTAATCTGTTCCAGTAGAGTTCTATTATCTTAATTTATCCTAAAATCTTAAATGCTACAAAATCTAAAACTTTTCTAACCCCATCATTGTGCCACAAGTGCAAAATTACACAAAGGGGTTCAGGTGATAGGTTGAAGTAAACAAGCAGATGCACTAAAACTATTGTATAACATTACCTTCGAGGCTATACATACATGGTGTATGTAAAACATAAGTTAATGTTATATTTACACTTCAGATTCATTTTTAATATACTATATTATGTATATGCAAATAGTACAAAATCTGAAAAAGTACAGAATCCAAAACACTTCTGGTACCAGGTGTTTCAAATAAGGGATACTCAATCTGAATTACTGTTCTAACAAAAAAAAAGCTTATTAAAAATATATTATTGTAAGGAATTTGAATTATTTATCTTAAAAACCAAAATTTTTTATTACACTTTCTTATTTTGTGATAAATAAAAATGGCCTAAGTATACAGAAATGCTTCCTTTGTAAAGGAATCACCTTTTAAGCTCATTTGACTTTAATTTCCTTTCCCAGTACAATAAGGCTTTGCAGACAGAGAATATTTTGATGATTATCTATTTATTTATAATCAGTCTTCCAGCTTTGGGCTCCACAACAGCAGCCACAACATGTAATCATTTCTTTAAACATTTTGTTTACCATTAGCAGGGCTACTAGACCAAGGAAAGAGATATGTAATTTTGTTTTTCTTTCAATACTGTGTTAACAAAACAGGCATTAAAAACATAAAAAAAGAAAAAAACTAGATTTTTGAGGAACCAAAGAGTAGTTCAATTATTACATTTGTTACTTTCTATTTGTTGTAGGGATTTTCTCTGATGTTCCTTGAACTTTAGGATTTGCCTGATTATACTGATTGTATTCCATGAGCATGTCTCTAGGTCATCACAGCCTGATCTTATATTCTGTCTTTATCTTAAAAATAAAAAGTTCAGGAGACAATTAAATGAAAGGAAATTAGTCTTCTGACACTGACAATGAACTAGTTCTACCGTGTATAACAAAATATATCTGAGAATAATATAACCTAATAAGAATGCGTGATAGAAAGAATGAACAAAAATACTATTTCTTTTCTTTTTTAAAAAGAATACATTAATCCAAAATCAAGCTTTAATGACAAGGTCAAAACTAAGGATAAGTGGGGCATGCTCAAATTTTGAAGATGAGTAGGTTTGTTACTGGAAAGACTTTGTATAGATTGTCTCTTAAAATGTCATTTATTCATTCCTTGTAGGCTAATCAGTCACAACATTGGATGAATGAAGGAATGTCAATAACCGAAATGCTATATGGAGTTAATGAATCCAAAATTGCTTACTATTGTTATTGTTGTTAAAATAACTATATAAATCTTAATGTACTTTTTACTAAATTCACTTTATTGACTTTATTAACTAGAGGAAAGGAATTAGTCTGTATATCTCAGTTCTCTTACAGGTTAAAAAATATAACTTTTTTTTTTTTTTTTTACCTTTTCTATCTTACTAGTGTGTACGGAGCTTTTTATTGAAAGACATTTTGCAATTGATTACATTGCTATTATTGTTTCTAATACAATACATTAAACTTTGTTGTTTCTAGTGCAATACATATTGGAGTAAATTCTGCTACTTAAATCTTTTCCTTATAAATGTGAATACCATGTTTGTACATGCTAGTACTCTTCAAATGGTTGATGCTAATATACTACGTCTTCTAAGAATGGAGTTAGTCTGACTTTATCAAGAATCTTGGATAATAAATTCTTGAAAAGCATTTAAAATCAAGGAAATTACTGTTTTTCTTTAATCTACAAGAATGGTATTTTCATTAGACTTTCTGAATGGATTTTAGATGCAGGAGGAAAAAAAAAAACAGGTGACCTAGGTCAAGAGTTTTCAAGATGGATTATGGATTACATGAAATTTAGTTATTCATATTTTCTGTTATAAGGAATACATTGCTATAGGTTGCACTTTGAGTGGAAAACAATGTAATATTACTAAATTAGTCTGATAGATATCAGAAATATGATAATTCAGTATATAATATCATAAAGATTTTAGCACCAGTGTACAATTATGGTGATCTTATAGACACTCAATTTTATAATTTTGGATTGCCAATGGCCTGATAAGAACATTTTCAAGCTACAAGTCATCCCAGGCACAGCTTCATGGAATCAACATTCCTCTGCACTTTGCTTTATCCATGTGATATATTGCCTCTCACACTGATACTTCTTTGTAAAAATTGCTGTTTCCTCCATCCAAATTCCATTTATATTATCAGAGAAGAATAGTAATTCTGGTGAGACAGAGCCATCCTTAGACACTAAGAAAAAAGAGAGTACTTGTCCTGAGCTTTGCATTATTCAGAGTCCTGCTTTGTAGCTTCCCTGAATATCATCATCTCAATGGTGTGAGGGAAACAAACACTCTGAGAATCTGTTTCTTCAATTCTAGATCATATTCTAGAAGATTATAACAATGTTAGACATATGATTCATTAAAACTATCATTGTTTTATTTATTTTTTACTTTTTGTAATACATAAAAAAGAACAATGACTTACTGTGGTTTTAAAGAGGTACCTTTCAGACTACCAACAGGTTCTCAAAAGGAGACCTATAAATGTTGAAATGTGAAAATATTCCTTTGGATAAGAAATCACAACTTTTTCAAACTACTTAATAGTTTCTAAAATGCAAAAATAATAGGATTTTGCTCTTACTAGCTTTGTTTTCTTTTTTAAATTTGTTCTTTTTAGTTATACATGACAGTAGAATTCATTTTGACACACCATACATAAGTGGAACATAACTTCTCAATCTTCTAGTTGTACAGGATGTAGAATCACACTGGTAGTATAATCATATATGTACATATAGAGTAATAACATCTGATTCATTCTACTATCCTTACTACCCTCAGACTCATTCCCTTCCATTCACTCCCTTCTAAATAATCCAAAGTATGGATACAGCTCCCCAGTGTAAATTAGCATCTGCATATCAGAGAAAACCTTTAGTATTTGGTTCTTTGGGATTGGCTTATTTCACTTAGCATATTTCCCAGCTCCATCCATTTACCTGCAAGTGACATAATTTCATTGTTCTTTAAGGCTGAGTAACAACAGTTCTGTTTTATTTAAAAACACTCAAGTATGGACTGATAAACAAACAAGTTATACTTTCTCCATTAAATGTTTCTTAGTCTGGTCAAGTTAAGAATCTCTAGATTCTATCCAGAGTCTTTAGGAAATGTTCAGTGTCTCAAATTTCTACCACAGTCTTCTTCTGAAAATGGGCACTAGGCACCTAGAGTGAGTTCTGTGACTCCATACAAGACAGTAAGGGAAGAACCTGAAGTAGCAGTATTATAATATCTTGCTGCAGTTCTCTGATGCAAAAGACCTGCTTAGTTTTGGTCTCTTAATTCTTGTCTGCTAAGTTACAACTATTTCTAGATAACCTTTTAGGATATTAGGAACACCCATTACTACTGAAGTTTAGGATCTTAAAGATTTGCATCCAGATTTAAAAGCCCTCCACATTATGATCTCTTTAACCTTATAGTTCCATGTTCCCATCCTAGAGCATTTAAGGATATCTTGACCTCTTGTTCCAAGTAATTAATATGTCTTGGTTGCTTGTAAAATGAAGTAGAAAAATTATGATATCTTAACTCTTCTGGCAATGGTGTACAATCATACTCACTTTTACTAAATGGGGCTAATTGGTGATAAATCTGGCAGTGATTATGGGTCTGGGACTAGCAGTCTTTCCTTTGTACATAAATGAATATTTGCAAAGCTAGCTTCTCAAACCCCAAAGATTGGGACGATAGTTTGATCTCATATCTTGTCCTCCTGCCAGTTCTGCCCTTCAGTACTTCAGAAATGTTATAAAGAGGCAGCTTTTTATCTTCCTGTTTGAAAGAGACCTCTTTTCTATTTCTATTTCTATTCCTTACAAGTGGCTTCATCCTGCCCCTTTCCATAGAAAAATGTGGTAGGGAAGGGAAAAAGTTTAATGCCAGGAAAAGAAGCATTAAATTTTTACATTGCCCCATCTGTAAAAAACAACCAGCTTGCTATTCTTTATGGTTAAATATTCATTTTTATAATTATTTTTTGACTAATAATGCTAATATCTGAGTCAACTGTGAGTCAACTTCCATTGAGAATTTTTCCTTCTGATTATGTATCAGTTCTCCTGTTTTTTTTCATATTTCTCTCCTCTCCTTTTTTTTCTCTCTCTCTCAATAGGAATACAAACATTCTACATCCTAACAAAAAATGGAAGCACTCATGAATACTTCAAGACATAAAGTACATAAAAAATTTATTTTAGGAATTTTTGTTGAATTCCCAATTTCAAGTTTTCGAATTACAATAGACTGCACATTGAGTGTGCAAGTATGTAATTTATAGCAAACAAATGAAGGAGTTTAAATTTATGATATTTTTGAGATTAAAAATAACAAAGGGTAAATAGTTACATGGGAAATTAGTTTAAACCAAAAATTTGATTTACCTCCATGCATAAACTTTAGAAAATGATGTTATTAGGCAGAGACTAAATGGAAGAGATCTAGCAATAAACAATGACATCAGTATTTCTCACAAATAACCTTACAAAAATATAAAGACAGAAAAGCAGAAAGTTGTCCTGAGACACAAGTGTATGACTTCAAATAATCACAAATGATGGCAAAACATAATTTTAAGAGAAAACAATAGAAACTAGAATATAACTGATATTCAATTATATATATTGTACACACACACACACACACACACACACACACACATATATATATATGAGTTATTTTGGTAAAACTAAACAGATTAAATGTTTTATATAGTAATAATGATATCTAATAGAACATAAAAACAAAATACAAATTTAGAGAATGATGTAACAATTAGAAATTTCCCAACTGAGATATCAATATCTATTTTTCTTATATTTTAATAAGGCACAGACACATATTCTATTTTGGAAACTTCTAAAACAATGATAAAAGAATGAATAATTATAATGGTTGTAGAATAGCAAATAAAATATTTTAAAAGATGATATACAGATGTGAGATAAGTAATAAAAATAGAAGTAAGAACAGAATAAACAGGAAATAATTTAAAATGGTTGATTTAAACCATAAAATATTAAAAATTTATAAAGTAGAGTAGAGGCAGGGGATCAGAGAGGGAGGAGGGAAGGAGAAGGGGAAATGTTGGGGACTAAATTGGAACAAATTATATTCCAAGTATGTATGAGTTCAAAAGAACCATGATATTAATTATAATTATAATGTGCTAATATAAACATTAAAAGTTACAAAATTGATAGAGATAAATATAAAAATGCACAGTTACACTGAGAAATTGAACATAATTTTCTCAATTCCTCATAGAATATTCTTACCAAAAGTGTGAAGGAATATTGATTAAAATACATTAATTATCAGCAGTGATACAGATTTTATGTAGAAGATGATTTCTAACAATTATAGAAAGCACATATTTTTCAAGTACACATGGAACAATAATAAGTTACATATGGTATGCCAGTAAGTAATTATAGTCAAAATTCAAAAATTTTAAACGTTCTGGTCATTTTTTAAATGAAATTTTCTATGTGTAAAATCTATATTAAATACCTTGACCCACATGTGTCATTTAATGAGATTTTTACAAAGTTTCACTTTAAGGCACATATATTTTGTCTCAGTTGCACAGTTATGAGCTTATTGAAAGTAATTGATTACAAGGTGTCACCTCCATCTCAATAGTCCTTAATTTCAGAAATTCTTTTTTTTTTAAGAGAGAGAGAGAGAGAGAGAGAGAGAGAGAGAGAGAGAAAGAGAATTTTTTTAATATTTATTTTTTAGTTTTTGGCGGACACAACATCTTTCTTTGTTTGTATGTGGTGCTGAGGATCGAACCCGGGCTGCATGCATGCCAGACGAGTGTGATACCGCTTGAGCCACATCCCCAGCCTTGCAAACATTCTTTAAACTTAATTTTTGTGGCATTTCTAACATACCATATTAAAAGTGATTTTTAAGTATGGTTTTATGTTGATAACTTTGCTGTAAAGAAACTTCCCTGATCTTAAAACATGATTTAATCTTTTGACATCCAGTGAATTTATCTTCAGTCTAGGAAAAGAACAATTACTTCATATAATTATTGATACTTTAAATTGTGTGAGATTTAAATAATCATAGGTGATAAAGCTATTGCAAAATTACAAAATTGATAAAGATAAATATTAAAATGAGAAATTTAACATATTTTTCTCAATTCCTCATAGAACATTCTTACCAAAATTCCTTATAGAACATTCTTACCATATATGAGAAGGAATATTGATTTAAATACATTAATTATCAGCATTGATACAGTTTTATGTAGAAGGTTTCCTTAAGAGATTTCACATTGTTTACTTAAAATATTTATTATCACTCCTAGCCTGTTCTATCCCTTACCAACAGCAACTATTTTTAATTTGCCCAACAGACACTGCAAGTATACCTGTTTCTGTTTTTATCTATTAAAACCATCCCAAACCACCTCTTGCTCTTCCTTGCTTTAAAGAAAATTATTCTCCTTTGCTACTTTGAATTGCATTTCTGTTTTTAACAGCAGCACCTATATTCATTATAATAAATTCAAAGTTGGTATGATGACTCCCTTATAAACAACAAAATCATTGTTTTCTAGTGCTCTTAGAATAAAATCTAAATTACTATTCTATCTTAAAAAACAAACAACAAATATCCACAAGAAACAAGCCACAAAAAAAATGGACAAAAACAATGTCCACCTTTCATTTTCAAGAAAGTCAAGCTTATTTTCAGCACCAGGAATGTATGCTGGTAATGGAATATAATATTTCTTTTGGTTATTTGAAAATGTATTTAGTTCTTGCCTTAGATATTTTATTCTTTAAGAAGGTATTTTTTGGACTTAAATTTTATTTTAGCTGATATATAAGAATTGTTTATACTAATTGAGTGTCATGTGATTTTGTTTTTTGGGCTCATATAATTGAGTCCATTAACCACAGAGACACATCCCCTAGTATCAAATTTGCAATTCTCCTTCCTCAGTCTCTGGAGTTCCATGTGGTGTTTTGATACATGTACACATTGTTTCATGTTTATATGAGGATAATTATATGACATAACTTTTTAAATCGTTTTTTCTAACTTTCTAATATATACGATCATTATTTTTCTCTATAACCACACTACTGCACAATATCACACCACAGCTTCTTATTCTCATCAAACAATAAGTTGGTACCCATCAAGTGCTCCAGAACTCCCTTTCCCCTAGTCTTTTTAGCCCATGGGAAACACTATTTTACTCCCATATTTTTATGACATAAACTTTTTTATACTCCATAAATGAGTGAGATCTTATGGTACTTGACTTTATATGTGTGCTTTATTTTGTTGAACATAATTATCTCCAGTTTCATCCATGTTGTCACAAATGACAGGATCCCGCTATTTTTTGTTACTGAATAGTATCTTTCCTGAATATGTATGTGTATATATGTATGTATATACATATATATGTATATATAGATAGATATATACTTTTTTTGTATCCATTCATCAGCTGATGGACACTTATGTTGTTTCCATTTCATGGCTATTGTGATAATTCAGCACAAAGTGAGAGTGCAGAAGCAACTTTAACATACTGATTTCATATCCCTTGGATATATTCCCAGGAAAGGGATTGCTAGATCACATGGTGGTTCTTTTTAAATTTTTTGAGGTCCTTCCATATTGTTTTCCATAATAGCCTTCCTAATTTACATTCCCACCAACAATGCACATGAGTTCCTTATCGGCATATTCTCTCCAGCATTTGTTTTCTTTTATCTTCTGACAAAAGCCACTCATTCTTATCTGTTAGCCACTCCTATTTCTTATCTTGAGAAATGCCTGTTTAGGTTTATTGTACTTATTGTTAATTGGGTTATGAGTTTATTGGAGTTCTTTACATATTCGACATATTAACCCCTTGTCAAATCTGTAGTCTCTAAATATTTTCTTACATTCTGAAATTTGGCTCCTCACTCTGGTGCTTACTTTGTGAAGAAGTTTTTCAGCTTTATGCAATCTTATTTTACTATATTTTTAAAATTTTGTCTTCTATGTCTTTAGGATCTTCCACCCCACCACCCCAAAACAAAAATAAAGTTACTGCCAATTCTGTGTCCTGAAGTTTCCCTTATATTTTCCTCTAGTATTTTTATAGTTTCATCTCTTACATTTAAGCCTTTAATCCATTTTCAATTGAATTTTGTAACTGATGAGGGATAGGAGTCTAGTTTCATTCTTCTGCATGTAGTTACCCATTTTTTTAGCCCCATTTATTGAAAGACTGACCTATTTCTGATGTTTGTTCTTGGTACCTGGGTGGAAAATAAATTGGGTATACATGTGTAGATTCACATCTAAGCTCTGTATTCTGCTTCATGTGCCTGTTTTTATGCAACTATTATGTGGTTTTGATTATTACAGCTTTGTAGTATGCTTTAAAGTCAAGTAAAGGAATGCCTTATGCTTTGAAGTCAAGTAAAGGCATTCCTTTACTTGATTTATTTAAAATAATAATCCCTTAAATCGTATTTTTTCTATACTTTACTCTTTTAAATACTATCATGTGGATTTTCATTTTATTAAAAATATACAATTTGAAGATAAATGAATAGTTTTTTTCTCATTTATTTAATATCCTCTAAAATATTCTTATTGAATACGAGTTTTATAGAGAGTTTTATTGAATCAGAGTTTTTGTTACATTGAATGCTTTGTTTCCACTTGGCGATTACCATTGTTGATAGTAATTAAGGTAGCATAGAAACCAAATGGAATTCATGATCAAATGGTTTACATGTCCTCATGTTGCATAAAATTCTCTATTTCAAAAGTCAATGCTTTAATAATTTACCATTAAATTACTAATTGTGAACATAAAACTCACTCTTAGGTAAAGTTAAGGATTCACTAGTATATAAGTTCTTGTATACACAAATAATGATATATTTATAACTTTTACACTCAAAGAATTTGAATACCTGGGAAGAATATAAAGTACTCATTTTCAGTATTACAAGGGATCGATCAATTTAAAACCAATAATTTCTTGAAATAAAAAGAATCATAACATTTTTTATATAATTAATATAAAGTAAAACTTGTTAGGAGAAATTTGGCTTAAATTATCTAAAATTCATGGATAAATTAGCAAGTGATATTCATTGTAGTCTATTATTAATATGTAGATACATAAAGGTTATTAAAGGACTAGCATTTTTTTTCCAGAGAGATATGAGGAGTAAAATCTTACTTTTTATCATATTAAGGGACTTTCTATGCAATTTTCTTTCTTGGAGTGAAAGCTTTTTAAAAAGTATAACAAGTCAGAGCAAAACATAAAGCTCTTTCAAAGATGAAATCAATTATTAAACCAGGTCATTGGCATCCTTGTCATTCTAAGCTGTTCAGGAAACAGATGTTGCCAGTTGCACAAGGCCTCGGACAGCGGCACCAGAGTGCTGGTATCCAAAGCGACTTTTCAGCAAACATAAAATGCAATGCCAAAAGTGTTTTCACCAGTTGAAGAATATTGAACTTGACATGGCATCAGAAATGCTTCACAGGGTAGCACTTTCCTTTGTGAGTTTTATAGCACCAGGCCACTTCATTGGCACCGTATTCTGGTTTTACCACTAAGCATCAAAAACTTAACCATATTGACATTTGGATGACTATTAGACTCCTAAGTGGGCTGTGACATGAGATAGATTATTTCAAAATTGTTGACTCAGAGAATTGATTCTATTTTTTTTAATTTATCCTATTCATATAGAAAATGCTTTCCTATAATTAAAAAGATTATGTTCATAACTGAGGTCACATTACTCTCCTTACTCTACTATTTTTTTTATTCCCTCTTGTATGTAAACTATTTTAAAGGATGCTATTATACAAAATGCCTGGCACAAAACATATCCTCAATAAAAAAATAGCTCATATATTATCGATGATATTACTGATACTATTGACACCATCAGTATGTTTTTACCATAGTGTATATGGCTATCTCCTTACCATCAGCATTATATTAATGCCTCTGGCAGGGTACAACCTAGAAAACAAAAGTCAGGCTAGGCAATTCACAGAGCAGTTATTAAGCACTGGTAACAAAGGTGTTCAAAGGGTAGAAAGACCAAAGGGCACATACTGGACTATGTGACTGATAATGTCAATAATCTGCTCTTTTTCCAGAGGGCTTGAAAAACCAAAATAAGAGAGAGGATCTTTCCAAAGTCTGTGGCACATGTGCCATGGACCCTTCTGAAAACTAGCCATGTCAGAACCTTCAAAGGCTTCTGAGTCCAGTGGCCACTCTCTGTTTGTTTTCCTCAACTTCTCAGTCACTTGAGGTCTAAACAGCTGCTGGCAGTCAACCCCATTACTGCTACAAGACCATAGGCACTACTGCACTTCCCAGTCCTCCTCTCAAAATCTTTTCAGTGATCTTAATGGCGTTATGCTGAAGTCAATAGATTCTGGAATGGTCCTACACTGTACAATTTCATTTAGAGAATATTTTTGAAAGGACAAAAATGATAGATAAGGAAAACCAGTTAGTAGTAGCCAGGGGTAGGGTTAGGGATAAGGGGAAGAGTTGATGGGGGGTTGACTATAAAGGGATAAAATGAGGGAGATCTTTGTGGTGATGAAAGAACTTTGTATTTTTATTACATTACTGATTACATATTTCTATATATAGGGTAGAATAAAATATAACTAGACATCCATTATCTAAATGTCATATGTCTGATTTTGATATTTCATTAGAACTTTATAAAGTGTAACAATGGGGGAGAACTAAGTGACGAGTGCACTGAAATTCTCTCCTGTTTTTGCAAATTACAGTGAAACTTTAATGATTTCAAAGTAAAATAAAAATTATAAATAAAATAAAACTTGTGAGTTTCTCCCACTGAGCGACACTAGAATCTGATAGGTAGAGGAGTCTAGCAAATTCAATTTTGGGGGTTCAGGAATTCAAATTTTTTTCAATATAGGGCATCACAATGAATGATAGGTGTTAAATTAATTGCATATGGATGAAAAATGGCATAGTACCAAGCATTTCACATATGTGTCTACTGATTAAAAATTGAACTGAAGAAGAAAATAATATAAAGCTAATTAAAATAAAATTTAATTTATGCCTATAATAGCTGGTGTCAATAATAATAATGGCATTAAAGGCTTTAAATTAATAATTGAGAAAAAAGAAGAAAATACCAAATGGCTTATGTCATACTCAGAAAACAAATATGTTATCCCTTAGTCTTACCACATACTACATGATCAATAATCATTAGTGATTGGTTAAAATAAATGCTCTAAGTAACATTCTATCAGTTTTTAATAGTATGTAAAGATAGAGTTTTATATCTGCAGTACTACGTATGTGGGTGCTGAATTAGAGTGTTCCATGGAGGAAGATCCCCTATTAACACAGTTTAGTAAATGGAGTATCATTTCAGCCCTGATTTTCTAAACAAATAAGGTATATATTCTTTTAAATAGAGTTAGGTCTGTATATTCATTCTGTAGCTCAAAACAATAAAACTCCATTTCTTTTTGTTTTGTTTTTCTTTAATAAGTCCCTTAAACCAAGCAAATTCTGGGAAGAACTAAACAAGATCTAATTTTTTTATTACTATTTCATTTGTACTCTTTTATTATAGGACACTTAAATCTAAACTACAGATGCACATCAGAATTCATGAAACAAAAATCAAAATATGAGTGGAAATGTATCATCTCCAGGGCCAGCCATCTCTTCCCAGAAATCAGGGAGCTACATTGAATAAATCCTGATTTACTCAGAGACTTCAGTTTGCTGAGAGTTTACATTACAAATAAATGCTGAGTTTTGTCAAATCTTTTCTTCACACAAATTAATATGAGAATGTGTATTTTCTTCTTTAGGTTATTGAAATGGACAGTGATAATTAATCAAGTGAATATATTAATTGGGTTACAAATCAGTTGACCCAGCAATTCCCCTTTTATCTAATCATCCTAGACAAATGGAAACTTGTATATGGTTACAAAAACTTTCAAAGGAATGTTCATAATATCCTTTGTCAAAAATGTCTCTCAGTGAATAAGTTGACTTTAGGGACACCCGTTGAAAGCAATCTTTCCTCACTGAAAACAAGTGAATTTCCTTCTTCTGCCTGAACTCAGCCCATGGACCAGTGAGTGGCTATCTTGTTTAGTTTAGTTTTAGCAAGAAATCTACTACATCTGTTAAATGAAGTCCTCCTCCATTGGATATCTGACCACCCTTGGTTTCTGTTAACTTTCTTATGCTTCATTCTTGATATCAGATCACACTGTCCTGCCTTCAGACAGAACCCTCTCAGGTAGTTTTAGTCAGAATCCTCCTTATTCTTTGTTTTCTTTTAGTAATTGTCTATCCACTGACCTCTTTAACAAACGCCATGTGTGTTTTCTTTCTTTAACACCATACGATACAATACTATTCAACAATAAGGAAAAAAATATTAATACATGCAAGATGGTAAACATCAACTGTATTATACTAAATAAAAAAGGGTGAAACTGAAAATATTGCATGCTATATAATTTCATTTATATACCATTTTAGAATAGGCAAGAATATAGCAGCAGAGAAGAAAATATAAGTGGTTTCAAATGATAGGTTATGTGGAAGATCTGAATACAAATGAATTTTTGTGTTTTTTCCTTTTTTTTTTTTTTTCCTTTGGATACTGGGGATTGAACTCAGGGGCACTCTACTAAACAGCCACATTCCCAGGGCTGTGGTTGTAGTTCCAGGGCAGACCACTAGCCTAGCTAGCATGAGGTACTGGGTTTGATCCTCAGCACCACATAAACATAAACAAATAAAATAAAGGCATTCTGTCCATTTACAACTACATTTTTTTTTTTTGTAAAAAAAGAGCCACATCTAAAGGCCTATTTTGTATTTTATTTAGAGACAGGGTCTCACTGAGTTGCTTAGTACCTCACTTTTGCTAAGGCCGGCTTTGAAATTGGAGTCCTCCTATCTCAGCCTCCAGAGCTGCTGGGATTGAAGGCATGTGCCACTGTGACCAGCCTACAAATGAATTCTTTAGGAGTTACAATTTTTCTATATCTTGTTTGTGATGGTAGTTACAAAATTCCACATATGCAAAATCATATATTAAATAGAAGTCCAACAATAAAGTAAATCTTACTGTATATAAATTTCAAAATTTATGACAACAAAAAAATAAAAAACTCTCTATTAAACTATCCTCAAGTAATCTAATTTTTGTAGATTATTTCCTACTGAAAACCAATTAACACAACCGCACCATGTTTCATCACCCCCAGACTTTTCAAGGATTTTTGAATATATAACAATCTTAATTACTTTCATTTTAATATGCATATATAAATTTGGAATAAATTAATTTATTTGATCTGTTTGCATTTATTCATGCTCAGTAGGAAATGTGTTTTGTTTAATGTTGATGTATTAGGGAATTTTATGGTCTCAATTCATTCTTCATAGCTCATTCAAAATGTTTAGTAACTGCTTGGATATGAGATGTGTCCTAAAAGCTCATGTATGAGACAATATCAGAAGCTTTGGAGAAGAAATGGTTGGGTTATAGCCTTAACTAATAGGAGAATTAAACCCTGATGAGATTAACTGAGTGGTAATTGGAGACAGGTGAGTGTGGTTGGAGGAAGAGTTTCATTGGGGGTGTGGCTATGGGGTATATATTTTGCAGCTGGAGAGTGGAGTCTCCCTCTCTCTGCTCTCTGATCATCATGTGAGCTACTTCCCTCTGCTACACTCTTCTACAGTGATATTCAGCCTCACCTTGAGCCCAAGAATGGAATCTGCTGTCTATGGATTGAGACCTCTGAAACCATGAGCCTCCAAATAAACTTTTTTTCCTCTACAGTTGTTCTGGGTGGGTCCTTTTAGTCACAGCAGTGAAAAAGTTGACTGAAACAGTAACTAGTATTATAAAAATGATTTCTTACATTAGTCATTTTTGATACCATTCTCCTCACTAGATACACTATAATAATAAAGAACTGCTTCATGTTATCACTGGATTTGCTCTAGAATCAAAATCACCTCTCAGAAAAACTGTGCAATAAGTAAACTCACTTTCTTGAGCTCCTTAAACAATTGTACTTTTTTTTCTTGTACACAGTATGCCTTATTGGAAATTGTTTCTATCTTTTTCCCCCCAAAATTAATCATGTTCTCTCTTAATAAATCATCAGCCAGTGTGAATTAAGACATATTGATTATATACTCATTGTTTCCAGGAAGGTATAAACAAGTGAATGAAATAGTAAGAATCATCCTTTGGATATTTGCATTTTAATAAAAATGAAAATCAAACCATCCACACTAGGCCAAAAGCAAAAGGGTAAGTATCTAGTCTGTAGTTTTAGATATCAGTGAGCTCATTTTGGATGATTATTTGCAGAGAATAGGATTTACTGAAAATCACTATAAATAGTTCTCTGACCATCAAGTTTTTCTTCCCATAAGGGCACACTCAAATGTTCAAAATTCTTTGAAAATATTATTTATTCCTTCTGAAATTGCATTTATAACTTTCTCTCTATATATATAGAGATAGATAGATAGATAGATAGATAGATAGATAGATAGATAGATAGATATAGATAGATAGATAGATTGGACTGCTGTAATATGAAGAGTAAGGCTAAATATTTAATTTTTAAACTGTTATACTAGCATAAAAATTGAAAAGAGAAGTTTGGTACACATCAGTGGCAGTTTTTGCAAAATTAAATCTAAATCTATGTTTAAGTGATGAAATGTCAAGCCTGATATATTGTTTTACTTGTTCTTACTTAACAGAGAGAATAGAGAGATTTCATATTTTTTTATTTTCTTTTCCTTTCTTTCTCTTTTCTTTTCTTTCTTTCTTTTTTTTTTTTTTTTATAGTACCAGGGATTGAAACCATGGATACTTACCCACTAAGCATCCTCAGAACTTTTTGTAATTTACTTATTTGTTTGTTTGTTTATTTTTTGAGACAGGGTATTAGGGTATTGCTAAGTTGCTGAGGCTGGCCTTAAACTTGCAGTCCTCCTGCCTCAGCTTCCTGAGCCACTGGGATTACAGGTGTGTGCCACTGCTCCCAGCCTCATAGAGAAATTTTTGATGAAAAATATTTATTTGAAAGTGTTTTCATCGTAACGGGCCCTTTGTTTTGCATTGAACAACCTTTGTTATAAACAACCTTTCCTTTTATATCATCCTCCATTAGAGAAACCTATCTTGGAGGAATATCACTGAGAAAAGAAAGCTTACATGGCAGAAATTTAATATATGGAGAGTCCCTGTGATAGTCAGATTTCAATGACTGTGAATAATACCTGAGATAAGTCAACTTAAAGGTGGAAGCATTTATTTTGGCTCACAATTTCAGAGGTTTCAGTGCATGGTCACCTGGTTTCATTGTTTTGGACTTGTGTAGAGGCAGAATATTGTGGCAGGGAGAGTGTGGTAGTGCAAAGCTTCTCACATGATGGTAGCCAAGAGCAGATAGAGAGAAAGACAGGAAGGGTCTGAGGACAAGGAAAGGTATACCCTTCCCAGGAATGTTTCCAGTGAACTATTTTATCCAATTATCCCTCAATTGCTATAGTTTCCATAACCACAAATGGTCTGTTCAATTACGGATTCATCAATGGACGAATTCATTGCTGAGGTCAGAGCCCTCATGATCCAATCACTTCCTCAGAGCCCTTTCTCTGAATATGGCTGCATTGGAATTGAGATTTCAACACATGAGCCTTTGTGAGACTTTCCAGATTTAAACTATGAGTTGTCCCAATACATCACAATTATTTTGGAATCAAAATTGTGGTTCATTATATTTTAGGGTCAAGTTTTTAGGACCATCTCATAATTTACCATAGGCAGTATTCTATTATGTTTCAGAAATATTTAGCAAAAATGCAACTTAAAGCAATTTTCCTAAACATTCTCTAATTAGTTCTTTTGAATATGGAAAAATATCTTTTGGTAAATCATAAAGTAAATTCTAGGTTGAAACATCTGCTTCTACAAGCCTTGATACAATGAGAAAGGTAGAGAATTCCACAGAGATGCCAGAGAACAGTCATTTTTTTTTCCCTAACATGCCCAGAAAAGACACATAGGAACAAATGAGAATAGGGATTACCTTAAAACTATTTTTCCCAACATTAGCTTTCATATAAAATAGTAATACACCCATAGGTCAAGACAAAAATATGAGAGATTATAAAAACCTTAAGTGTGGTAATACTTTGTTTCCTCTAGAGTGGATTCAGAAGTTTCCAATTTTATTTTATTCTCATAAAAATTCTGAAGCATCTGGATTCAATCTTTTGTGAATATTGGGATTTTAATATATTAATGAATAGATTATAAGTGGAAGCTTATGAAGCAATTAAAGTTCATATGTAAATAGTCTTATTACCCCATATTAGACTCATCATAGGTTTTATAATGAATGTCTATCATTTCATAGAGTATATCTCTATTCATAGAGTATGATTCTGATGTGTGTGTGTGTGAGGAATATATATTCCTCAACACAGAGGTGGTTTCATTGACCACTGTGTCCTCTGCTGCCCACGCTCCTGACTTCTTCAACATCTCAATGTGTCTGTGACTGACCCTCCCATTCTCCACAACTGTCTCTTTTGGTCATCTTCCAGCCCAGACATTATGGCAGAGTGTATCCAGGGATCCTGTGTGACTGTTCCATATCTTCTGATCCACATGGTACCACATACTAAACAACAGAAGATTGAAGATGGTTCTCTGAAGATTGAAGATGGTTCCAACACTTCAAGATATGGTGGGTGCTGCAAGTGATTATTTCCCCAAACCCACGATGCCCTGCCAGAGGAATCACTTTCAGCCCAAATCTCCACAGTGTATATAAAACTTGCAAGAACCCTGAGTTTGTTCTGTGGCCAGAACTGGCAGTTTGCTGAGTTTGTTGTTTTTATTTAGGATTGAGTGCACTCTCCAGGCTTAACTTTTGCCTGAGTTATTGAGTTCTCCTACCCCAGGGATCCCAGGTAGAATTGCAGACAGCTTCCTACTTTTCTCTGAGTTGCTTCCCTGGGTCCATGTCTTCTAACTTTCAGGTTACCTCTTTCCTGATTCCCAGAGCTCTTTTCTCACATCAGAATATAGTTTGTTTTTTGTTGCTCTGATTGTTCCCACTCACAGAATTGCATACAGGATACTTCCATTCTGGGATTTTACTGAAACCTGGAGGAAACCTTTATCAATGATTCAACTGTCATCTTTTGGAAGCACTTGATCCCTTCAAGTTACTTTCTCATAGTAATAAGTTATTTATTCATGTCCCCTTTTCTTCTTTTACTTTTATCTGATTTCAAACACTTTTACCATTTTATTTACCTTTTTTTTGTTGTCCAGTTATCAAACATAATTAAATTTATTTACCCATGTAAGTATGATTGAATTAAGTTGTATATAAAAATAATTAATGGATTCATAATAGGTAAAGTATTTTATTCTTAGATGAGATATGAAGGGATTAAAACAATTTGGATTAAGTCACTAAGAACATATTGTATACACATATTGGAATATCATAACATACTTCATAAATATGTATGATAATTATATGTTAATAGAAATTTTTAAATGAATAATTAATGAGACAAAAATGACAAGTACTCCAACTTGATAATTACACACTGCATACATATACCAAATTATCACACCATACCCCATAAATATATGAAATCACAATGAAAGTAAAACAGACAAAACTAATGGAAAAGGACAGGTTATACCTAGGCTATATTCCCAGAAATAAAAACAATGTTGAACTTTACCTGATTTGTTGAATGTGATTATAGAATTAAACATGTATACAGATTTTATTTCTCCTTTTCGTTGTTCTCTAGACTGAGACTGAGAAAGGTTGGGGTTGTACCATTTCTAGTTTTACTTTTACCTGTTTTAAACACCCGTCTTATATTCTAGTTTTTGTATTTTAAGTTCCAAACTATAAACACAAATACACAAATGTTATAACATATTTCTAAGAATATAATATATTAAAATACATTTCTTATACTTCAAACTTTTCTGGGAGTATGTGTGTGTGTGTGTGTGTGTGTGTGTGTGTGTTTGTGTGTGTGTTGGGAAATGTGGTACATTAGCTTTTTTTGAGAAAACATAAATTTTAAATTAATACTTGCTTAAAAAATTCATCATAAATGTTCAAGTTTCTGAGAGACATATATTGAAATAATAATTCTCATATCAAGGCCTATAATATAACCAGGCTCTTATGAGAAGTTAGCATATCAAAGAAGACTTTGTGAGAAAACCAAAATATGGCAGAAACTAAAATCCATGTGCTAAAATTTAATCTTGTTAAGCATTAAAAAAAACACTTATGGCTTTGTAAAATAATCATCTGTCTGTGAAATATTCAGTGAATAAAGATTATAATCTCATTAGTGGCCCATTTCAACTTCTATATTGCAATTGAGAATTGAAAACATTTAATTTTTTACTTTAATTATCAAATTATCAAATCCCTTACATCTTGCTTCTTGCTTCTTAGATTTGCCTCTAGAGAACTAGTCACAATTTTTCATCCCAATAGAGTAAATTTTTCATTAAAAAATTAATGAAGACAGATTAAATATATGCTGCTTATGATATTTGTATAATAACAAAGGAATAACAATTCTATGAATAGACAATATTCCATTTCCAAAATATAGTTACCAGTGAGGAAGGGTGAGAAGTTTCTCTAAACTTCAGTCTCACTGCCACTACATATTTCACAGGTTAATACAAATTATGATGGAATAGAAACTTCTAAACCAGAGTAATCCTTTTAAGAGCGCTGACTTATTTCTAATACTTTCAATAAATTTGCCCTTCTAAGTGTGCAATGATATAGGTATAGGCAAAAAGTCACAACTAGTGCTCAGAGATATCAAAGCAGAAGAGAAATATAATTTTTTAAATGTCTAAATTAAAAAGAGAAGCTGGGAATAGATCAGACTCTAACCAGCTATGTTCTGAAATATTTAAACACTTATAAGTATGACTAT
Organism: Urocitellus parryii; assembly: GCF_045843805.1. Classification (NCBI taxonomy): domain Eukaryota; kingdom Metazoa; phylum Chordata; class Mammalia; order Rodentia; family Sciuridae; genus Urocitellus; species Urocitellus parryii. Next base: position 152,626,981 of record NC_135532.1, read on the forward strand.
TTTAATGATTTTTTTTAAACTAAAAGGATGAATTGAAAACCAAACTCAGTTATTGTTTCTTTACTTATTGATTGTGTTTTGGTCATTTTGTAATAGTAACAAATGTGCTTCTCTGTTAGTATGTTCAGAATAAATATTACTCTGAATTAAATATGACTCTGAATTTGTGTCAATGCAATGAAAATCTCATACAGCATTGCAGAACTACTTCATTCTGCTTAGTTAGCAACCAGTCTTAGCCATGCAATTATAATTATTATTGAAATGTAAGTATTATGTTTACATACACAATGTTGGAATATTGAGTTCTTCAATTAAAGAAGGACTTTGTAACTACAAGAGGATGGGAAATTGGTCAAGTCTTATTTGATTATTTTTATAAATATTATGGGGAGTTTGATTTAAGCTTGCTACCTGAGAAAGAAAGAATAAATCATTGGTGATCTAGTTGAGCACTGGAAACTTTTTCTGATTCTTCATTTGAAACCTACAAGTCTTTTACATGAAACAATTAGCAGTACATTTGCTACTAAACTCTGATGAATTTTACTACTATTGCAAATTAGTAGGAAACTGAATTTGTTTTTATAAATTACCTTAGTTATGATCTACATGGAATTTAGATCATAAATTTGTACTCTCATTTCCAACAGCAGCCTGTCAATACTTTAATCAGCTGTCACATACATGTACATTAGTTATTTTCTCCTTAAATAAGCAAATCTCTATTTTAAACACCCTTTTCTAAATATGTCATCTACTATGAGAAGTGATAACATAACATTTCTTCTCCTTGCTTTTTCAATCTTACTCAGTGGCAGATAACAAAATATTTGTTATCTATTTTTTACTACTACTAATAAAGACCATAACTATAAGAAATATTCATAAATATCCAATAAATCAATACAATACCCAATAAATCAATGCTGCTTGTATTCATGAACAGGAAGTAAATTATGAAATAAAATTTGTGAATACGTAGCAGAGTGTAGTGTCACAAATTAACTGAAATTGTTATTTGAAAACTAATATTGAATAGCACCATCCACCTATCAGAGAAAGCTTATCTGAAGCTCCTTTGACCATATCAACTCAAAAAAAAAAAAACCATTAAATTTACGCACTTACATCTATATTTCCATCATACCTTATTTGTGTTGGATTGTTTTATATAAAAATGTCTTAAATACTTTCAAGTTCTACATATTTTAAATATTTAATGTAACCAAACAACCAAACTGCTTTGAAGTTAAAGATCCTAAATGGATAACATTAAAATGTTCTTTAGTGGACCTGCTTTCTACTCAGATTTTTCTTTGTGTTGAGAATGCTTTTCATACATTTTAAATTTTTGTTTCTGTTAATTTGTAGAATAATATATGCTATTAAACAAATAAAAATTTTAAGTGTGTGTGTATGGGGTGTATAATCATGTTCTCAACTCCCATCCAATCCTATTTTCCTGAGACTTTCAAAATGCTTTCACATCACCAAACCCTTTGAAATGAAACAATACAAATTTTTACTTCTTTTTATTTCTCTTGAATAATACCTAGAATCTTTTTAAACAACAAAACACTTTTAATTACAGATGTGTAACTCTTTCTACCACAATATATTTAATTAAAAAAAAACTTTATTGGGAAAATTCCTTCACCTTTTTTTTCTGAAAATTTACATCTGTTTTACTGTGATGTTTTCTTATTTTTACCTTTTTAATTTAAAAATACTAATTACTATGCATTTCTTGTTTGTTTAGGATACATTCTTAAATATGTAATATAAATGTTTATGTATGTGAAAATAAATTTTTTCTAGGAAGTGGATATTATCTTTCTCTCAAACAGATTTCACCAGGGATCAACACTGTCTTCCAAAAATGTTTATTTAGTATACATATGAGGACTTATGGGTTGTTCATGACAGAAACAGTTATTCTACTTATACTCTTCTCATCAAATCATGCAAAAAAATGTTATGATGTTTTCTGAAAATCAGCAACAAAGGGCTCTGTTACTTGACAAATAATGAAATACAAGGTGAATTTAATGTGCATCCCAGAAATGTGGTTAAGTTTATGGGTTCTTCTCATTTTCAAACTAACATATGCACAAATAGACTTTGATAGGATTAAGAAATGTCAGATACTGAGGGATTATGAAATTAACCACTTTTGAAAGTTGAACGGGGCTGAACAAATTTTGAGGTCCAAATATTCACTTTTAAGACTTCATTGAAAAGCCCAGACATTCAATTGGGAGTTCAGATATACCACAAATTGTGAGGCTACTCTAGTTCTAAAGTAAGGAGTACTCTACATTTACATTTTAAATGTTCAAATTCTATTTAATAATCAATCTTAACTGCAACTAAATTAAACATTTGACAGATTAAACCTCAGTAATCTTCAAAGGAACATAATATAATTCAATTTTGCAATTAGCATTCACGAGCTACTACTCCTGCAATTAAAGAGTTTTAGACTTACATTGTAAAAGGAAAATTCTATCTAAAAACAAGAAAAAGTAGAACTAGATCAAGAAATGATAAATGGTATTTGTTATTTGGATCAGCAGATGACTTAGATTAATATGCTCCTTAATTTAAAGAAAAATAAGATTAAAAAGAGTAAACAGACAAAGAAATGTAACAGAAGATTAAAGATATGAACATGAAACAAAATAAAATTATGGAACTTCAAATTCAATATTGGACAGGGAAAACACACAAAATTAAATTAACCAAAAGTAAGAGATTGTTACACTGTTGAAGAGTACCTTTATGAATTTTGTCTTAGATTTTTTTCCCACTTTCAGTAGGAAATAACTGCTGAGTAGATGAGAAAAAAAATAAAATAAACAGAGACTTCGGGTGTGTTTAACAATATCAAGAGGCTAATATATGCTTGATAATAATCCCACAACAAAAGGAAGAGAAAAGGGACAGAATGGAAAATTATGAATAAAAATTCCTAAATTCAATTAAAAAAATAATCCATGGATATGAAAGTTCCAAAAACCCTAAGCAAGATATTTTGCTACTTATATAGTAATACTTATATACTATACTTATATAGCTTACTTATATATTTATTTATAAAGTATTACACTTACTTATACAGTATAACTTATATAGATAAATATAGATAATATGTTTATTTTTAGATAATCGAGAGTTTAAATCACACAATGTAATTTTACTCTATTATGCACAGGAAATAATTATCGATAGACACAGTTGTAAGGATGAATCTCAAAATAATATCATTGAGTGAAAGAAACCAGATTTAAAAAATGAGTGTATATTATATGACTCATTAATGTAAAATTTTATAAAATGCAAACTGATTTTTAAGGACAGAGAACAGATCAGTTGTTGCCTTTGGACAGGAATTTGTGAAAGAAAACAAGGAAAGAAGACGAAAGACTTTCTACAGGGAAAACTTTATTGGTTATTTTATCATCTTAATTTAAAGATGATTTCACACATGTAGGTATGACAAAAATTACAAATTGTATACTTTAACTATTTGAAGCTTATTATATATCATGTATATTTAATAAAACTATTTTACTGTATTCATAGAATGTATAAATAATTCATATTGCCACAATAGATACAAAAAAAATAATTGGTGTTAGAGAAAATGTATTATTCAGTATACATGAAATAGAAAATCCCTGTATTTATAGGAAAATCTTTATGAAAACTCTATAATCAACAATGAGATAGTGAATGTTATTGTTAAGATTGAAAAAAGAATTGACATTAATATTGAAGATTTTTTTCAGTAGAAAAAGAAGGGGGTAGAAAAGGGCAACTTATCTATGTCATTACTTAATAAGGCAAAAGGGTACACACAGAGATGCATAAGAAATACACAAAAGGAATAAAATGGCTAAAGTGAATTTAGTAAGATCAGTGTTTATAAGTGTCATATAAATACTGTATCTAACTAACCTCAAAATTGCTGAATGCTTTTGCAAGACTAGGTATTAGCAACTTTTTGGTCATTAAATAATTTTTAATATAATATAAAGAATTAAAAGATGTGGCTTTCATATACTTCATTCATCAATCGCCACAGCAATAACTCTACTTTTTTTAGTGAAAGATAAAATAGCTCTATAGTTGGACATTTGTTCAGTAATGTGAAGCATCTGGTAGTTACTGTTGTTAGTACTTAAATCTCTGCTTTATTTTTATGTTATTAATTCCATAAATATAGTAAAATCATTATAGCAGCAGGAAAAGCTCATTCTATGATGGTTATTTTAATTGCCACTTTGATTTTCTTATTTGATACCTATCCACCTACCTATCTAACCTATCATCTGTTGACTCTTTTGCATTGAGGGCAATTGAAGAAAACATCAAATATCATAGATACTAAGTAGGTAATCATAAATCTAAATATCTGTTTCAGTATGATGTCATTCAGTACTTATTACAAAAATTAAGTCTTTTTTTATAAAGAATATTGTAATTAGTTGCACAAGAATCACCAAAATTTGTTCAAAGAATGGACAATTTTTAAAGGTTCTCTTGTCAACCAGGAGAAAGAAATAGATCATTTTTTGTTTTTAATAAGCAGAAAGTCAAAAAAGTTTATAATAATTTTTCTGAGTCCATGGTTTGCCTCTGGAAGCTGGGTAGCATAGTCTATTACAACACTTTGTAAGATTTAAATCAGTATCTTTCAAGTAAGAGTTTGAATTCCAAAATTAGTTGGAATTTTTATGTTGGGTTTTATTTATTTATTTATGTGTAAACATTTTCTCTTAAAATCACATAGCAAATTCTAGAAGTATTTCTAATCATAGATAAGATGAGAGATGAGATAAGCCTGAAAGGTTAGCTTGAATACTAAGAGGGTGATAAGAAATGAAAAAAATGCAGTATTTTATGCTAAATGACATTCAACAGACATGGAAGATTTACTACTGCATGATACCATGTGTATGAGGAATCTGTGATTGTCAAATTTATAGAAGCAGAGAGTAGGTCATGGTTTCCAGAGGCTTGGGGGAGGACAAAAGAGGAGGTAATAGTCAAAAGATCACAGTATTAGTTGTGCAAGATAGGAGATCTTCTTACCAGGCTTTAGTTTGTTGATGAAAACTGTGCATCTCTCTCTAAATGTCTTTTACAATTGTTTAGAATATCTCTGTGGAATATATAATCACTAAGACCAAGCCATGGCAGCTTTCCTCCGCAAAATGAGAGAATATGGTTAAGATAAAGCTCCAGGTCCCTTCTCCACTGGTGAAGGTCATTCCAGATTAAAGCCCACTGTATCAACACAAAGGACAGTGTGTTAAAAAGTGACTCAGTGTCCCTATATGTTATCTGCTATTTTTCTCTAACTTTTTAACCAATGGTAAGCAAAATGTATTTGTATGCTGCTCTTCATATTCACAGAGTACACCTGGGTCCATGGATTTCTGCCTTGTTTTGCATCTGAACTTTTTTTATTTCCAGGTCTGTAATGCCAATAAAAAACAATATATAATATTTTGTTTTATATTGTGTATGAGTGCATTTTGTGTGTATGGTTATTTTCATTAGCATTAATATACACTTTTTTAGTTAAGCATCTTAGAAATTTGAAGCTGACATAAAACGTTGACTGAGTTCTGGTTATGTAGATCATGATCCAAGGAAAAGCAAATGAGAGTGCAGGAAAAGTGAGACAGTGGAATGATAAAATATCATTGAGGGCAAATTAATGAAAAAGTGATTGTTAAGACCACCTGAAAATTCAGTCCCTCTAGAGACTCTGAAGAAGTAGTAAAGAACACATTTTGTGCTTATTCCCTTGATGACAAATCTCTTGGATTATTTATCCCCCAAGTACCACATTTTATTGACTAAGGATTACCCCCACATTTTTAAATGGCAGAGTGATATGCAGAAGGTTAGAAAATCACGGCATATATTACACATTAAATGAAGCACTATACTGACACTGTAAAATAAAAGTTAACACAAGTATTATAAATTGTGACAAAGTTGTTACAAAATATATAACTAATACAAATTGGAAGATGGAAAAAGGAAAGAAATAGTTAATAATATTAAAAACAAATTTAAATGAGTGAAAATACAAAAAAAATGGATTCAGATAGATGAGATTAAAAGTGGTTAGCCACTGGAAGAAATAAACTTGGAAATTTTAACCACAATAGGAGATCTTCTTATCTTCTTCTGGGAAGCTGAAGTGGGCCTAGGAATTACAAATACAGAAAATAGTTCCTCGCTGGTTTATATAATTATTTTCTAAACATATTTGTATATTAGATAAAGTTTGGTCTTTCAAAGAATGAAACTTCATGGACATTGTAGAAGAGTAAGCAATGTGAGGTCACACATCATGATGATGATGATATAGATTAAGCCTTAGCCTAGATTCATGTTTATCAATCCCAAACCAAGTGCTTGTCAAAAATGTCATAAGCCATGTTTTGAATGAAATTTTATATAAAGTATATTTTTTTCTTAAATTAAACTTTTGTTTACAGAATTCATTTTATATCAACTGATGATCATAATTAAATTCATGAGTGTACGATCACCTCTCTTCTGTCTTTTATAGGATTTCAGGATAAACGTATTACTAGTTTTTCAAATATTAAAATAATAGTTTGGTTTCAAGTGTTGGAGGAGGTATGGTACTGAATTCAAGGCAGCAATCCTATTCACTGTAAAAGTGAGAGCTATTCATGACATAGAAATGGACACAATAATAACAGAGACGGTAGTTTTCTGATAAGGAGGACTTCTGTTGTAACATTGTATGCAATTTTCCAAAAGAGATTTTTTTAAATGGAATTCATATAGAACAAAAATTACTAATGAAAAAAATAAGAATAAGGTGGTACTATTCTTGAACTCTTTATTGACAGCCTGCTAGGAAATCACACATGGAAGGATTTAAATTGTTTAAAGGAGTTTTTCTGCTTCTCTCACTCCTCCAACATTATTATCTTTTTCTTGTGCAGTGGTAGAGGATATGTTGTATTATTTTAAATTATTGGGTAGCAATTAGTCCTAGAAATGAAATGTGAAGTATGGTGGCAGTTGAAAGCACACAGGACTATTTTGATGTTGGAGGTAATATTGGAAACTAAGAAATCGTGAAACAGGGTTTGTAAATGTAAGTTTTAATAAATTAGTATGAGATATTATATATTTTAAGTGCTGAAATGCTACTTGGTAATGTCCCTTTTAAATAAAAATGATGCAATCAATGTGAAATTTGAAATTCTCCTTTCTTCCTCTCTCATGAATATTCATGATATTCTTAGGGCTTGGGCATGTAATTTTAAATTTATAATTATTGTAAATTAACCTAAGCATGATGTTTCTTTAAAAACATAGCATTTTAGCAGGGAAAAAAAATGAAAAAATAGTCAATTCCACCACCAGCCACACACTTGTGACCCTCAGTCCAAATGTACAATCTAAACATATTTACCTTTATCTGGCTTGTGATTTTTCTAGAAGATAATTACTTCCATTGATGTACTAATTCTATGTATTATTTATCAATTCTTGTATTTGAAGTTTAATAATTGACTTAGTTAAATTTGCACTTACATTTCTTTTTCATTCTCCTTCCAATAATTTTTAGTTCTACCTTGTTTTCAGGTCTATTGTCTTTATGTTTCTGAAATTTGTATTATACATCTCTTTTCTTTAAATTTTTAAATACCATGCACATGTATAATTGAATTACATAAGGAAATCATCTGGGCTTTAACTATAGCACATTTTTTAAAATGTGGTATTGTGGTATTTAAAATGTGGTATTTAAAATGTGGTGTGGTATTGAAGTATAAGAAGAAATATGTATTTAGTCTTCATTCCTGGTTCTCATCACAAAGGTTCAGGTTGTCAGAAGCTGCAAGGACAAAAATTTTATCCTCATACCTGTAAAGAAGGGAGAGAGCCTGGAAATTGACACAATCACCCAAAGATAATGATTAATTCAATCATGCCTTCATAATAAAGCTTTCATAAAATCTTAAGTGAAGGTATTCAGAGGGCATCTGGGTCATTAAAAAAATTCCCATGAGACAGAGACTCCTCCCCTCCGAGCCTTCTAGACTTGCCCTATGTACCTCTTCATTTATTATTCGTTTTAATTTTTATAATATCCTTAATTATAAAATATTAGAATGGCTACGAAAATGCAAGGAAGCACTTAAATCTAACAAATTATCAAACCTGAGTAGAGTGTCAGGGAGACCTTTAATATACAACCAGTTGATCAAAAGTATGGAATGTCTGCACAAAGTTGGCCCCTGAATTAGAATCTATCTTGTGTGAACCCTTATCCTATGGAGTTTGACATTGACTCTGGGAAATCAGTGTCAGAAATGAGTAGTCATTTTACATCCACTTGGGTTCAGAGAGTTGTGGAATTATATGTTGGTATAGAAAAAGAACACATTTTTGGCATCAGAAGTTTTTGTCAGTAGAAATGGACTGTTATAATGGTAGTTTTATCAAATATATGATTTGCTAGACCAGAGAAAGGATAAAAGTGCAAGGAATTAGAAACATTTAATCTTTGGATGGCTTCTTAATCACCTGTAGCATGAAATTATAGCTGTGATGTTTAGTTACTAAAGGTCAAAACTACAGATAAAATTTAGAAGTGTCAGGTTGACCTACCTCGCATAAAGTCTGTTCATAGGCATGTGAATGGAAATCCAAAATCATAACAAACATGCTAAATATGCAAATTCTTCATTATTTTTAGCTGTAATAGCTAAGATGAAAGAAAAAAAAAGTGATGGATTGGGACTTGTTGCTATAATAAGATCAGATTTCAGTTGGTCTAAGCTTTAACCACTAACCTCAGACCTATCCATGAAGAGAAAAATCATGCCTGGTCAAAACACACACATACACACACACACGCACACACACACACACACACACACACACACCCTGATACCTCTTACCAGAAAGAATATAATCAATGTAGGGAAAGGGCTAATCCAAGAAACTATCAAAACCAGGGTTTACCTTATGAAGAAATGATCTCATTTTGTGGTTAGTATTACCAACTTCCTGAAGAACCTTTATAAAAATGAATTGTGATATAACACATTTAGAGTTGATGTTTTTGGTTTTTAAAGTTGAATCATAGAAGAACATGTTTGAGTGGAAATGGACCCAGAGCTCATTTTTGAACCATCATAGTCTGCTACGATTTATGACCTGTATACCCAAAGGAATAACCAGCCCCATGGACAGTGATGACACTGTAAAAATGTATCCTGAAGAGGAAGACTCACAATTCCCAGTATCAACATCAATTGGAACACTCCAGATAAAGTAGCTGAGATGCTTACTGTGCAAGTTGTGAAGAAGTGACTTCATGATGACTTGGATATTAATATGTTGAATACATCTGTTACCCAGGTTTTGGTAAATGCTATACTGAAAGGGCCCTTTTACATAAAATTTCACTGCTACAAAATTGAACAGAAGTTTGAGAAGCCTTATCAAATTTGCTCTCTCACTGACATACATGTGTTTTAATCATCCCAAAATATCAAGTGATTAACAAGAAGAGAGGAAGAGACAGAGGGGATAGTCAAGAAACTCAAAGTCATGGGGTGAAAGTTTTTATAATGGATGAAATGATGGAAATTGATAAGAAAGGAATTGCTACAATGATATCAAAAGTGGGGTGGACCAAGGAGACCTCCTTCTGGTCATCCAGCAAAAACAGTCCCAATGAAGTCCACTCTATGTCAGTTTGGAGAAATTAAAAAGCGGGGGTTAAAGATTATGATAAGAAACCCTTCCCAGAATTTCCTGGAGTGATGGTTAGGCAGATAATCAAAGTTTGATGGACAGAACTTTCATCAAACCTCTGGCCCAACCACCAACTTGGAAGTAAAATTATATGTGAATAAAATGTAAGTAAAATGGCTAAGGTAGGGAGAGAGAGAAAAAAAAAAAAAAGATCCTTTTCTGGTGTTCCTTGACAAGGAAATAAGTCCAAAGCACTGTGATTCTAAAACTTGTTGGTGAATTGACTTAATTAGAGGCTACATTTAGATTGGTATTATGTGCAGATGAAATGGTTGATAGGATTAAGAAGAAAGTTTGGATGAAAATTGATAGTTTGATTGGACTTTATGTGAGGTAGTCATATCTCCTTCACCTGAATGTGTTATTGGAATGGATATTATGTCTTACTGGGGATTGTTTTCTCTACCTATATTGTGAAACAAAAGGCATTCAAGTCCACTGTCAGACCTATAAATAGGTTAGAGGATAATCATACTAAATTATTATTCTGGCAAGCATTTTCTTCTCTATTCAAATCTTGAGACTGAGCCAACTGCAATTAGCCTTCATATGAAGAGGATCCTACTTTATGTTTATTGTACTGTCACAGGATTATCTGAACTCACCAGTTTACTGTCACATTAGTCAGAAGGGATTTGGATTTGATGCAGATTCCAAATGTAATAATAGACTGTAGTGAATGACATGCTCATAGTATTAGATAACATTAGAAGTGCAAGCTAGGATTGAATTGAATGCAAGGGTGATTCACCAAATTCTGGTGAAAAAGTCCAGCAAAGATATAAAACTCATTCCCAAACAGTGATATTTTTAAAAAATAATATGATATGTTCCATAAGTGACTGAAGTTAAGTCCTATTTCTAGTCATCCCTAGGCCCAAGAAAAAAAAGCCCAGAGTTTGGTTAGTTGATTGGATTTAAAAAATACATATTCCACATCAGGAAAAATTTTAAGCTCCTATCTATAAGACTACAAAAAAGAAAAAAAAGCCATAGTTGATTGAGACTTGATAAAAACCTGTCTTCACATTTGAGCCTTTTTGATCCTCACTCATATATGATTTGAGAAGGTTCTTCCACAAGAATTCATGCATAATGGAGTCATTGGCAGAAGCCCATAAGCACATCTCAGTATAACCAGTTGAGATTTGGGACCAGAAAATTTCCAGATACTGCTGCCAAGTATACACTATTTAAGAGTCAATTATCAGCTTGCTATTTGGCATTAAGACTGCCTCGATAATTAAAGAATACAAAATAAGCATGAAACCTAAGATACCTGTATACTAGATGATATAAAAGAAATACTCTAATAGAAAGGACAGTGTCCAAAGACATTCAATAGTGCAATGGAAATTGTTTGTACAGGAGTTTAATATCAGGGAAATGAAAGGTGGCACCCACAATATTCATGAGCACATATCTTCATTTCTTTTGGGAATGACTTCAGAACTATCTAATGAGCTGCTAGGACTATTGTCATATGGACAGTATCCTATGGACAAATCTCAACTAAGCAACAAAAAACTTCTTGTTTTACTGATGGAAGTTCAAGGTCATAGGGACAATCTTGTTTTGAATGTCACCAAATTAAGACCAGAGTATGGAAAGAGTGTCTTGAAGAAGGTAAGAATAAACCAGGTCAACTGATCAAATTGAAGAAATGAAAGAAATGAGTAGTGATTAAAGTCCCTATGGTTGGGCATTTACTGACTCGTAGGCAGTATAGCCACAGATCTGACATATTAGCTGGATGAACAATGGGAAAAGGGTCTATTAAAGTGATACCAATATGGAGTGCAACCCTACAAAAATCACTCTGGGAATTTAAAGGGTATATTAAAAAAACAACAACAACATGTTGATGCCCTTCATAAGAACAACCTTGAAGGTTAGAAAAGTGACTGAAGCTACCAAGTGGACTTTTTAATGTGCTCCCTTGAAGTGAGAACCTGGGTCATAATAATGAGTGACTATGAAACAGAGACTGTAGCAATACAAAAACATGCTGATCCTAGTCATAATATTTTTGCACCCTCTTAGGTATATAATGCTAATAAGAACTGTTCCATGTGCCAAAAAGAAAGACAGACTGCACATGGCTGAGAAAAAGATTTCCTCTGGGTGAAGAACCTTCACCTACCTGGCAAGTGAATTATATGGAACTGATACTGAGAGTATGGGTTCTGACAGGAATAAACACTTACTCCAGACCATGCTTTGCATACCAGGTAGTAGATGCAAATGCTCAAGGTTTTATTCCAAAATTCACACAGAAGATACTGTACAAATTTGGCATGCCAGTTTACATTTCTTTAAATCAAGGAAAATATTTTACAACCCATATTATTTTCAACAATGGGGAGAGAGATAACACATCAAAATGACATATCATGTTCATTATCATCCTTAGAGTAATAATTTAATAGAAAGGCACCTAGTATCCTTTTCTAATGAAAAAAAAAAGTTGGGGTAAAAATACATGACAAATGTAAAGAAGAGAAATAATGGCTAATAGTAAGGGGGAAAATAAGTGGGCTTTGCTTTGAGGGAAATTCAACATTATATTAATCTCTTACGAGAGCTTCAGAGCAGGAGAATATTATTTCTCAGCACAATTATACCGGATGCCTGGAAAGCTGAAGCTATATGTTGCCAAGACCACCCCTACTGTTGGAAGCTGACCAGGTTGAATGGCAGCCTGCAAACCTGAGTAGTAGCACTCTGGGAGACATTCTGGTTATATGATATGTTGATGAATTGGACAAACTGTTAATGGGAAAATGGAACTCTAGTAATGTGCCAGTATCTTTTGATTCTTGTTTTTCAGCATGTATCTGCAGCAAAGGATGTTATCTGGGAAGGAATTTCTGAGAACTGCTTCCAATTGGGATTTCTTTTCTTTCACCATTCACCGTTTCAAAGTTCTTTTATTGCAATATTGACATTTTCTACCATGCACTTATAAACTCTTCCAATTTCTACCTATTACCCAGTTCAAAAGCTGCCTTCACTTTTCTTTTTTGGATATATGTTACAGCAACATTTCACTTATGGCTATCAATTTGTGTTCTAATTGGTTTTTACTGTTGCAAAAAAAAAAATACTACACACTGTGGTGGCTTCTGGAACAGAGATTCTCACAATTCTGTAGGCTGGGAAGATCAAGGTTCTGTCTGATTCAGTTCATGATCTGTTGAGTGTTCTACTGGTTAGTGATAATCTTTTTATTGAATTTTCACATGATGGGAAAGAGAGAAAGAGCATACAGAGCTCTTTTGCATCTCTTAAGTGAACTGAAGGTGGTATTCTAATTCATGATGGCTCTACCATGACCTGATTATCTCCTGGAGTTCCTACTTCCAAATACCATGACAAAAGTGGGGACTACACTTCAACATATGAATTTGGGAATGGATGGGGAATATATTAATTCCACAGCTCTTGGCACTTCAGTTCTATTTGTAAATGGAAATCTAAACTATGTACCTAAATACAGCTGAAATTTCTCTGTTACTGCATCAGTTTCCTTTAAAACAGTCTTTTCTTTAGACAGATCTATAGAAGCATGATGAAGTCAGCACTGACGCCACTGGCCACCATGTATGGAAAAGGAGCAGAAAAATAAGCTGGACACAAAAATGTCATTCTTCAATTAAATGCTCTTATTTGTTCTCTTTAATATTGTGATCTACAGAGATTATGTAGGACTCATGCCTCCTGGGGCCAGAAGCATGAGTCCTACATAATAGGTTTTACAAAAAAAAAAAAAATACTAGACTATTTAATTTTAATTTTAATCTCTGCAACAGAACCTCTTTGTTTTATATATCTTTACTAATAAAGCTAATGATTTTTGTATGTGTATAACTGTTTTGCAAAAAATACACACACATACTAGCACTATTGATAGTGCTATATAACCAATTACTTTAAGAAGATTTTCATATACTCATTTATGTTCACACTAGCTCTTTACTCATAGTTTAGAGTTTTATTCCAGTGAAAAATACTAATATATCATCATTCTAAGAAATTTTATATTTCTTTATTTTTGTTTCTTCCATTTCTCCTAGATTCCCTTCTAAACAGATAAACTTCTTTTTTTAAAAAAAATGTTTGATTTGTTCTAATTAGTTACACATGACAGTAGAATGCATTTTTACACATTGTACACAAATGGAGCACAATTCTCATTTCTCTGGCTGTACATGGTGAAGTCACTCCATTAATGTAATCATACATGTATACAGGGTAATAATGTCAGTCTCAATCTACCATCCTTTCTATCCCCAAGCTGCTTTCCTCCCCTCAATTCCTTCTGCACAATCCAAATTTCCTTCATTCTTCCATACCCTCCCTCCCCACTGTAAATCAGTGTTCACTTATCAGAGAAAATAGTCAGCCTTTGATTTTTTGGGATAGGTTTTTTTCACTTAGCATGATATTCTCTAGTTTCATCCATTCACATTCAAATGCCATCATTCACATTCAAATGCCATAATTTCATTCTTCTTTTAGGCTGAGTATTAATCTATTGTGTATATGTACCACATTTTCTTGATCCATTCATATGTTTAAGACCATCTAGATTGCTTTCATAATTTAGCTATTTTGAATAGAGCTGCTATAAACATTGATGTGGCTGCATCACTGTCGTATGCTGATTTTAAGACCCTTGGGTATAATCTGATGAGTGGGATAGCTGTGACAAATGGTGGTTCTATTCCACATCTTCTGAGAAATCTCCATACTGCTTTCCATAGTAGTTCTACCAATTTGCAGTTCTGCCAGCAATATACAAGTGAACCTTTTTCCCCACAACCTCATCAACATTTATAGTTACTTGTATTCTTGATAATTACCGTTCTGACTAGAGTGAGATGAAATCTTAGTTTTGATTTGCTTTTCTCTAATTGCTATAGACGATGAACATTTTTTCATATGTTTGTTCCTTGATTGTATTTCTTCTTCTTCTGTGAACATGGAATATAATTCAATCTGCCCTATAAAATTTCTTCAAATTAACTATAAAATGCATAGCATATTATTTTGCTTAATTAGTTTTACACAGTCAGGCACAGTGGCACACATCGGTAATCCCAGAAATTCAGAAAGATTACAAGTTCTGGGCAAGCCTCAGCAATTTGACAAAATCTTCAGCAATTTAGCATGACCCTATCTTAAACTAGAAAATTAAAAGAATTAGGGATGTATTTCAGTAATAAGGAATCTGTTGGTTCAATCCCCAGTACCAAAAGAAAAAAGAAAAATTAGACTTACACAATAATCAGTAGGTAACAATGTACTATGAAAACAGTAATGTTGAGAATTTAATTTTAATGAAGTATATTTTTTGAAATTAAATCCTGCAAGTATTTTATCTCTTGGATCTGTAGGTCTCAATTTATTTTCTTTTCTTTTTATATATTTGTTTGTTTTATGAAGACAAATCTATATAGGTTTTCTGAAACATTTAGTTAATTCTTGAATTTCTTCTCTCTAAACTCTTAAGGAATTGTTCATCATATATTTGTTTGATCACCTGAACATGTTTTCTTTCTCATCATTACTTGTAAATATACATTATTATTCATAGATTTTACTACAAGATTTACCAGTACTCATTGCTTTTTAGACCTAATTGAACATTTTTTGTGGGTCTGCAAAACAATGCATAAAAGAACAGCATTTCTAATAGGAATGTTCTCTTATTTATTTTTTTACACAATACAAAAAGTTTAGGATAAACTTTTTGATGTGTATAATAGCACAGTAGAGCTTCAATTTCACTGCAAAGCAAATGCATGATCTTGATGATCTTAGAAAAAGAAGGAAGCATGCATTTATGATTTTATAAAACTAACCAAATAGACTGAAATGGCATAAAAATATTGTATAATGGGACAAAACTCCAAACAGAAAACCAGAAGTGGGATCTTTTATAATGGGAGAATGTAGAACTAGAATATTGTAAGAAAAGGGACAATTTTCATGCAAGAGCAGCTGCAAATTTCTAACCTGAAGAGATATAGAGAGATGTCTGCCTCTGGGGAGCCTTAGGAAACCTGTAAGGACACCATATTTTCTTATTAAACTTATTCTTTATTTTTATTACAGATTGACTGTGTGGCTTTGAGAAAGTCAGCACTAGTGCATCCTTTTCTGACTGCCATTCTTCACAATTCTACTGGATACAATAAACGTTTGAGGATTTCCCCCTGTCGATTGGCTGGGATGATATTCTAGTTAAAAAGACAGAGAACTCATGAAAATAGTAGTGCTGGTAAGTAAATTTGCAATTAACAATAACATTGACTTCCTGTTACCCAATTGATTTCTCATTTATTGAATAACACCAACGCAGTTTGGAGAGAAGACCTTAGTTTATGAAATCAAATAGACTGGGACGGGCGAAAGATAATCTCATGCTACTGGCCAGTTAACATTTTAAAAATGGCCAAAAGATTCAGATAATCAATTAGAGATCAAAAAATTTTATTGCCTTTATCAAAGTTATTATTCATGCTTCAGATGGGAATTGTGATGTCAGACTGTCTCTACACAGGGCATGAGAAAGGAGGAACATGAGCTACCTACAGACTGAAAGTCCTTGTGCCCTCAAAATTCATATGTTGGAGTCTGAACAACTAAAATGAAGGTATTAGGAGGTAGGAGATGAGTCCTTTATAAAGTGATTAAGTCATGAGGTTAGGGACCTCATTTTTAGGATTAAGTCTTTTATAAATGAGGCCCCAGAAAGTTGCCTTAAACCATGTGATGACTCAGCAAGCAGTGAACCAGAAATTGGGCCCTCACCAGACATTGAGCACACTAGTGTTTTATCTTATATATCTCATCCTCCAGAAGTGAGAGAAATAAATATGTGCTGTTTAACCCATCCTGTCCTTGGTATTCTATTATACCACCCTGAATAGAACAAGACAGTGTTGTACTGATTTGGTAGTCACCTTTCTTACTTCTCATATATGAGTAGAAGAGAAAAAAAAATAGATAAACCAACTGACTTCTTGCTGATACGATGAAGCTACCACTAAAGAAAATGATCCTAGAGGGTCAACCGACCTATCTTAGCTAATATCTGTCTTTACTTTTTTGCCACTTTGTGGAGAGTTTATTCAGATTATAATCAAGAGCATTTTAACTTAATATCATATATATGGTACTATATATGATATTATATCTCAAGCAGCTCATCACACTTCACTAAGATATGCTTTTCTGTGGAAAGCAAAGATGGGTTAAGCCATTCCCAACAATTTGGGGAGTGAAATCATTGATCCAAATATAATGTTTCTCTTTGGCTGATCTTATAATGAAAACCAATTTAACAAGTATATAACAAGTATCAATGGAAAATGGAATCCGTATGTGTGTATGTTTATGGTGCATAATTTGTTAATATTTTCCTGATATCTGGGGATTTAATAAAGATTCAAGAGAATTAAGACTTTCTCCAAGATCCTTATTTCAAATCTATTAGAAAACTTAAAATGAAAATTACTATATCCAAGCCCTAACCACTTTAAACTAGTCCTCCAATCAAAACTCAATGACTCCACAAATTAGCTGTATCAGTTTGTTCCAGTGTTCAGCAATTTTCTTGGTGAATGGCCTTGTTAATGTATTTTGAAGTCATTTATTTAGTCCCGATTGTATAACATTTTTTATAGCTAACGTATAGTAATGTGAAACAACACATTATCTACTTCATGCTGTGTAAATGACGGAAAGGAAATTCATACAATCCATGTCACCAGTAATTTTATCCATCAGTCCTTCTCAGAAAGTAACAATAGGAAACACATGCCAGGAGTCTCTGTTTACAGAAATTTGTTTTTATTTTCCCCCTATTTTTTGCAGCTTAGCTCTTGATATCACAAAATTTACAATGTGGGGAATGAAGAAGCTCTTCCTTGATGTTAGTGTTTAGCTTAGAGTAATTCCATGTTCAATTCCCTCTTCACTCTTTATTTTTATCTACAAAATTATGACCATAGATATCATGTTTTCTAAAATATTTTATTGAATTCCTTCATGTATTTCATTTTTCATAATTCTATGAACAGTTTTAGCTTATGTATGGAAAGACAAACTTATATCGGATTATAGACATAATAACCAATTGGAAAAAAATAGAGTTTTGAATAATTTTGTGGGCCTCAGGTGCTCAGACTGCATTTGAGAGGACTTTTAATGGCAACTTCATAAGTGGACAAGAACATCCAGCTTGTATTTGGAGACTACCCTTAACCAAGGTCATTCTAGCACTCATTTCTGGCTTTTGTGTCTACTGTGGACAATTTCTTTGGCTTCAAAATCACTCTTATCAGGAAGAAATTGGAACATTTTGTCTCACAGAAAGACATCCTCTTGACAATGAAAACACTAACAGAGAAGGAAATGAATCAACGTAAAGAATGTGAAGAATCAAATTTGATTTGCCTCAAACCATCACCAGATCTTAGAACACTAAGCCACAAAGAATTTTTATATATGACAAAGAGCATTAAGTTGTTATATTCAAAGGCTATTTATTTATAAAAGACATATAGTTGGATTTATGTATCAAAATACTATATATTAGAACTGGAGTTGTAGCTCAGAGGTAGAGGGCTTGTCTACCATCCACAAGGCATTATGTTTGATTCTCATGCACTGCATATAAATAAATAAATAAATAATAAAAATCCATCAACAACTAAAAGAAGTTCAAAAAGTACTGTACTAAATGTACTTTTTTTTCCTACCACCACATAGATGATACTTATTTTATTTGACCTTTCACAGATATGCACAAGTATCTCAGTCATTTAGAATATCAGTGATATTAAAAATCTTGTATTGTCAATTAATATTGATATTTCTGCATTATTAAAACCTTTATTGCCTCTATTAAAAATCCTCTCATTTTCTTTTTGAAGAGGAAATAAACAGCCTAACTATTGAGTATACTTTAGTTTAATAATAAGTAACAAATATATTTAATTTTATTAAAGGAAGATGCTCTTTTTTACAAGACAAGTCAATTGATATGAATATATAATAGACAACTATTTTGAAATTTGTTTTCCTTTTGAAAATTATATAGGTTAAATAAGTTTACTTTGAAAAGAGTGAAATCCAAAGAACAGTTTGAAAACCTAAGCATATATTCTTCTCATTCTCTAAAACAGTAAAATGCTATCATGCAAATACAAAAACCCATTGAATTGTGCCTGAGAATGTGAATGTAAACCAAAAAATCTGTTAATCACAAAACTATATTCTTGAAGGTAAACTTTAAATTTAACCAGAAATTGAGTGAATTGACTGGCTGTGTGAATATGAGTATATGTGTTTTGTTTAAATACTTTAAAAAGAATAATAAATACTTTTTAAAAAATAAAGTACTTTGTGCATACAGAAATATTCAGCAACTTATTACTCTGTAGTCAATAATAGAAGCCCCATCTAGTTTCATGGTAAGGAAGGTGCTAAAATGGTATTAAAGAAAACAGAGTAAAAATAAAAATAAAAAGTACTTTATCTTATGTAGTCTTCTTTAAATTTATTATCTGATTCCCATGCCTTGCTCAGTTAATTAGCCTCTATTTTTGCAACTGCACTTTGTGAAATTTAACTATTCCATTGTGAAAATAACAAAAAAAATTAACACTTAAAAAATTTAAAAGTGATTATAAGGAGAATCTTCTAAATATATTTTCTTAAATGTAATAATATCATATAGTATTTCATGTTTAAGATATGCTGCTAACATATTTAAAAGCAGACAAAATATGTGCCTTATGTCACTAATTAAAGAATTACTCTCAATTGTTAAAATATACTACAAAAAAATGAACAAAAAACTTCTGGTTTTTGATAAAGCATATAAGGAGTTGGCAGTCATCACTGTCCTAACAACAAGCAAAAAGATGAAAAATGGAAAAAAATAATAATAGTTCTTAGGTATGTCAGAGAAGTGAGATTACAGGGCCAACTGCTATCCCCCAAATTGTGAAGACAGACAGATACTGAGAAAACTTATCAGAGCAGAAATTCCTAAGTAAAATCTCTGAATTAATCAGGAATGGGTGAACAAATTGCTTTGTGAGTAAGTCTGAGAGTTTAAAACTTAACTGGGACCCAGTTCAGTTGGGGCAGCTCTTATACTTTTGTGAATATATTCTCCAGGAATTTAGCTGAGTTCTCAAAGTGAAGATGGGAGAAAAAAGTTTCTCAGGCTTCTGGCAAGGAAAGGAGGAAAAGCAGTCATTTTATTGTATATTAGAATATTTTGTTTATAAGAAGATCTTTCTTCAATAGAATTTTTTCCTGCTGCCTGTCATTTGATTTTCCTTAGAGACTTACTGACTTGGGGCAAGGGGCACACTTAATTCTAACCAATTCTAGCCTTCTGCAAAGCAGAAGGGAAATGCACATTGCTGTCTCACTTTAGTCATGCTGCCTTGCCTATGGGAGGTTAGGCGCAGGAAAGAGGCAAACTGAGAATCACAGTCCAGGGCAAATGCTCACTAAAATATCAAGGAATAATCATAGTACTATAGGATACTGTCCCTCCGTCTAAACCTTATCACAATGCTAAAGACCTATTTACCTTAGTTACATTTATCAACTACATCTTGTCCTGTTACCAAGAAAATAAGACAAGGAATAGTAAAAGGTAATAAAGAATACAGAATACAGAAAGCAAGAAATCATCACAAGTAATAAAATATGGCAGAAAGTTTGGAATTAAAAATCACTATATAATTAACGTGTTAGGTCAATAATGGAACGAACTAGACAATTTACAAGTAGAATTGGATAAGGTAAGCAGAGAGATGGAAATTCTAAGAAATAGTCATAAAGAAATGCTAGAATATTAAAAATCCTATATTGAGAACAAAAAATGTATATTGTACATGGCAGAGGAAGGACTCTCAGAGCTTGAGGATTCTCTGTAGAAACTCTGAAAACTGAAAAGCAAAGAAAAAAAGGGAGTGGTTAAAAAAAATATCTAAGAACTGTATGACAAATACAAAATGTTATAACATGTCCATAATGGGAATGTCCAAAGGACAGAAAAGTAGAGAGGAAAGAACAGAAGAAATGACTGAAACAATAAAGACTTGTAATTTCCCCAAAGCAGTGTCAAACACCAAACCTCAGATCCATGAAGCTCAGAGAACATCAGGAGGATAAAAGTCAATAAAATGACATCTAGACATATCATATTCAAACTTCAGAAAATCAAAGATAAAGAAAAAATGTTGAAATAATAATGGGAAAAATTGATCTTAACTATAAAGAACAAAGATAGTATTATCTGAATTCCAGAAACTGTGCAAGCAAAAGAGAATAAGATGAATTATTTCATGTATTTAGAAGGAAAAAGCCAACTGACTTGGAATTCTGTGCCTTGTGAAATCATCTTTCAAAAGTAAAGAAACAATAAAGATTCTTGGAAAACAAATAGTGAGGGAATATGTAACCAGTAGAACTGCCTTGCAAGAAATGTTAAAAGTTTTTCAGAGGAAAAGAAAATTAGTAGATCAGATTTTCAGAAAGAAATCAAAAGTGGAAAAACACTAGAAAGAAGAAAATAAAGATGTAATTTTTAAAATACATATTTTTATGGATTCAACAGATAATATTCTGTTCTTATAATAGCAATATTTTATTTCATTATGCATTTCACACACACAAACTTATCTAAAAGCAAAATGAATGAAGGCAATGATACAAGGAATGAGAGGGAAGAATTAGGATTTTTTTTAAAGAGAGAGAGAACGAGAGAGCGAGAGAGAGAGAGAGAGAGAGAGAGAGAGAATTTTAATATTTATTTTTTTTTAGTTTTCGGCAGACACAACATCTTTGTTTGTATGTGGTGCTGAGGATCGAACCCAGGCAGCATGCATGCCAGGCGAGCGCTACAGCTCAAGCCACATCCCCAGCCCCATAGAAATTTTTTTAAATTAATTTAAATCATGTATATGATCTGTGAAGCAACATAATGCTATTTGAAAGTAGACTTAGATTAATTATAAGTGGTATTGCTAAATCTAGGGCAACCACTACAAAAATGTAAAAATTAAAAAAATGCAACTGTAACTAAACGTTTATCTTGTGCTTAGAATTTTTCTGAGTTGACAGGCACAGAGTAAGGAAGCATTGAAATAAAGCCTTGACCTTCATCAGATTCACTTTCTAGTAAAGAACAGCGAGAAGTAATCCCACAGGTAATTATTTAATTTGAGATGAGGTGTTAGATGCTATGCAGGAAGTACAGTTACATAGGGGAGATAGAGATGGAAGCTGCAACTTCTGCAGGGGAGTGCATAGAATAGAAATTCTGATATTCAGGCAGGTACCTGATAAAGGGAAAACCATCCATATATTGGAATGTGTATTCTAGGAAAAAGGCTCTTTAGTTGTAAGATGAGAGGCATGTGCCCATTTGATGAGTTGTAACAGCAGTAAAAAAAAAAAAAATGTCAATGTCAATGGCACAAAGGCAGTGAAGAAAGCAATGGTGAGGGAACTCTCTCTGGAATTTATCAGGTGTTTTGGGTTATTTTAATAATTTAGATTTTGTTCCTTTTGGGATGAAGAGTCTTGGGGCATTTGGAAAGAGAGGTGCTGAAGCTTCCTGTGGTTCCTGTGTCATAATGAACTTTTAGCAACAAAATTTGAAAGGAAGATTCAATTATCAAGTTATTGAAATGATCCTGGTGAAAGAAGATGGGGATTTTGACCATGATGTTAGTTATTGTGATAGTATAAAATAATCTGAATCAGAGATATTTTGTAGATAAAGCTGAGTGATTAAATATTGAGTATCATAGGAAGAGAGAAGTGAAAAATGACTCCAAGAATTGTTATCTAAGCAGCTGTGAAATATTTGTCATTTCCAGAAATGGGAAAAATGTTATTTTTGCTATAAATGACCGCAGTTTCAAATGTGAATTTTGTGAAATTTATTAGATATCCAAGAAGCTACATTGAGCCTTTGTGTGATACATGACAATAGTTTCAGGAAGAGTTCTGGTATAAAGTTACCACAATGAATCAGATTACTTATGGGGTTAGTATACATTAGAAACAAAAGGGTAAAGGAGGTTGGGAACTAAACTCTGAACCAGAAAACTATTCAGAAATGTGGAAAATAATAAAGCAGCAAACAAAGTAAGATAGGACCAGTACTTGGCTGAAACAACAGAGTGATATCTCAGGAAAATGAATAAATCCTCCAAGAAGAGATGAATAATCCACCATGTTAAATACTGCTGTCAAATATCATGAGCAATGAAAATTGTCCATTGAGTTAAATACAAAGAGCACTATAGGGGCTGCGGATGTGGCTCAAGCGGTAGTGCGCTCGCCTAGCGTTCGTGAGGCCCGGGTTCGATCCTCAGCACCACATACAAAGAAGATGTGTCCGCTGAGAACTAAGAAAAAATAAATAAATGTTAAAATTCTCTCTCTCTTTCTGTTCCCCTCTCTCTCTCACTCTCTCTTTAAAAAAAAAAAAAAGAGCACTATAGATGACTTAAGGAGTTTTCAGCAATGTGGTCAAAACAAAAGCTTTACTGGAGTATTTTTAAAGAGAATGTGAGAAAAAGAAGTAGAAACAACTATTTTGGAGAGTTGCACTACAAAATAAAACAATGTAGTTTTGTAGGTTGAGGTAGTTATTGGACTAAATGGGCTTCATTAAAAATGTGAAATTCTATGAAATATACTGATGAAATGAGTAGGGAGGGAAATTTTAGATTGCATTTGAGATGATAACCTAGAATGGAAGGAAGAAATGAGTTCCAGTGTACAATTAGAGGCATCAGTCTAAGAGCATAAAATTACAAAAAAAAAAAAAAATTATTTTGAAGTTTGAAGGCATGATACTTGGGGAAATAGGTGTTAGAAGATGACACTGGGAAAGGCAAGCAAGAATTTATTTTTAGTTTCTTCTATTTTCTCAATAAAACATATCAAAGTAATTAGGTGTTAATAAAGAAGGCTAAAAGCATTTTCAGAGTTCGAGGTAATTTAAATTATTAAATTGTCCTGATTCTTTTTCCATGTATTTTATCTCTGAATGCAAAAATAAAACTATTTGCACCACTTAAAAGATCTACATGAATCTTTCTGAAAATATAAAATGGTGTGACTTTCATGTAAATACCATATAAAATTGTTAAAGTATAATTTGTTATTTTAATTTTTTTTTAATTTTGGCTGGATCAACATGGTTCAAGACTTTGTTTCTGAATAACATCGAGACATCTTTGAGATTGACTAGAGACATTGGTGCTGGAATTTAAGAATCATTTTTGCCTCTTCATTTGTATTTAACATTTTCTTATGGAATTGTGTAGTTTTTTCTTATTGTAATGAAAAACTAAGAGCACAGTGGAACAAGAATGATTTGTGTCTCTCCTCTAAAAATAAGTGATACCTTTTTATCTTCCCCTTTGCATCACAACAATGTAAGGTGACACCAGTTACATAGAAATAAGTCTTTCAGTTACTGTGAATGACTGAATTTGCAGTGAATTAAAGCAAATGGATTCTTATTTACAGCTTTTGCCCTTTTTCACTCAAAACCTCTTTGCTTGCTTTATATATTTTTTTCCAGTTTGTTTTGTTTTAGGTTATTGTTGCTATTCAGTTTGGTCAAAACCAAAGGAACAAAATAGTGGTTCAAAAAGCAGAGCTTGGGGCTGGGGATGTGGCTCAAGTGGTAGCGCGCTCGCCTGGCATGCATGCTGCCCGGGTTCGATCCTTAGCACCACATACAAACAAAGATGTTGTGTCTGCCGATAACTAAAAAATAAATATTAAAAAAATTTTCTCTCTCTCTCTCTCTCTCTCTCTCTCTCTCTCTCTCTCTCTCTCTCTCTCTCATCTCAACTGTCTCTCCTAAAAAAAAAAAAAAAAAAAAAAAAGCAGAGCTGAAGTCATGCTGGCTGAGTTCTGCTCTCAGCTTGCCTGATAAAGATTCCTTTAATAATATTTAATTCCTTTGCCAGACATAGGAAGCATTTGGAAAATGTAATGGGTACACTGTGTTATTTCACTTTGATTTCCATTGGCAGCCTTGCTGTGTCATCTTATTAACTACAGAACTACTTAGCCATTATAAATCTCAATAATATCACTTGGAATAGAAACACCTGCTTTCCTTACCTCACTGCTTGATGGACAGGGAAATGGTTAGTGAGGATCCTAAATGTGATTAAGAAACTAGGAAGAGCTTAAAATATCTACTGTTCTATACCACAAAAACGTTCAAACATTGGGAAAAGATGCAAAATAGTAAGTGAGAGAGAACATAATTTTTTAAGAGGACCATCAGAGGAGATAACAAAAGTCCTTCAATGTATGAATCAAACAAGGCTTTCTAATGTGTCTACAAATATAGTCAAAATTTTCTTAGCCATTGAAGGAAGGAAAGAACAAAAGGTGAAAAGGAAAAAGCATATGATTAAAAATATCTGGAGGAAAGAAAACAAAAATCAACAATTTTATATCTTGATTTCCTTCTCTTTGTTCATTGAAATTACCTGGGACTGAAGGCTCATATTTTACTCTATCTCTCAGAGTGCCAAAGAAAGTACAGTAAATAAGTTACCTGTGACACAATCACATGTGTGAATCCATAGCCACACAAACCACTCACAGCACTCACTAATGTGTTTATGCCCTTTACATATGTGCACTCACACACAAACATGTCCATGTGTATACACAAACATGTAATTTTTCTCATTGGTTCTCTATCTTCAACCCAAAATAAATATATTTCTAATCAGAGCAAAGTTTCAGTATAAAAGGATAACAGAATTAAAGCTTTAACAAATTACAGAAATCAGATAAATTATTAAAAAAATAATAATATTAAGCTAGCAATGTGGTTTGGATGTGAATTGTCTCCCAAAAGCTCTATGTGTGAGACAGTGCAAGAAAGCTTAGAGGTGAAATAAGTGGGTTATGAGAACCTTAACCTAGTCAGTACATTAATGTTATTATAGGGATTAACTAGGTCATAACTATAGGCAGGGAGGGTGTGTCTGTAGGAGGTGGGTCATTGGGGGCATCTCTTTGGGGTATATATTGGTCCTTGTTGAGAGGAATTCTCTCTGCTTCCTGGTGCCATGTCCCCAGCTGCTTTACTCTGTCACACTCTTCCACCATGATGCTCTGCCTCACCTCAGGCATCAAGGGATGCAGCCACCTATGGACAGAGCCCTCTGAAACTGTGAGCTCCATGAAACTTTTCCTCCTTAATTAATCTTGTCAGCTCAGCTCTTTTGGTCACAGTGGCAAAAAAAAAGAAAGAAAAGGTAATGAAAACAACTAGGAAGGGAAAGCAGTATTTATTACATAGATTAAACAACTTCAAGTGAAGTAATACTTTTAAATCATAATTATTTTTAAAAAGTAACTGTAATTTAACTCTAGCATTGTAGGATCACATATTTTTATAAAAATCACTGTGTATTTTGGAAAGAACTGAGCTATTATTCTAAATTAAAAATAAATCAGTAAAGCATGTTTTTTTGAAGTAAAATAAAAAGAGAAAGTTTAAGGTTATGCTGAAAATTTTTCTATAATTATGAATAATTGTAGTAATAATTAAGTTGAATAGGCCACAAAAGGTGTGAGTTCTCAAATTAGATGTGCAATAATCACATTCCTTTTAAAATAACGTGGCTTTATTTTTTCCTAGCTTTTTTTTGAGAATAAAAAAAAACCAATAATCCTAATGCAATTTAAAAATTTAAATTGTTGAAAGTAATTCACAAAACTTTTAAAATTATTTCTGGACAGTTTATCTTTGAGCAAAGTGCTGCTTGACTATGCCTTTTAGAACATGCTTTATTCCAACCACACTTACTCAACTGTGGTCATCCATTCAGAGGTTACAACAGTTCAGTGACACAGCTTACTTAAGAATATAACTCAAGGACTTTGGTACTTGTCAACATACACACCAAATTTCTCCTCAGAATATCTGACTCAAATATGTAAATAATGAACTCAGCTTATACTAGTTTAGGTAACTAATGTTTCCCAAACTTTAACCACTTTTATAACCTATCTGATCTGGTTTCATTGTGCTAATTATCATTTTTTAAAATTTATTCATTTAATTTTTTTTGGGGGGGTTATAAAAAATGATGGATTTCATTGTGGTATAGTTGTTCATTTATATACCATAATTTGATCAATTTTCCTTTAATTATATATTAATATATGTATGAATATGATTATTTTTTGATTTATCCTGTTTCAGAAGAAAACTTTCTACAATTGGAAATATTCCGTTTTTATAGTTTCCCACTTTGCAACCTTTTCTCTTTGTATCTACATTTATCTCTTAGTAGCAATTTCCTCTACATATTTGCTTCCCAAATCTTTCAGGCATTTTTTTTAAGTTCATTTAAAAGAATCATAAAAAAGATCCATAGTACCATATTTCAAAACACAAATGCCTCAATCAATCAATATTTCTTTTTTCTTTCTGCATACCATAAAAATATAACAGAAAGAAAGAAAAGAAAATTAAACTCCGTTTAAAAAAAAAAAACCTGTCTAGAAAATAAATGTAATCTTCAGACTCCATAACACATGCAAATGTTGTCAAAATAGCTGAGTTCTAACCAACATTGGAAATAATGAAGAAAGTGAATGCAATAAGAAACAATGGTGATAAGTTTTTTTAAAAAAATCAGCAAAACAATACATTAATTCCAGTTATGAATAGTTAATTGATTTTGAAGTACAAAACTTGTCTTTTTTTTTTTTTTTTTTTTGCAGCAATACTTTCTAAGACTCAGTTTAGGGTAGAGAGGGCCCCTAGGCTGAGAAATACTACCTATGAATTAACAAAACAAACAAATTCTTTGCATGTGAATCTGAATTAAGAAGAGTACATTTCCTGCATGCTGGGAACCTTTGCAAATATCTGTTCTAGTGTGGCAGAACCTCAAGGTTCCTACAAAAAGAGCTAGCTGCTCAGCTAGAATAAGTGTGATCAATTAGCAGCTGCCAGCTCTTACCTCTTCCAACATCTGCCTCAACTTCTTTAAGGAAAGTCCTCTATCAATGCTTTGGAGAGCGGGCAGCATAGGATTTTCTATCTCTCTCATAAGCTTTTCCTCACAGGCAGCTACACACACACACACACACACACACACACACACACACACACACACTCCTGCAATGGGCAGTTCTTTCTTGGGGCAGGCAGAGTTGAGTCAGTGTGTCTATCTGATGCCCCCTACCACATTTAGCTTCCTTTCTTCTTCTTTCACAGATATTATGTGTCTCTTCTCACAAAACCTTTGTTGTACCAACTTTAAAAGTTTCTGCTATACATAAAAATATGCTATCAAACAAGGTTTCAAATGATCAAACATTAACAATTAAAAGGGATACATGAAACATTGACATAAATGTATTATAAAAAAAATGTGGGAACCCAGCAAACTGGTTTAAGATTAAAGATCACCACAAAACAAAGCTTTCTCCATGTAGCAGAGAATAAAGTGACTAAATATTTAATAATAAATTAAAAACCAAACAATATAAAACATGCTCATATGAAGGAAAAAACAAAGAAGAAATTCAAGTCTTTATGAAAGAAATGATTAAACAAAAAGCAAGAAATGAAACTTGAAGTGTCTGAATTTATGTAAGAAACACAAAATTCAAAGAAAGAAGTGACAAATACATAACAAAAAATAAACTCAAATAAGGACAAAACATCACAGCCATAGGGAAAAAATAATAAATCAAATATGTAATACTTGAAAAAAATGTTAAGAAATCATAAAGAAAGTAAGCAAAGGATATTCAACATCCACAAAATTGTGATCCCTGAAAAATGAAAACTTATCTAATGAAACTAATGTAACATTAAAAATACAACTCAAGTGAGTATTATTTTGGTAAATGGAAACTTCAATTTATATACCAAAATTTAGGGAAAATAATTTCAACTATTAAAAAATAAACCTCAGGTCCCCACAGTTTTTCTAAGGAGATCAAGTTAAGATTACTGGTAGTAAATATTTAAATGGTAGAATGGAAGTTAGAGGAGAAAAAATATGTAACTGGTATTGCATCATTTGTGATTAACAAGAACAGTCTCCATTCAAATAACCCATATTGGGAGTGAAGTGAAAAGATGCTGGGAGGTAGACCATTTTTGCTGATTGAATTGTAATAGTCAAAGATCAAAGCACAGCAGTACATTGCAGCAAAAGAAGTAATAGAAAAAATAAGCATATTTATCAGTATAAAATTTATCACAAAACATAATATTATTCATTAGAATCATTTGCTAAAGGAAAGTGAAGGGGATGAGAGAATAGAAAACATGATAATTTTGTCATTGACTTTCACAAAGAATTAAGAGAATATAGAATAAAGGACTAAAAGTTGTCAGAGTAATTTCTGCTACAAAAATAGATACTATACCAAATAGCTGAAAATCACAAATACACATAAGCAAAGAAGCCAGATTTTCGTAAAATTCTAAAAGATAAAAAAGAACTAAAATAAAATATATGACATTTAAAATGTAAGTGGGCTTAAACCTCAATAAAAATATTTTTTTCAGATAAATTAGCGACAAAGAACTCATACAAAATACAACTCCAATTGAAAGGG
Source organism: Urocitellus parryii (assembly GCF_045843805.1). Classification (NCBI taxonomy): domain Eukaryota; kingdom Metazoa; phylum Chordata; class Mammalia; order Rodentia; family Sciuridae; genus Urocitellus; species Urocitellus parryii. Next base: position 152,656,501 of record NC_135532.1, read on the forward strand.
ATTTTGACCATGTGAAAGTAAAGACAAAAGCCAAATTTATACAGCAAAGTCAAATCAAAGTCATTGAATAAAACAAAGAAGGGCACTTTATAATGCTACAGGGTTTAATTCATAAGATAAAGATGGAACAGTTGTGAATATTCATGCATGAATTATCCTAGCAGCAACAAACATAAAACAGAAATTGCATGAGATACAAAAAGAAACACACAAAAATTATAGACTAATTTGTATCTTAGTTCGTGACTAATCCAGTGGTAAAACAAAAACCCTCATACCATTTATAAGATATAAATGATGCCCTAAATAATTTAAACATGATTACCATTCACCTAAGCTATGTATTTTATCAATTATACATCATAGTTCTAGATTAGATGTATATTTGCCACCCTAAAATGAATAAATTTTGCACTCTGCATATTATTTTCCTTAACTACTTGCATCATTTTTCTCTTGATTTTATTACAAATTTTTCTCTTTCAGTATTTTTTAAAACCCTTAAGTCCTTCCACCCCAATTTATACCTAATTAAGTTATATCTGTGTTCTGGCTATAATTTCAATAATCATAACACAGCATAATGATGCAGAGTAATGCTGGAATGATCTTGCCAATCAGTAATTCTTTTATAGCCTCTTCCTATAATAAATTTTAGGCTCCCATGTTTCTAAACAAATTAGGTACAGATTTCTTGATATGCCTTATAAGTTTCTCCAAAATTTATGATGATGCCTCTTTTCCTCCTTTATTCTATAGTTCTCTCTTGTATTTATTTTACCCTCCTCTGATATTTGTTGTCACTTTCTGAATGTTTTACTTATTTTCTGGAGCTTTTTTTCTTCCACAGATGTTTCCATTTACTTTGAATTCACTTCTTTCTCTGTTTGCATACCCTTTGCAAAAGTGGCTTTTCTGGAAAGAAGCATATATATTTGCTCTTCAAGTTTGTGTAACCAGATACAATGCATTGGTACTAGGTAGTGAAGAATAGAGATAATTAATCTCTGGAAGAAGACATCTCTCTTTCCTGCTTCCATCTCACACCTAATTTGGCCTTATTATCACCCTCATCCTATGGTACAGATTGCACTCAGAATCTAAGTCTCTCTTTTAAGATTGCTTTATTTTTAAAGAGAGTTTTAGACTTTAATTCATGTAGACAATAGCGTGAAGATATCGCTTACATTCTAGAAGACAAATGCTGTAGCCTAGACTAGGGTGGTGTTGATGTGTGAGTCTTGGGGAATATTTTATAGCTTTGAAAAGACTTAAGGGTTCACATGTGCCAGTAGTGGATTAGATTTGGTAGTCCTTTCCTCCTCAATCATTCTTCACCCACCATTTCATCCTCTGTTAAGCTTCTGACATAACTGTTTCAAGGGATCATTATCCTCCCTTTTCACACCTCCTTCTTACTTGACAATTAATTTTAGCTATCACTGAAATCACCAAAAATCACATTTTAAATTTAATGGATATCTAATGGACAAAATTTTGGTCATGCTTACATTTGTGAAACACTTGAAGTGACTATAAATACCAATTTTAAAAGTCTTTGTATACAGTACTATAATTTTACATCTTTCCTGTTAACTGCTATTTTACTTAATTTGACTTCTGGATTTTATTTCATCATACTAATGAAAAAACTGACTACTGTTCACATTTATGAGGTTCTCAGTCCCTCGAATGTGACATCATTTGGGATCTTTAGCAAAGATTAGACATATTGGTCATGGGGTGGGGTTAGTGCCCTAATTATTACTGATAACAATCCATGTAACTTGCTTCTACAGTGACCTTAGTCCACATTGTTGAGCTCTTCAACATCCCATGTCCTTCCCAGTTTTTTGCCTCAATTGCTGGGTCTATTCTCACATGACTGGATGCCAATACACCTGACAACTTACTACCTCAAGTTTGATACCACAAAGAAGAATTTAAGGAAGTTTCTGTACTGATTATTTCAACTGTCTTCTCCCTTTTCTCTTGTTATTTTCTTCTCTTCTCAGAGAACAAGAAAGATCTTGAAGATTAAGGGAAAATATTTCATCACTTTGGTTTTTTCAACAAATTCCACAAAAGCTCACAGATCCCTACTTTGATATCTTTGGGACCCATTGTTTTCCCTTATCCTACTCCCACCCAACTAAGAGAAAGTACTCCTGCTTTTGAAAGGCAGGAGAAAGAATATTAGGTTCTTTCTGGTTTTCATCAACTTCATAACACCTATGTCTATAAGCAAAGAATTAAATATATATTTTAACTGAGAGAAAGAGTTAGGACAAGAAATGGAGGTAAAGTTCGGAGGAAAAAATGATTATCATCTGCCGGAGTATGGCTGCAGCAAAATAACCAGGGGGCGGGGGTGAGGAACAACTTGTGTAGATTGATACAGCAGGAGTGGGAGCCGTTTATTGTAGGACAGGATTGGTATTTATACATTCCACACAGCTTATCTTAATTAGCATAAACTAGATACATCAGTCAACCAATAAGAAATCTCCACACTTAAAGGCTCACTGGCCTTACTTCACAAACCACTCCCCCTGGCATTTTTTTGCCAGGCACCATCCAGACTTGTTTACAGACTCTAACATTCCCCTGGCAAAATGCCAGGCACCATCCTAACTTGTTTACAGACTCTAACAATCATCCAGTCCCACCACATTATTTTCTTAGTTATTATCCCTGGAAGATTGGGTTTTGATTCTTTTTTTTTTTTTTTTGAGAGAGAGAGAGAGAGAGAGAGAGAATTTTTTAATATTTATTTTTTATTTTTTTCGGTGGATACAACATCTTTATTTTTATTTTTATGTGGTGCTGAGGATCAAACCCAGAGCCCTGCGCATGCCAGGCAAGCTCACTACCACTTGAGCCACATCCCCAGCCTCATTGGTTTTGATTCTTTAAGGGCTTATTTATTTTCTTCTAGTGCACAGTATTGTTTGGACCACATTTCTCAGTTCAAGACATACTTGTATCAGCATACCACAATTATTCTCCTTATATTTCATCTTAATTTATTTTATTCATTCCTTAACTGCTACAAAAATACTTTATTGTGTAATTAATGTATGTCTTCGAAATTTTTTTCAGTACACATATATTGTATATGTGTCCATCAATTTAAATGTTCTTTAAATTAGATCCCATAATTTACATACCCAACATAAATGTTTTGAAAATTCATATTATTACATATTTTTGCCAGATCTTACTTCTCAATATTTGCTAATAGGTCAAGTGTAATTGTTGACAAATATGAAGATGTCCCCATTAGCTAGATTCCTATTTTTTTTCAATAAAATATTAATCTAGGTATTGGTATGAAGTGACTTTGGAGAATAAATTAAGGTTGCTAAAAAGCTGACTTTAAAATAGAGGTTATCTAAGTGGGGCTGATGTAAGCACATGAACCTTTGATTCTGGAACAGAAAGACAGAATGTGACTCTGGGAGAAAGGGATACAGATGAGAGATTAGGCAAAATGGTGGTTAAAGAGAATTGAAGCATGAGAAAGACGAGGTTGGCTGTTGTTGGAGTAGTTAAAGGAGCATCCAAGAAAATGGAAGAGAATTGCAAACCCAGGTACTCCCACAACAGAATAAGTGAGCCAGGAAGTTAGAGAAAAGATAAGTGAGGACAATGTGGGTGCAATGTTAATTCTCACTTCTGAATCTCATACAGGAATATTGGATATGCCTCCTTTTAAAAAATAAGCATGCAGGAAAGTAAATTTTGTTAAATTTGCTATAATTAATTGTTTATATATTAAAAAGATACCACAGCTTGTCAAATATGTATTGTGGGAGTGTAACATCAGTTTCCGATTTACCAGGTCAATGGGTAAGCCTGTTGTGTTCACAATATGACAACTTCCCAGGAAATGTTTATGTGCTACTGTAAGAGACTATATTGAAAATCATGTCTGGAATTAGTATATGTATATAACTAGCATATTGAGTCCCAGGTCCGCTGATAATTCAATATCTTAATTCAGATGCTTTTCTATCATGTTCTGTTATTCATTTTAAAAACTGCCTTAGATATTCAGACTATATATGTTCCTCTGCTATTTGCATTTCAGAATTTTTATGTCAGTTTTGGCTGAATTTTTTATTACAATTCACTGATGCTAAAAATGGATATTAATATCCAGGTCTTTTAAAAATCTTAATAGATTTTCTTTAATATTTTATCTTACTAAATTTCTTTTTAAAAATATATTATTTGTTATCTAATTCCAATTTAGCTCTAAAGAGTTGAATTCATTTTCACCCATTTTTTTCAGCCATTTAGATATAGTCTTTAAAAATAACAATTCACATCTTTTGACCATTTTCTGTTCTGTTGTCTGCTTTTATTTTTTTCTTATTTGATTTAGAGGATTTGGATGTATGGTTATAATTATCTGTCTTGCTTTCTGGCTCATAATTTCACTGTTTTATTAAAGTCTCATTACGATTTGTTCTTACTTTTAAGATAATTTAATATGTCCTTCTCATTCATTGTTATCACTTTGTGTCTTTGTAATAAGTTTTTGCCTCTCTGTGTTCATGTGGTGTTTTTCTGTGGTATCCTCAAAGAATTACTTAGAATTTTGCTTAAAACAACTGCTGGAACTTGAATTTGTATAATCTCAAGCACTGAGTTTCAGTAGGACCAAACATGGCATGAATAAAAATAAAAAATCTTTATCTTTGCATGTTTATGAAAAACGCATTTTCATGTAGCATATTGTTGTCATTTATACTCGGGTAAAGACATTTATATTTATTTAGGAGTTTTGCATTTACATATGTAAGATAAAGTAACTATAATTTCATTTTTTGTATTTCATTTTTTGATTTTTGCTATCAAGTTTGCACTTTCTTCCTATAGTTTGTTTACTTTCTATTTTCATTTCTGGAGAAAATAATATGTAGTAAATTGATTGAAAAATTGTCTGGACTTGGTGCTTTGTATGGGCAATTTTCATTATTACCATTTAAATTATTTTAAATGTTTTTTAAATATGGTCTGTATTTAATTGTGGATGAATATTGGAATACTATATTTTTCCAATTAACTAGAATTATCAATATTTCAAAATATATGTGGAAAGCATCGATTTTATAATTTAATTATTTAATGGTTATTTCTTCTCCTTTTTTATGGTTTGTTGCATTATTTTTCTCCTGACATTTTTTTTTTCTGACTAATCTTCCAAATGTTAGGTTATTTTAGTTTTCAGCATCTAAATTTATTAGCCTTTTTTCCTTCTTCATCTCTGTACTTCATTGACTCCTGATCTTCTATAATTATCTCTATTGCTTTGTTGTTTGAGATCATTCTTCTTTCCCTTTTTTTAACTTCAGTTTAGTGTTCAGATGATCAGTTCATTTATCTGCAATTTCTCTTATTTTCTAATCATTTTATTTTAGTACAAATTTTTCCCTTAAGTACTATTTCATATACAACCAACCTATGTTAGTTTATTAATATATTATTTGTTAAATGCATGTATTTCTTAATTTATCTTATGATTCCCTTTAGCCTATGAATTATTTAATAGTTCATTCTATTTTCATTTTTCAAAGACTTGGGGTTATTTTATTCTTTACTTCAAATATTATTTTATCAGGCAGCAGAGAACACAATCTATTTAAGATTATTCTTTTGTGACTAAGTGCCCAATAATTTTTTGTCAACTATATTTTGTATAAAAAAAAGAGTCTATGTATTTTCTCACCAAGGTCAACACAGATTACTATGACTTCAAAATTTGTGGGGATTTAGCCTCCCTGCCAAGCCAGCAGTGATGCATTGGATACCAGCTGAGAGATATGCAATTCAACATGGTTCTGACGAAAATCTCCTTGGAGATAACATTGGATCCCACAGATTTATGGTTCAGTCCCCAAGAGGGCCCTCACTTCAGACCCAGTTCTAAATTTAGGACTCCAGAACTTCTGTCCTACTGATTACAAATAGGGTTTCCCATAAACCCTTCTTGGTTTCTATTATTAAGTTATTAAAGTAACTCAGGGAAACATTATTCTTACATTTATCATTGTATTATAAAAGGAACTTTAAAGGATACAAATAAGCAGCCAGGCAAAGACACATAGGAGCAGGTCCATAAGGATCCCAAGCACAGGAGCTTCCACCTGCCTGCGTGCACCATACACCCCTGCAAGAAGGTCAGCTATCAATTGCCTTCCTGCTGACGTCCAGATATTTATATGTCCCAAAGCACTCAAAACCATGTCCTTTGGAATTTCTTTGACTACTGTTGGACAACCAGGTCAAAATGTGATTGAACATAAAAGAGTTTGATCTAATACAAAGAGAATGAGTAGGGAGACCCAGAAAAGTTTATGGGTTCTGATTCTTCCTGACTTCTCCATATAGTATTTCACCTTTGTCTGTATGCGAGGATTCTTTCTGAAATTGGATCTTGTCATCAAAGAGCTTATTCTTTTTGAAAAAATTATTTATTTATTTTTAATTTGTTTTAATTAGTTATACATGACAGTACAATGACCTTGACATGTCAGACATTTGAATCAGATGGGATATATCCCATATATATCTCATTTTTCTGAGTATACAGTTTGCAGAATCACATTGGTCATGCAGTCATGTATATACACACAGTAATAATAATGTCTGTTTCATTCTACTATCCTTCCTATCTCCCCAAACCCTCCACTCCCCTTCCGTCACTTCTCTCTACCTAATCTAGGGTAATGCTATTTTTTTCCCCTCAAATCATCATACATGTATTTTGTATAACAATGAGGGTCTCCTTCCACCTTCCATGCAATTCCCATTCTCCCTCCCTTTCCCTTCCACCCCTCTTCCCTATGTAGAGGTAATCTTCTTCCCATGCTCTTCCTCTCTTCCCCATTTTGAGTCTCACCCCACTTATATCAGAGAAGACATTTGGCATTTGTTATTTTGGGATTAGCTAACTTCACTTAGCATAATCTGCTCTAATGCCATCCATTTCCCTACAATGCCATGATCTTATTCTTTTTTAGTGCTCAGTAATATTCCATTGTGTATATATGCCACATTTTTTTTTATCCATTCATCCATTGAAAGGCATCTAGGTCAGCTCCACAGTCTAGCTATTGTGAATTGTACTGCTATAAACATTGATGTGCCAGTGTCCTTGTAGTATGCTGTTTTTAAGTCTTTTGGGTATAGTCCAAGAAGAGGAATAGCTGGATCAAATGGTGGTTCCATTCCCAGCTTTCCAAGAAATCTCCATACTGCTTTCCAAATTGGCTGCACCAATTTTCAGTCCCACCAGCAATGTATGAGTGTACCTTTTTCCTGCATCCTTGCTAGCTCTTGTTGTTATTTTTCTTCATCAGGGCTGCCATTCTTACTGGAGTGAGCTAGTATCTTAGAATAGTTTTAATTTGCAATTCTCTGATTGCTAGAGATTATGAGCATTTTTTGGTATATTTGTTGATTGATTGTATATCCTCTTCTGAGAAGTGTCTGTTCAGGTCCTTGGCCCATTTGTTGATTGGGTTATTTGTTTGTTTTTTTTTTGGGGGGGGGGTTAGCTTTTTGAGTTCTTTGCATACCCTAGAGATTAGAGCTCTATCTGATGTGTGAGGGGTAAAAATTTGTTCCCAGGATGTGGGCTCCCTATTCACCTCACATAGTATTTCCCTTGCTGAGAAAAAACTTTTTAGTTGACCAACTCCAACAAAAAAATGCAGGTACAGATTAGAGTATATTTTTAGGTTATTTGACTTGTATTGGGGAAGAAATATTATAGATTCTACAACTTGTCTCTGAGAGATAAAGAAGTGGTAAAAGGAAGGTAGAAGGACCAAGACACAGAGGAAAGGAGAGAGAGAGATAGAGAGAGAGAGAGAGAGAGAGAGAGAGAGAGAGAGAGAGACACACACACACACACACACACACACACAGAGAGAGACAGAGAGAGAGAGAGAGACAGAGAGAGAGAGAGAGAGACTTTTCTTTATAAGTTCTACTTCTGAAATCTAACACATCCCGACATTATTCTAATCATGTATGTAGAAAACAGTAAATGCTGTGGCAATGATGAGAAGTCAAGGATTAAAACAAAAAACTTCGAATCTATATATGCTCAAAGTAAATGCTTATTTTGTCTTTATTATACATTACCCATTATGACATTAAAACAATACATTTGATTTCTTTATTTTTTCTTTTGTTCTTCTAATTTTTAGAAAATTTTACTGAAACCATCATACCATCATATTTCCCTAATTATTTCTAACTTTTTTAAAAATCAATTTGTCATATTATTAGGTATGCGTTTCATCTGGCTATTAACACACTCAGCCACTGTTCAATTAATTCATCAATGAAATAATTGTAAAAAGAAATGTAGTTTACCTTCTACAAATCTCTCTGAATCTGTATCTATCTGTTCTCATCTCTGTGATATTATGGAGTAAACATCCTATTCTTTTGCTGGCCAGCCCACACATTTTTGTATTAAATTACCAGTTCCTTAATAAGAAAATTTGATTCTTAATTACTTTTATTCTGCCTCATAATATTTTTTTCTTTTGCATTTTCTTTAGCAAAGGTGCATGCTAGATTAGTTTGTAGGATGATATAAGTTATAGATTGATTGGTGACATTAGTTCTCCAGAAATAGTTGCAGGAGCTATTTTTTTTTTATTTCAGTGAAAGTATCAGGAACCTGGAGTGGCAAAAAACAAGAAGTGATACTTAATTCATAATACAGGTAAGATAATGACAGTTATACAATAAGCAGTCAAGAGAAACAAAACAAAAAAATAATGTATAAAATACATAAATGAATATAAACATTGACTAGGTGAGACACTCAGAGATACATGAAAGATGGAAAACAAAACCCATGAAAACACTAAGTTCTGTAAACTCTAGAAACTTCCTGTTAATTCATTTAAACCCCATTGCATATATCACATTATTTTTATCCATTCATCTGTTGCAGGGCATCTAGGTTGCTTCCACAACTTAGCTATTGTGAATTGAGATACTATAAACATTGATGTGGCTGCATTATTAAGGCATACTGATTTTAAGTCCTTCAGGTATAGACCAAGGAGTGGAATAGCTGGGTCAAAAGGTGGTTCCATTCCAAGTTCTAAAGAATCTCCATACTGCTTTCCAGATTGGTTGCACCAATTTGCAGTCCTACCAGCAATGAATGACTGTGACTTTTTCCCACATCTTCACCAACATTTATTAATGTCTGTGTTCTTGATAACTGCCATTCTGACTGGCATGAGATGAAATCTTAGTTTTGATTTACATTTCTCTAATTACTAGAGATGTTAAACATTTTTCATATATTTGTTGATCGAATGTATATCTTTTTCTAAGAGGTGTCTGTTCAGCTCCTTAGCCTTTTTATTGATTTGATGGGGTTGTTTTTTTTTTTTTGGTGTTAAGTTTTTTGAGTTCTTTATGTATACACAATGGAATATTACTTAACATTCTTTCAAATATATCTCATTTAAATTAATTAATTAATAAAAAATTGCATGTTAAAATGCTGGAAAAAAACATTCCATTTTTAAGAATACATAATATTTCAGTTTCTCTGCTAGCCCTTTTATTAGATAATTTAAAGGAAAACTGTCATGTTTGAGAGGTGATCTGACACAGGAAAACTGCAATGGGTTCAGTCACCCAGGATCAAAGTGGCCAAGGCAATCTATGACCAAAGTTACTGGAGGAAAATTGTAATGGTTTCCCCCCGAAAATCTCAGGTTCCTCTGAAAATTTTAGTAAAATCTTGAACTCCTTAGAAAGTGACTTCTGTGTTTTGAGATATATCCCTAGGTCTATCAAGAGGTCCTAACCAACACTGAAGTTGATGGGTCAGTAGTTGTTCTTGCTGTGTTTCTCAACAGTGAGAAGTTGTAGGAGCAAACAATATACAATCTCTCCATGTCTCCTCTTTCCTCTTTGCCAACTGTCTCTCAATTTATGCCTATGGTCTCATGGGGATAGCGCTGTAACCTCTGGAATAAGAAGGACAAAGAGATGCCAGTAACTTCAGGAGCTATACCAACAAACAGAAATAACTCCATTTTAATTACCTATAGAAGAAAGGAAAATATTCCAGGGACCATAATTTTAGCCAATGTACTTTATTTAAATTTTGATTGTAATTAAAATCTCTTTGAGATAAGTATCAACATGGTTTTATTCAACTGGTGAATAAAAGGCTGGGATATTTGATTGAGTGCACAGGATTAAAACAATAACAACAGGAATAATGTTTTGGGGACATGGAAAAGATATGTTGAGTGGATCATTCACAATTGACTCAAAAAGCTCAAATATTTAGTTCACATCTTAATCACTAAAAAATGTAACTTCAAAAATATTTTTAAAGTTTTACATTATTTTAATTTATGTATAATAATTACATATATATATATATATATATATATATATATATATATGGGGTACAGTATGAAAATCTCATACATGTATACTGCTTTAGTCAACTTTTTTACTATTTTGACTAAAAGACCTTACTAGAACAATTTTAGGGTAAGAAAAGTTTAATTAGGGGATCACGGTTTCAGAGATCTCTGCCCATAGAAGCCTGGTTCTATTCCTTGGGACTTCAGGTGAGGCAGAACATCATGGGAAAGAGTTTGGAAGAGGGAAGCAGCTCACATGATGATCAGAAGCAGAGAACGAGATCTCCCGACTAGCCAGATTCAAAGATATACCCCAAAGCCATGCCCTCAATGCCCCACCTCATTCAGCCACACCCTACCTTTCTTCAGCTACCACTCAGTTTATGCCATCAGGTGATTAATTCACTCGTTCAGTTAAGGCTCTAATAACCCAATCATTTCCCCCTCTAAACCTTCTTGCATTGTCTCACTTATTGAGCTTTAGGGGATAGCTGACATCCAAACCATAACATATAAATTGTATAATGATCAGGTCAGGATATTGAGCACATTCATCACATCAAACATTTATCATTCTTTTCGGTGAGATTTGAAATCTTTGCTTTTAGCTATTTTTAAATGTACACTATTGTTAACTTTAGTCACACTACCTTTCATTAGAACACCATGACCTACTCCTCCTATTCCACTGTAAATCTCTAATCCTTAAAGAAAATATATTTCTTCATCCTACCTCCCCTTTTTTCCTTTTTGTAACTACTATCCTATCCTCTACTTCTAAGAGGTCAACTTTTAAATTCCTCAAATGAATGAACCTGGGGTATTTGTTTATCTCTGTCTGACTTAATTCACTCATCATAATTTTCTTTAAGTCCACATTGTCACAGATAAGATTTCACTCTTTTCTATGACTGAATAGTATTCCGTTGTATACATACACCAGATTTTCTTTATCCATTCTTTCATTGATAGACACTTAAGTAGATTCCATAACTTGGCTGTTAATAGATGTTCTAGAAATAAATATTGGAATCCATCTGTCTCTGAAATACTGATTTAAATTACTTTGGATAGTTACCCAATAGAGAAATTGTGGGATCAATATTTTAAATATCTTTGAGAATGCTCTATATTATTTTCTTTGTGACTGTACTCTTTTACATTCCAACCTACAATATTCACACAAGCATTTTTTTGCCATTTTAATAATAGCCATTATAGTTAAGGTGAGCTGATATCTCATTGTCATTTTGATTTTCAATTCTCTGATGATTCATAAAGTGGTAATTACTTTAAATATGTATGTATATATATAGAGAGACTATTTATACATATTATTAAAACATAATGTGTTTTTCATTTTTAAATCTGATTGTTTAGTTTTTCTATTAATCTGAGTTTTTAAATACACTGTGGATAATAATTCCTTTTCAGAAGCATAATTTGCAAACATTTTAGTCCATTCTATAAGTTGTCTTTTCACTCTATTTATTTCCTTTGCTGTATGGAAGGATTTTAGTTCAATGTAATAAAGTTTGTCTGTGTTTACTTTTTGTATTTTCTTTGAGGACCTACTCCAAAAAAATCCTGGCTATAATCAATGTCTTATTTCCTCTATGTTTTATTCTAGTAGATTTATAGTTTCAGTTTTTAGATGTTACCTTGTTTTTAATCTATTATAATTGTATTTTTGCATATGAAAAAAGAAAGGCATCTGGCTTCATCCTCCTGCATGTATATATCCAGTTTACCCATCACTATTTATTTAAGAGAATTTCACCACTATTTGTTATCAGTGCCCTTGTTAATATCAGTTGACATGGATTTATTTCTGTGTTCTATGTTCTGTTATAATAATCTTCATCTGTTTTTGTGCCAGTACCATGCTTGTTGGTTACTTTATCATATGTTGCATATATATATCAACAAACTATATATAAAGTTTTGATGTCTCTAGCTTTGTTCTTTTTATTCAATATTGGTTTTACTTCTTGTGTTTTTGCTTCCTACAAATTGTAGGATCATTTTATTGTATTTCTGAGAAGAATCTCTAGTATTTTCATGGAGAATGCAAGGAATCTATAGATTGCTTTGACTATTATAGGCATTTTAATAATTGCAATTCTTAACTCTTAAACATGGAATTCCATTTAGTTTTATCTCCTTAACTTCCTTCCATCAATGTATTATGATTTTTAGTGTCCAGATCTTCCACCTCCTTGGTTAATTCTATTGCTAAATATTGTATTTTTATAGCTATTGTAAATGGGATTGCATTCTCAATCACTTTTTCAGGTAGTTTTCTAATAGCATATAGAAAAACTGACTTTTATATGTTGATTCTATATAATTTTAATGATTTTATCAGTTATAGGTTTTTCTAGTGGAGTCTTTAGCGCTTTCTATATAAGATCATCTTCTGTATATAAGGTAGTTAGTCTAGAAACAGGAATAATTGAACTTCTTCCTTTCCAATTTGGGTGTCTTCTATTTGTTTCTTTTTCCTAAATTCTCTAACAAGGATATTCAGTTCTATGTTGAATGCAAATGGGTGAAAATGGGCATCTTTGTTTTGATCTTAGAGGAAAATCTTTCACCTTTCCCCACTTCACTGTGGTGTTAGCTAAAGTAGGAACACTAAAATAAAAGTAAGAAAAACATACTCCTAGAGAAAAATCAGTTACCAACTGAGGAAGACATTAAAATTGGGGAAAATAATCTAGAATAACTAGACATTGACTAGAAAATAATTATAATCAAATAATAAGTCCTTATATATCAATAATCATCTGGAATATAATTGAACTAAATTCTCAATTTAAAAGCCATAGCATGTCTGAATAGATTTCAAATCAACTATAAGCTATCAACAAAGACTTACTTAATTGGTAATGATGCATAGGAACTGAACATGAAGGAATGGAAAAAGTCAGTCCATGTAAAAGAACACCAAAAGAAGGCAGGAGTAACTATATTTAGATAAAATACATTTTAAATTAAAAACTGTAAAATGTGACAAAACAAATCAATTTGTAATTTTTTAGTATGGATGAAACCCTGCCCAAAACTTGTGGGACACAGCTAAAGTGATTCTGAAATGGAAGCTACAGAAATAAAAAATACTTCAAAAAAAAGAAATACATCAAGTAACAAGTTTATGCAAATGATCTTAAAAAACTGAAGCAGAAAGAATCCTTCCAAAGTCATTCTATGAGATAAAAATTATCTGGATACAAAAATTAGACTAGAATATAAAAAAATAGGAAACTACAGGTCAATATCCCTGATGAGCACAGAGGCAAAAATCCTCAACAAAGTACTGAAAAACCAAATTCAAGAGGTAATTAAAGAGACCTTTCATTATGATCAAGGGGGATTCATCTCAGTAATGGAAGGATAGGTCAACAAATGCAAAGAGTAAACATGATACATTACATTAATTGAATGAAGAACAAAAACCATATGATCATTTCAGTAGATGCAGAAGAGCATTTGACAATATTCAACCTCCCTTTATGTAAGTAACAACAAATTGGGCATAGAAAGTGGATACTTGAACATAATAAAGTTTATAACAAGCATCTTTTTTCAGATAAATGGATCCAAGTTTAAAATTTAAGACAAATTGCATTCAAATAATTCAAGCTGTTATTCTACTCCTTTCAACTCTATTACAAGGTATGTATTTCCTTCTTCTGTAGTTTGTATAGTAATATGAGCAAAATTTTTCCACATCATTTTTAGCCTATAGAGAAAACATTCTTATATTTTATAGGTAGTGCATTCTGAAGGTGAAATCTGGTAAGAAAAAAGATTCTTAGAAGAACCTGAATAGATAGTTAAATATTTACCTTTGAGGACTATTTAACAATGTTTCAAGGATAGATGAGACCAGAGGGGTATCCACCTGTAGACATTTGTCATATATTTCCCCAGAGACATTTATTTACATCCCAAAGGATATAAAAATATTGTCCCAAGGTGACTTATTTGCATTAGGGAAATGATAGTTTTTAAACCTCTCTTAGGAGGAGAAAGGGCTTCCTACAAGCAGCCTTGAAGAGCCAAAGAGAATCATTTTTTCAAATCCATAGAACATACCCTGCTGTGTGCACCATAACACCTAGCTCTCAACATATTGAATGGTTAAAGGGAACTTGGGATGTGAAGACATTGACACAATTATCACTGTAAATTAGTAGTAAGTCTTTCCCTGACTCAGGATTGTTCTGTTACTTGAGCAAATATGCATATTAAAAGCACATTTTATATGTGGTTCTCTGTTTATATGTCTCCAATTTTCTTGCACAAATAGTTCTAAAACAGTATGTCCAGAGACCTCTTCAGAAATTAAAACTTACAGAAGACATTAAACAGCTTTTGCTATGGAGATTATATCCTTGCCTTATTAGAAATGAAAATCAGGAAATTTTTGCTATTAATTAATGAAATATCTCACAATAACCCCATTTGATGTTGATATAAACACAATATATCTTTCCAAAGACAGAAATGATATTGTTTTGCATTTTTGCAACTCACTTAAATCTATAGCTTAAAAGAAGACCATTGGATTCTTGCATCTGCTTCTGTAGTCCTTCTATTTAACTCTATATTGTTTTGATTAACATGAACAAAAAACATTACATATACCTATTTGATTTTGCTTTTCAGTACCAGGAATTTTGAACCCAGGGGTGCTTAAATACTGAGCCATGTCCTCAGGCCTTTTAATATTTTATTTAGAGAGAGTATTTCTCACTGGGTTGTTTATGGCCTTATCAAGTTGCTGAGGCTGGCTTTGAGCTCATGATCCTTCTGTGCCAGCCTCTGGGACCACTGGGATTACAGATGTGTGCCACTGAGGCCAGACTACATATTTTGTTTTTGACTCTCTAAAAGGTAAGGGTAATTTCCAGAAGTCCACAGGCTACACTTAAAAAATCACTTTCTTAACCTAAGGAGGATACTGCAGGCATGTTTCTTTATTATCTTTTTTTTTTCAATTAAAATATATATCCTGCATTGCACTCCATGTCAGTGTACATACTTTTCATATTTTTAGAATTGTTGAAAATTTATTTTAAAAAAATGTACTGATGTCAACTGCACAATTCAGTGTCCAGTATACACTCATGTTTTGAATGGATGCCCTAATTGCTCAAACAAACCGGTACTGCTACAACTCTTGAATGTTATCACATGTCTATTCCATGTGATCTCCAGAAGCTATAATTAACACCTTAGCATTCTTGATATTCAAATTAATTAAATCATTACCCTATAATCTCTTTCTATATAGTTTCTTTCACTCAACATAATGCTTTTGAAATTCATCCATGCAAAAGAATATATATATATATATATATATATATATATATATATATATATATCTTTTACTTAAATCTCAGTAATTTTCCAATCCATGACCACACAGCAGATTGCTTAGCCACTGTGTTTTAGATATCTCTTTTTCCCAATTTTATATTGTCTTAAATAAAGCTGTTATATATATTTTTATAGCTTTTATGAATTAATTTTTAAATATATCATTGTTAAATTCCAGAGTTGGAATTGCTGAACCATAGGATAAATGAATACTTATATTTTTAGGGAACTGCAAAGGAGAGATGTTTCTTTGCCCATCTACAGAGAAACAATTAGTTTGTGTATGTTGACCAGGTATTCTTTGACCTTTCTATATTTAACACTTCCACTTTGTTCTTTTTTACATAATCATTTGGTTTTATATACATATAGTCACATTTTCTATCAATAAGAGTGTTATATATTTGCTTAATCTCCATATCTTTAACGATTTTTTAATTTTTTTTTAATTTAATCTATGCTAAACAGGCTACAACCTGTAATTTAATGTCAAATTGATAGTAGCAAAAATCCTTTCATTGTTAACAATCTTAGGGGGAAAATGTTGAAAGATATTAATTAATTCAGTAGGTAGTCAATTTAGAAATACTCTTTTCTGCATTCACTGATGTAATCCTATGATTTCTCCTATGTCCTGTTGTGTTTAATTGGTTGATTTTTCTAACATTAAACTAATGTGATGTTTTCTTCTGCTTCAGAAAATTCTAATCAATGCAAAATATGAAAAACAATTTTTTCAAGGAAACAATAAAATATGATTATTAAAATTCAGACAATTAGAAGATTTTGGTGATATTCATGACAGTACATTGAAGTACTCTTTTTTCCATTTATATATAACTGAAATATAATTTAGGGGATGGTGTTATCTTCTTGGAATATCAGTCATTCTCTTTCACAATAACCCAGTTTCATCTTTACCTGATTAAAAAGTACATGGTTTGTGGTAGCAGGAATGAAACATATTCTTCTGTTCATACAAGTGTTTGGTTATTGCCTACTTTAATGCTACAACTTGACAGCAGCAGCAATAAAAAATAAATAGCTTTTGTGGTAACAAACCCCAGAGTACCAGGCAACACCTTGGTGACCAATGGTTTAAATTGTTTACATTATGAATAGAACATTCATTAATAGTGAGACAAACATCTTTCATATTAGGTAATTTTGTATTCAGATTTGTAGAATTTGATGTTGTATCACTTTTAACTCTATTTTTTCATCACCTTTCAGTTGATATTCAAATTTTTCCTTCAAAAAAGTCAATGATGTTATCATTTCACACTTGGTTTAGAATCTGAGAAATGAATGCTTTTCTTTTTACCGATATTTAGGAAAACTTGATGAATTGAATGAAGTTTTACCTTCTGTCTTATTTTGAACTTGATTAAGTATCACTACAGATCTATGCTCACTTAAATGTACTTACAAAACTACTATAGAATATCCCTCCTTCTTTTTCTCTTTCCATCTTTATATGATTTCTATTGAAAAATACTTTCAGTTTAATTTATATAATTGAAAATCAAATGAAAATCTTGTGTATATTTAAGAAATCCTTGTCTTCATGAAATGCTATCTTACAGATTATATTAATGATCTTAATGACATATTCAAAATATACTTATTTCTGAAAACAAAAAATCTAAAAAAAATTTAAATATAATCCCAGTTTTATCTCACACAGAAATATAATATTACAAAATTGTGTTTCCAAGTTTTAAATGAAGATAATGTTCTATATTTTTACCAAGGATAAATGTAATATATTGCTAAATTAATTGATTTGGTTGGTTAACCTTCAAAGAGTTGTGATGTCAAAAAATTATTCTTTTTAGTTATACATTAAATAAATTATTGATATTCCAGTTGAAAGGGTAAACAAGCCTATCTTTTTCTCCATAAACAAATTATATTTTTGTACATAGTTTTTAATTATGTTGGGGCAATAGACACAGCATATGGCTCATAGAACTCCTAAAAGCAAGAATATATTTATGGAAATAGTAAACTAGTTAATTTCTTAAATTTCCCCATGACTTTTGAAACAGCATTTTATAAAATCAAAAGAAAATGATATCTTTTTTTTGGAAAAATATTTTTCTATCAGCATAATAAGTGATTGAATTTGGAAAGCTGATCTCGCTTCTTTAAAAATTATGAAATAAGACTGTGAGAAACAACAGAAAATTAAAGGTAAAAAAATCCCATTCTACAATGACATTGTATACAGTATTTTTTATATAACCCTGAAAATACATATTCAAAAGTCTCTGCTTCTCTCTGGGCTGTCTTCTTTTGTCAGTATAGTCCCCCAGGTCTGACTCAGTGTCTGCTTCTCCTACAATGTACGTATTTGTGAAATTGACAGGAAATATATTTAACTTTAATATAATTGAGTCAATGCTTGATTTTTTAGGCTTCTCTATCTGTTTGGATTAGCATACCTCAGCTTCTGCTCCATTCCATTACCCTGAAGCAATAATAGTATTTTCAACTAATTTGTATTTCTCCAAAAGTTACATGTGCACCTTTCACATGGAGAACAATTTATTTGAGAAATCAGACATCTAGTTAGTCTTATTCCAAGTTCTTCTACAGGGTGCTTTGTCTTTTTCCCCTTCAGAATAATTTCTTTCTTTTGGCATGCTGAGCAAAGATATTTTCAGAAGAAGAAACTTGGATAATGACTGTGTTTTTCAAGTCTTAAATTTCATCACTGCTTTTGGATCTGAGTATAATTGGATTTATTTTTATGGCCACAGTCATTTGCAAAACTATCAATATTTTATAATAAGTAGTTCTATACTTACCAAATTCAATAAAATTCAGGAATGATGATCTGATGCTGCTTTCACCTTATTTAAAACATTGCAGACTCACATCATTATCATGTATAATCTCAAAACAATACCAAAAAATAGGAGGCTGCAAAGCATGTACAAATTTTTTAGCAAGATATTGAGAATAAAAATTGGCAGGACATACATTATTTAGGTATATTGGCAATTCTTTAAGCTGCATACAATTAGAACTCGATGATGTCACATTCCGATTAATTCTTCAATGAGGTACAATGGAATGGTTTACCTCAGCATGAATGATACAGAGATAAATTAATTAATCATGTTCCCTAAAACCAGCATTAGAAAAATTTAGAAAAGGATTATTAGAATAATTGAAAGTCATAAAGGAAGAATTCAAGAAAAAATATTAATTCATATTAACTCTCTTCAATAAATTTGTATTTAGTGTGTTGGGGAAAGTGTTCTAGATGCAATTGTGTTTAAAGATGGAATAACTTCAATTTAAAGGTATGTAAATCACTCATGAATAGTGAATTTCAAATCATTAATTTTAAATCGAAATCTTTGATAACTTAAAATTTTTCTTAGTACTAGGTATTTTAGAAATTTTTTCCTTCAAATAGTATAATCTGATAAAATTGCAGAATGAACTTTAGAAAAATATGAAATTCAAATTTTCTTTAACTTAATTCTATGTTTGAAGTTTTGAATGTTAGCTGGCTTCTCATTTTCTTACCTGCCCCTTTCCAACGTTAGTAAAAATTGCATTTCATGGGATAGGTAGTATAACCCAACCCCCCACCAGCCCACCCAAATACTCATTTCCTAATCTTGTAGCTGTTTCTTTACATGACCAAATGTGAAAAGAAACTCTGCATGTATAAATAATATGAAGTAATGAGATGTTATAGATACAAATTTCCCTGTCAAAACTCATAGTGAAATTTGATTTTCTATAAAATGGTGGTAGAGGAAAATTTAAGAGGTAATTAGTTCTGAGGGACTCCACCTTTATAAGTGAATTTGTGTCTTTCTCAAGAAATTGAACTTTACCTCAAGGGAATAAATCTCTCTGGATTTAGTTCTCCCAAGAATGTGTTGTTTTAAATCAAAACTCCTGAAGTTTTGCCTCTTTCACACTGTTCCACTTACCACTCTCACATGCACTTCTATCATGAAATGCCATCCACCATATGGCTCTCACCAGAATTCAGAAGATGCTGATGCCATGTTCTTGGACCTCCGCAACTATGAGCTCAACAAAACCCTTTACTTTATAAATCATTCAGACTAGGGTGTTTTGCTATGATAACACAAAACAGGAAAGTCCAGAATGAAGAGATCAAGAAGCTCTCTTGGAATATTCAAGCATGACTAAAGAAATCACATGGGTCATTAAAACCCTAGAATTATTCCCAACTGTGGTTAGAGAAAGAGAATGAGATGGAGGACTATCAGAGACAACGTGTGTGGCCTCTAGGATCTAGATAAAAAGAGGAAATTAATTAGTCGTAGAATTTACAGGAAAGAATTAAGCCTAACAATTTATTTTAGCCTAGTGAATACCATTTCAGACTTCTGAAAACCAGAATCATGTTCTTTTTTAGAAGACTATGTGTGTGATAATCTGTTATGACTGGAGTAAGAGAGTAATGCAAATATATTTAAAGATACTAAAAAGAGCATTCATCTGTTATCTATGCATCACTTCTTAATCTGACTCCTTTCACATTGCATGATCTTCAGAGATTAGCAGTTTATTACTTTTATTGCTGAGTAGAATCCCATCATTCTATGGGTGCATCCACCAGCAGTCAAAAGATATATATTTTTAGCAGTTATGTATGAATCTACTTTAAAAATTTATATGCACTTAGTACTATTATATTAGAAGCTACCCCATCTTGAATTTTCTAAAGCAAAATATAAGAAATTTATCATTTTTCCATGTCCTTATCAGCTCTTGTCAGATTTTTTTGGATGTTTCTATTGTAGTCATTCTAATAAGCATGCAATATTTCAAATTCATTTTATTTTTTATTTCTTTAATACAAAATGGGGTTAAGCAAATTTGCCACCTGTAAACTTTTGCTGAGTAGTCTGTTTGAATACTCTACCCCTTTTTATTTTGATATTTTGTTTGTGATGCTGTGAGAATTCTTATGTATTCTAGATACAATAACTCTGTCAGACATGTTTTGCCATCTTTTCTTCCACTATGGACTTAACATTGCTTTAATGTCTTTAAAAGTGGAAACATTATTAATTTTAATAAACTTTTATTATCATATTTTAATAAATCATATTCTTACTAATAAATCTTTGTCTAATCCATGCTAAAATTTTCCCTTCTATGTTTGCTTCTAGAATTTTCATATGCTTAGATCTTACATCTGGATATATAATACTTTTTGAATTAATATTTGTATATATTCCAAAATAAGAGTCAAGGTTAATTTCATTTTTTAAAAGTACATATATCTAATTTTGTAGCACTATTAATTAGAAATATTATTCCTTCTTACTGAAATACTCTTATACATGGCCAAAATTATTTAAGTAAGATCAACCTTAAGATTGTCTATTTCCTTCTTTTTAGCCTTTAGTACTATCACAGTGTCCCGATGACTGCTGCTTTAAAGAAGTAACTGATATGAAAATTTGTACAGTTAACCATTAAACAGCCATTTAAAACTCTGATTTTATATCAAAATTTTAAATCAGTTTGTCAATTCTAAAATAATAAATAAATTTTACTACAATTGTGATTATAATGACACTGGGTCTATAGCAGTTTTGTAGGGTTGACACCTTTAGAGTGTTGAGGTATATATCTATCTATCTATCTATCTATCTATCTATTTATCTATTTATTTCAGTACTGGGGATTGAACTCAGGGGCACTCAACCGCTGAGCCACATCCCCAGCCCTATTTTATATTTTATTTAGAGACAGGTTCTCACTGAGTTGCTTAAAGCCTTGCAGTTGCTGAAGCTGGCTTTGAACTTAAGATCCTCCTGCCTCCGGCACCACCAGAGTCAATGAGATTACATTCATGTGCCACCACCTGACGAGTGTTAAGACTTTTAATACATGAACAAAGTGTATCTTTCAATTTATTCAGGCTCTTTATTTATTTGTTAGTTTAAAATTTCTATCCTACATATCTTATTATATTTATACCTGCTTTACATTTTGAATTGCTATTCTATCAAGTGCTATGATTTCAATTTCAATAGCAATTCTTAATCACTATTTTTGCACACACAAACAACTGTTTCTGGTTCTGTGGAAAATCCTGACTGGTACACACAGGTTTGACATTACACACAAATTCATTTTATTTAGAAATATCTTAATTACTTAGAGTTAATCCCAAATCCCAGTGTAATAATGAACTAGAATCCTTGGTTGAGATCCACATTCTATATTTATGTTTTGATAAAACCTTCTCACTTATCCTGTGAGATCTTTCTCTGAATTAATCATAGTAAACTATCTTAAAACTCAGAAAATTTAATAAATTTAGTAAATAAATAAGTCTGGACTTTTGACTTGCTATCCTTGAAACAGGAAAATGACTTTGTATTTATTTTTCTAAATGTTACTTATGAAGGTATTTTACTTATGAAGGTATTTTTAGAAAAATTAAAGCCTTCACAAATGTAGCTTAAATCAGAGATTTAATCAATAATTATCAGATACCCAATAATCCATTCTAGATCCCACTACCTTCCACTAGAACTTCTGCTGGTCTCAATGGCCTTACTTGGTAGTTGACCAAGCCCCAGGTTCCTAAGTAATCCAGGGCAATAAATATCATACATTTCTCAGGCAATTGTTACTTTATTTGTCCATTTATCATGAAATTTGGGGTAGTACTAAGGACAACACCCTAGTAGATCTCCTTGTTCCCAAATTATGTACTCTTGGCATGTAAAAGCAGCTCTACCTCCATCTGGGAGCCAAAACTGATTCCTCTGGTATAATGATAAAGCCTTTCCTGTTAAGCTAGTCAATTGACATAAAAAGACTGAAGTGATAGGGTGTACAAGATAAAGGTGCCCTGATGGAATTCTTCCTTCACTAAGAGCAAGCACATTCAGGCCTGTAGGGTCAGGCATTGTAAAGATAAAAAATACAAATTCACCACGTAACTTAAAGAAGGGGATGTCATTTTTATTTCTCTTCATTACAGCTCTGTGATTCATACTATAGGTATAGCACAATATAATGGCCAATGATGTAGAGAGATTAATTCCATTCTGAATCAGGGCATCCTATTTTCTGCGGGTATCATCTCCAAGTTTGTATGTTAGATGTACCTTTTACAAGTCATCCTGATGTTCTGTGAGGTTAGCAGCCTCTTCATGGTATCATATGTAAGAAAAAGAGTAGATGTCGCAGTAGTGCGATCACTACTACATGTCTTTTGCTGTTAAGTGCAGACTTTGAATTGATGGGACTGGGATGTTATGATGTGTCCCATGTTTGTGAATAGAGCCAGCAATTAGGGGAGTTTTATGAGACTCTATGGAAAGGGCAAGCATGGCCACACATGGAACATGGGCATGTTGCAGTCACTATAAATGACTTCCTTTTACAGAGATGAAAAGAGCCAAAGTAGTCAAATATCCTGCTAAATGCGATGTATGCACTAGAGGGATAGTTTCATATCAAGGGCCTAATGATAGTTTCTTATTGGAAAAATGAACTAACACCAGCAGCAGTAACTGGGTCAGTAACCAGTGAGTGAAAAAACATACCGTCTGGTTTAACACAAGCCACCATTCATTCCTGCGCCTGTTATACCACTCATAGGGTGGCTGATGAGATAGCTGACTGAAATCTTAATTGAATCATTTTGTGTACTTGGTTGTATAGAACTTCTGAGTAGGATGGAATCTGTTGATCTTTATTATGCTATATAGTATTCCTTCAACTTCATGCTTACTTCTCCTAACCATTCTATTCCTTCTTCCAGTCTCTGATAATGAGGAGCTGAAATTTTTACATTTTTTGATGGGAGCTATTTTTTTTTTTTTACTGTAAGTTTCTGAAAGTCATCCTAAGAATGAGTTACCACCATATCTTGGAGTCACATTTTAACACATGATTAAATTCTATACAATGTAGAAGTACTTTCATATTTATAAGCTCTCCTTTAAAGGAGGAACTTGCTTTTTCATCATTATAAAGAAGTTTAGGAGTTGGGTGAGCGCAATGGGGTAGGGGGGTCTACTTCCTCAGGCTAAGAAGATCAAGGGAAGTGGTTGTTGGGGATTTACCTATACTCTGTCTCAGGGTTTAACACCTTCTTGTTGTATGTGACTTGTAGGTTTGATAATACAACCAACATGGGATTTGAGATCCTCATGATGAAATTTTGGAACTCCTCAAAACTTTTGGAGCTCCACTTTTCTTCCCTGTAGCTGGAAGAAATAAGATTCTCTTAATGTGACCAAGGAGGCTTTCTGGCTTTCAAACTTTGCCTTTAATTGCTGAATAATAAAACTCTTGTTTTTATTTTTTAAAATTGAAGCATCTATTGTCCCTAGCAACTGGTTTCTCAGTATTTCTTCCAATATGTCTGTAGTATGATACATTTCACCTCCAAGTCACATTTAATTTCACGAGTATACCATCTCAACTTACCACCTTTAAACCTCTAACAATTGCATAGCTACCATAGCAGGTGACCAGAAAGTTTACAAGTTCCAAAAAAAGTTGTTGTTGTTGTTGTTGTTGTTTTTAATAATTGACTCATCAGACCATTTCTGGCAATAACTTTCATAGTTCTGATACTCTTGGATACAGACTGTTAAGACCTGTGTTCATGGAGTTTAATGGAAAGGGGTTCAGAAACAATATTTGAAGTGAAGTAAAGGAAGAAGAGTAGGGCAGGGGAGGAGTTGCACTGAAATGTAGCAGTTAAAAGGAAACCTGACCTGATCTCACTGAATCTGGGAGCATTCTGCTGTTGCTGCAATTTAGGTAAACTGCATAAATACTGGCAGTCTTGCATAGATGGCTGCCTCCTCAGACATAGTGTCTTCATGAAAGCACATTCTCAGGGTAGGATGCTGGGGAGAGACTCCCCTGTGATTTCTCAGTAGGCAATAGTTCTGGAAACCAAGGCATGAGTGCCTTCCTCTAAAGGGAAGATCTGGATAGTGTTCCACAACACTCACTACAGAGATTTAGATTCTAATTTTCACTTACACTCCATGATGAGCACCAATATATGCCTTTTTAAATCTAGTCTACAAATTGTCCCTTAGAAATCACGAATGGTTTCTACATGCTGGTCACTAAATTATGAGACTTATTTAAATCTATAATTAATTGCTACTAATGAAGGTGTATTTTCTTCTATGTTCCCCTATTTATTTTTAGGATCTTCCTCTCAGATCTTTAAATTCAGACTTACTTAACTGCACATCCTCTAACCAGGTTTCTCAGGTTTTGATGTTTTCAGTGTTGTCTTAGTATCACTTAGCTGTCACGAATGTACTGACTTACACACACACTTCCTGTTTGCATGATATTTTATGGCATATAACTTGAAATAGCTTTTGCATGATATTTCTGTATATCGGAGAATGAAAGCAGGCAAAATATATTGCTATGATAATCTAATGACTTTTGAAGGGTTAGCACTTTATTTTTATTAACTTCAGTTATTCAACTTCATTCACTTTCTCAATAACATTTCTAAGATTTACACTAACATATTTGTAGAGAAACAGTAGCAGATGATATTCAGGATGAAAAAGACCAAATTGCCTTGGATACTCACTATGAACTTCAATGAAAACTCCACCTTTTTATGGTTAGGGAAATTATTCCTTGATAATGGTGATAAATGAAAGTGGAAAGATTTAACTTATTTTTAGAGAATATTGTAATGGTTTCATCATTTTTCTGCCAGAGCCCACAACTTTAACTTTTCTGAAAAACATTTTCTTGCAGTTCCATATATATAACTGACCAATATACCTATATTCCTTGAGGGTCAAATCTCTGAATCCATGTTTGTGTTTCACAAACATTTTATAAGATGATATGGAAAATTACAAATGAGGTATTATATTTTGGAAGCATTCATAAATCTTTAAAATGTTAAAATGAATTATAATGATATAATATAAAATCCATAATGTTAATTTTAATTTTAAGAAATAAAAATACACAGATTATTATTTCTCCCTATTGAGCTGCAGGACTTATATGTTTCTCTTGCTAACCTTTCCATCATGTCTGCTGCAATGGGCACTGTTCACATTGTCTTGCACAGGCAAAGGAGACTTGGCTTTTCTCTAAACCATGAGAAAAACTTTTCTGATCATGTGAAAAAGATAAACTATAAAAGTACTTTGAATTTTAAAGAAGTTAGAAATACTTCAAAATTAACACAGTTGCTAGAAATTTGACCTATTATAAAGCAAGAGTCTCACGTTGAAGAGGAGGAGAAATGGAACAAATTGTTAAAATTTAATTAGGAAAACATGATTTAGGAAATGGAAAAAAATTAAATTAAGACATTTTGCTAAAGT
This sequence comes from Urocitellus parryii, assembly GCF_045843805.1. Classification (NCBI taxonomy): domain Eukaryota; kingdom Metazoa; phylum Chordata; class Mammalia; order Rodentia; family Sciuridae; genus Urocitellus; species Urocitellus parryii. Next base: position 152,682,686 of record NC_135532.1, read on the forward strand.
TAAGTAACCTGAACATCTCTGTGAAAATAAAAAATAAGACTCAAAATATTTTCTCTGATTGGTTGAGTTAGTAATCTCCTCGTTAGGTATCCCATTGATCAAATGACCTACCTATTGAACTCTGGCTCTCTTACATTGATGAGATTGGAATGACAAGGCAAATTGTACTGTATATTATATATATTTCCATTGTCAAGATATAAATAAACTCTAAATATTTTAAATTTACAGCAGTATCTTTAGTCCTACAGTGACAAAAATGTTCATAATTTTATATGGTGTAATTAAGGTTAACTGTGACAAAAGATGTAAAATGGATGAAAAACTGTTGCTTTATAAAACAAAGAATTACAAAATTAATATATTTGCAGTGACATCTAATTGCATGAAAATTGATAAACCATTAACCATGCTAACAAAGAGAAGGGGGGAAACTTAAATTACTAACATCCTTGATGAAAAAGGAAATATTACAATGGACACTACAGAAATATAGAAGATTTGTAGAAATTATTTTTGAAAATTTGTACTCCATTAAAATGGAAAATATCAATGGCATAAAGAAATTTCTAAAGGTATATGATATGCCTAAACTAAATCAGGATGATATACACAATTTAAACTAATCAATTTAAAGCAAGGAATTAGAGGAAGCCATCAAAAGCCTACCAATCAAAAAAGCCCAGGACTGGATGGATACACAACTGAGTTCTACAGTAACTTTAAAGAAGAACTAACACCAATACTTGTCACACTATTTCATAAAGTAGAGAAAGAGGGAACACTTTCAAACACATTCTATGAGGTCAATATCACCCTGATTCCAAAACAAGACAATGCACATTAAAGAAAGAAAACTTCAGACCAATATTTTAAATGAAATTCTCAATAAAATTCTGGTAAATTGAATAAAAAACATATCAAAATACAGTGCAATACAATCAAGTGGAATTCATCCCAGGAATGCAAAGTTGGTTCAACAAATGGAAACCAAAAAATGTAATTTACTACATCAATAGACCCCAAAATAAAAATCATATGATCATCTCAATAGATGTTGAGAAAGTATTTTATAAAATACTACATCCTTTCATGTTCAAAATGCTAGAAAAACTAGGGATAACAGGAACATACTTCAACATTGTAAAGGCTATCTATCTAAGGTCCAGGCCAACATCATTCTAAATGGAGAAAAAAATGAAAGCATTTTCTTTAAAGACTGGGACAAAACAGGGATGCTCTCTTTCTCCACTTCTATTTAACATAGTTCTTGAAATTCTAGCCAGAGCAATCAGACAGATAAAAGAAATTAAAGGGATACAGATAGGTAAAGAAGAACTCATATCTATTTGCAGAAGATATGATTCTATACCTAGAAGACTCAAAATATTCCACCAGGTATCTCCTAGAAGTAATAAATGAACTCACCAAAGTAGCGGGATATAAAATCAACACCCATAATTCAAAATCATTTCTGTACATCAGTGACAAATCCACAGAAAGAGAAACTATAAAAATCACCCCATTTATAATAGCCTCAAAAATAAAGATAAAATATTTGGGAATAAATATAACGAAAGAGGTAAAAGAACTCTACAATGAAAACTACAACACGTTAAAGAAAGAAATTAAAGAAAACATTAAAAGATGCAAAGATCTACCTTCTTCTTGGATAGGCAGAATTAATATTGTCAAAATGACCATACTACCAAAAGCACTATACAGATTCAATGAAATCACAATCAAAATCCCAATGGCATTCCTTTAGAAATAGAAAAGACAATCATGAAATTCATATGGAAAAATATGAGACCCAGAATAGCCAAAGCAATCCTCAGCAAGAAGAGTGAAGCTGGTGGCATTACTATTCCAGACCTAAATCTATACTCCAGCGCAATAGTAACAAAAACAGCATGGCATTGGCACCAGAATAGATCTGTAGACCAATGGTACAGCATAGAGGACACAGAGTCTAACCCACATAACTACAGTTATCTTATATTAGACAAAGTGCCAAAAATGTAAATTTGAGAAAAGATAGCCTCTTAAACAAAGATTGCTGGGAAAATGGAAATGCACATGTAACAAAATGAAATTAAACCTCTATCTCCCACCATGCACAAAACACAACTCAAAGTGGATCAAGGAGGTAGGAATTAAACCAGAGACCTTGTGCCTAATGGAACAAAGTAGGTCAAAATCTCGATCATGTTGGATTAAGTCTCAACTTTCTTAATAAGACTGTTGTAGCACAAAAATCAAAACCAAGGATCAATAAATGTGATGGATGGATTCTAATTAAAATGCTTCTTCTCAGCAAAAGAAACAATCAGTGAGGTGAATAGAGAGCCTACAGAATGGGAGCAAATGTTTACCACAAGCACATCACATACAGCACTAATCTCTAGGATATATAAAGCACTCAAAAACCTTAACACCAAGAAACAAATAACCCAATCAATAAATAGGCCAGGGAACTAAACAGACATTTCTAAGAAGAGAATATAAAATCAATCAACAAACATATGAAAAAATATTCAACATTTCTAACAATTGGAGAAATGCAAATCAAAATTACTATAGGATTTTATCTCACTCCAGTCAAAGTAGCAACTATCAAGAATACAAACAAAAAATAAGTGTTAGGGAGGATGTTGGAAAAAAAGGCACACTCATACATTGATGATGGGACTGCAAATTGGTGCAGCCAATATAGAAAGAGATTTGGAGATTCCTTGGAACACTTGGAATGGAACCACCATTTGACCTAGCTATCCCACTCCTTGGTTTATACTCAAAGGACTTAAAAAGAGCATACTACAGGGACACAGCCATATCAATGTTTATAGCAGCACAACTCACAATAGATAAATTATGAAACCAATCTTGATGCCCTTCAGTAGATTAATGGATATGGAAACTTTGGTATATATGCACAATGGAACATTACTCAGCCTTAAAAGAGAATAAAATCAAGGCATTTGCTGGTAAATGGATGAAGCAGGAGCATATAATGCTAAATGAAGAAAGCCAATCCCCCCAAAAATCAAAGGCCAAATGTTTTCTGAGATATGAGGATGCTGACTCATAATGTCAATGGTGGTGGGAGCATGGAAGGAATGAAGAACTTTAGATAGGACAGAGAGGAGAGAGGGAAGAGGAAGGGCCAAGTGAGTAGGAATGATGGTGGAATTAGTTAAACATTATTAACCTAAGTACATGTATGAAGACAAAAATGGTGTGAAAATTTTTTTGTATAATCATTGACTTAAAAAATTGTGCTATACATGTGTAATATGAAATGAATTGCATTCTGCATTCATGTATAGCAAATTAGAATAAATAAATAATTAAATTAAAAAAAATAAAAAGAGATGGTATCTTATTTTCAATTGACTACGTTATAAAACAATTTTTAATAGATAGCAGAAGCCATTGTTTATACAAATAATAAATAATTATAATTATTAACATTTTGATGGGTTTGTATATGCCAGAAACTACCCTAACAGTTTGATATCTGCTTACTATTTATTTATTCATTTATTTATTTATTTATTTATTTTTGCTGTCTTTTTTCTCTTATTCCTCAGAGGAAACATATAGAGCCTTGGAATTTCCACAATTACAGGGGTTTCTTCACAATGGACTCTGGAGATGACACTTGATAGCTTATGCTAAAAAGCTGACCTACAGTGGACCTCTAGATAGTCTATAGCTCAAGATATAATTCAGGATTGGTGAATCTGTCCTGGGCAATAAATCATTTTACTGTATTAGGAACAATGTATTAAAAGATAGTCTGATTTTTATATGTTTCAAAAAAAAAACTCATAAAGTTTCTTGTTTTGAATAATGTGGAGAAACTTCTTAATTTTAAGTATTACCCCTAGCACCCATAGCCATAATGTCAAGCTTGGTGTTTATGAGCATCCATCCTAGTCTTTGAGGACATCAAAAGAATATAGCTGAAATGGGACAAGACTTAGTTGACAAAAATATTCATCTCTTCAGGATTCCTTCCAGAAATTCAAAAAGAACCTATTTTCACCTGGAAGAATATCACATACCCAGGGAAAGTCTGTTACTGCTCTCTTCACCAGGAAGAAAGAAAAACTAATAAACAGAATGAAACAAATGGAAACTAAGATCAAACAAAAAATAACTTTGAAGGCTAAACCTGTCTTTAAGTCTTCCTTTGTACTTTCACTGCACATGGGTGATATCAGAACTAAAAAGTCCCTAAGTCACTTTCATCTAATTAAAGGGCTTAAAAGCTTACAAAATATCTTAATTTAAAATATTATGCTGAACTTTTTATAATTAGTACCTTTGGTTAAATTATGCAGGAGGATTGCATTGCACTTTTGTGCTTTTTTTCTCAAATAGATGTATGATTTACCATAATTTAGCTATGATTGTGGATATAATGTTTTCTCATGTCCTTCTGAGTCCAAAGAGATTGCATAGTTTAACATTTTTTTTCACTTATTGTTTTTGCATTACTGTGACCCAAATATCCAAGAAGAACAATTTAGAGGAGGGAAAGTTTAATTTGGGGCTCAGAGTTTCAGAGGTCTCAGTCCATTGATATCTTGACTCCATTGCTCTGGGCTCAAGATGAGAAATGACTCAGGGGAGGAGAGTTGCTCAGCTAATGGTGGGATCAGGAAGCAGGGGTTAGGTCAAGTGGCCACAGGTAAGATGCACCCTTCCAGGCCATGCCTCCAGTGACCCACATGCTCTAGCTATGTATGCCCACCTGCCTACATTTACTACCCAATTAGTCCATTTGAATTAGAATAAAGTGATTAGATCACAGCTCTCATAATTTAATAATTTACCTCTGAATATTTTTGCATTAACACAAGCATTTGGGAGACACCTTATATTCAAACAATAACACTTGCATAGGATATATCTCTATTGTTCTCTGCAGTGAAATTTTGGCAGGTTCAATTCACATATCTATAGAAGAAATGAGATAAACAAAGATGCATAGCAGACAATGAAAAATGGTGACAAGAAAGAATATATGCAAAATACTTTATTAAAATTGGAAATTGCATTTATTCAAGGGACTGCTAAAGCTGTAGTAAACACAAGGGAAAAAATTCAGTCAACATACAAAGATTTGAGAGGAGTTTTCATCCTAATAACATTGTTTCACTCTTATCAAAATTAATTCAGAATAAGAATCCACATGAATCAATAGTAGGTACCCAACTTGAAATGAGGTGATTGCTTTAAATGATTTCCAATACATCACATCTAATTATATTAAGATATGACAGGTTATGCTGTGCTTCATTGGGTTACATGATATCATTTTGAATGTAACTCCAACTCTATCTAATATAAGATGATGAATCAGGAAATAAAATGACAAGGACTCATTTACTTCTCGAATCTAAATTAGATTTTTCTGTCCACACAAAAGGAAGTAAGGGATCCAAAATGGCTTCCAGGAGTGCAGTCTCATTCATGTCAATGAACAATCACCAACCACTCTCCCTAGTTCATTATGGGTAGAAAGTTCTCTGCCTCTGTAAGAACCAAGCAAATGAGATTGCTTCTCTGAGAATAACTTATGTCTGGCTTTCTACCCATTAAGTGTAACTTTGATACTGTCAGAAGCATTCTCTCCAATGTGGAGAATCAGAAATTGACTGCAGTTAAAAATTATTGCATAATTTAAGAATACCATGCAGACCTGCTGTAATTCTATTATAATATATATTAAGTGAGGAAGTGCATTTAATAAGCATGTATAAGAAGGTCTAATAATCATAGCATAACCAAGAAAAATGTGATTTAGTATATATTCTGTAATATAAATACAGGAAATAAGAACTGCAAAAAAAACCAATTTTTTTTCATTAAGAGAGGAAAAACATGTTTTATCTAGTTTAAAACTGACTCTTGTCAGGGATAATGATTCTCAACTTTGTTTCAACACAGTAACACTAAAGTCTTAATCACCAGAAAATGCTCCATTTTATTGTAAAGGAGACCAAGAACTGTCACTCCAAGATAGGGTACCATGCTATGTTAGTTATTTTAAATTGAAGAAAATTAGCATATGTTAGAATCAGACTTTCCTCCAATATCTCCTCATCTGTTTAAAGTTTCCACACTCAAAGAAGAAAACAGTTACCTTTGGGTCCTTTCCTGTGTTTCCATTACTCAGGAAATACTGATATCTGTCAACCCACTTACACAGATTTGTCACACATCAATGTCCTCTATTTTGGTCCCAGAGATAAGCATTTACAAACTATCTTCCATTATACAGCCCCAAAAGACTGTCCCAGACCCTTATGTTTTCCAAGCCCATGAAGTTTCCCTAAAAATGATTTATCACCCCTCAAAATTACCTAGATTCCTTCTCTCCCTCTTCTGGAGACATAGAAATATATAAGCTTTTGAATAATTTTGTAATGTTGGTGATTGCACCCTGTGGCTGTGTCTAGCTAGGCTCTTAGTACATTTACATGCACCTCCATTTAATCAATCTTTGGCAATTTACACCAACAAACTTTCAGAGGGAAGATGGGAGATTTCTCTTAACTTCTACAATTTCCTAAGTCAAAAGAGTATAATCTGAAAGAACATAAATTCAAAAGTGTGAATTCTGAAATATCAAGCTGGTTCTGAAATATCAAGCACCTTAATATAAGTGAAAAAATTACCCATACAGTAAAGAGAGGACAGACTCAGTGAATTTTGATTGAATTGATCCTCTGTACTTCTGATATGACCTCCCATGTTGCACACTCATATATCATATATCAAGTTTCAAAAGTAAGATAAATATTTATCCATCATAGATGCAACAAAAAAAGTTACATGAAGAGATAGTAGTCAATAGTTTTACAAAAGCCTACAACTTAAACAGGTAGAAATAGTATGAAAATTACATTATTGAATCTTCATATGTTGACAGAAGTTAAAAAAGAAAAAAAATAAAGACCCATTATTTATTGTAGTATTTATGCTAGATAGCTTGAATGTATACCTTTAACAACATTATTGTAAAATATGCCTTTCTTTAAATATTGCAACTCTTAAAAGGTGATTCAAATATATTTAGGTGTAATCAAAGATGAATATATACAGATGTACCACATAAAATACTGATACACCTGCTTCTCTCCTCTAGTTGGAATATGCTAGTGTGTTTGATAGGTAACTAAATGTAAAATACTTATTCATACCCCTTCATTCAGATAAATTCATATCATTTTCAGCATATCAAATGATTTTAGCTCCAGTATTCTGGCAGAACTCCAAGATAGATGATAATATTCTATCCATGTTTTGATATGGTTTCAAAGTGGCATTAGTCCCCCCCATGCTGAAATGTAATTGACAGAGAATGTTGCATTGACCAATCTGAGGATAACTTCATTGAAGGAGTGGTTAAAGTAAATGGCCTGACATTTGCAAAGTGCCAGGTGATTCTTTTAGATGAAAGACCCTGGGAAAAATTTCAAGGCTTATAAATATCTTAATGAAATTGATATTTTGCTGTAATGCATAATTATGATGTTGAAAAAAAGCAACAAAAAGCTTCAAAAATACATTACCATATAAGATTTACTTTTCTTTCTCAATCATTTTGTCTTCTCTCAAAGGTGTGCTATGCTGCTGAATTGCCAAAAGTTAGCTCCTCTAGCATTTTTTAAGTTGCATTAAGTTTTGAAATGGATGCATACATCTGTTTTCTGATTCAATTGATATCATTCATCATCCATGTGAAGCCATCAGGGATACATTACTAGTTTGCATAAGACATATACACTATGTTGAAAATCCTAGCTATCACATCTAATAACATTGCTTATTTTCTACTCTTATGCCATCTGCATAGAAACAGAAAAATAACTTCTCTATATCAACTTAGCAAGGACAATGAGCCATGAAAAACGGAAAGCTTAGCCAGGCATGGTAGCACAAACCTGTTACTCCAACTTCTTGGGACGCTGAAGCAGGAGTATTGCTTTAAATTTAAGGCCACCCACAGCAAATTAGCAAGACCCTCTCTTAAAATACAATTAAAAACAAATAAAAATTTAAAAAGGACTGGGGATGTAATTCAGTGTTAGTTGAGTGTCACTGGGCTCAATTTCCACTACATGAAGGGAGGGGGAAAAAACAAGAAAGAAAGAAAATGGAAGAAAGGAAGGAAAGGAAGGGAAAGAAGAATAGCCTAGTGGTGTATGCCTTTAATCCCCACAAGTTGGGAGGCTGAGGCAGAAAAATCACACATCAAAGCCAGTTTCAGCAAGTTTTTTCAAGTCAGTCCCTGAGAAAATGACTGAGACCCAGTCTTAATATAAAAAAAAATTTAGAATGCTGGGGTTCAGTAGTTAAGTGCCCCGATTTCAATCCTTGCTACAGAGAGAAAGGCAGGGAGGACGCTTGCTTGTAATTTTAGGTGAAATGTTGCTTTACTTTCCTCTGAGCTTTTACTCATAAACAGTTTGATTGTATCTTATTTATGGATTCTATAGTCATATTTTATTTTTCTTTTATATTTTTCCAATGCATTCTCATTGTATTATTTGTTGCCTAATGCCCTATCTCTCTGCCCTCCCTCATGTGTCTCAGTGGCATTTAATTAAATAAATAAATAAATAAAAATTTGGTTTGTGCTTTTGTAATAGTGGGAAGTCAAGGAATTTACATAACTTTATGAGTGTTATGAGTGTGTTGTATAAGACTACAAAACAAGTTCTTTTCTGTTGTTTGTATATTGGGGGGTTACTGGAGATTGAACTCAGGGGCACTCAACCACTAAGCCACATCCCTAGCCCTATTTTGTGTTTTATTCAGGTACAGTGTCTCACTCAGTTGCTTAGAGCCTCACAGCTGCTGGGGCTGGCTTTGAACACAAGATCCTCCTGCATCATCCTCCCAAGCCACTGGGATTACAGGCCCGGCCAAAACAAATTCTTTAAACTCCTTTTCCAGAGGTTGTCCTTTGTTTGGTCCTTTTTGAACAGGCACACCTAGACAGCACTACATCAAATGATAATTAGAAAATTAGCCCAAAGTTTGTGAGTCAAAAGGATCACAACCAACTTCCTTGTGAACTGACCAAAATTGCTCATTGTAAACTGAGGGCAACAAAACATTTTGTGAACCAAAATGTTATTGTGAACCAAATTATTGTGAACCAAAAGTAAAATTATATTTTCTAAACAACCTTGGAAACAATACAATACCTGAGAATAATATTTCACTCTTAGCACTTGTTAAAAAATGTTCTATTTAATTAGACAGAACTTTTGACTGGATATTAAATTCTATGAATTTTTCCTGCTTGACAAAATGGTTTAGTTTGTAAGTTCAATCATATTACAAATAAGTTCCTAATATATTTATATATAAATGTGTGTGTATGTGTGTGTGTGTGTGTACACAGCATTGCTGTCAATCTAAATTAACTTATGAAAATCTGTAAATCAAAAGAAAACTATAATGACAAACAATAGTATAGGGAATACTGTAGAAGGTAGGACAGGATAGTTAATGAACAAAATAGAAGCCAACATTTCTGTGTGCATGGCATGTTCTTAGCAAATGTGGTATTCAAAAAATGACAGTAACTACAAAGCAGTAGATAGAAACATTTTTAAGAAGTACCCATTTTAAATAATTTGGTATTAACAAGGAAGTTGTCAGGTCAATAGATTATTTTTCTTATTGACATTTTTCTGGAGAATTGGATTTCTTAGAAACTTAAGTTCTCTCAAAATATTTGAATTAAAAATATCTTGAGTTTTTATTTTGACCATAGACAAAACAGATTGAAAAGGACAAGCTCTGCACAGATATTACCTTTGGTATAGAAAGGTCATTCTTTCTTGATTCACATAATAAATCAAAAACACAAGCCTTTGACAGAGGAGAGGGCAGCTGGTTATCGTGATAATGAAAATACTACTTGATATTAAACTTTTGGTGTTTATTTTTTCCTTATAAATTTGGATTTTTAAAGGCAGTTATCCCATTAAATTCAGGTGTTCGTCTTTCAAAATGTTTGAATATAATTGACAAGAAATCAACATATTTACATTTTCATGTGTTTTGAATAAATCCTGAAGTAATCTTGAAATAAAATCAGATATCTATATAAAATTTTAAAATTTCATGACATATAGTCCTTCTCAGAAGCTCAAGCTAATCAAAATTTGTGATCCTAGTGATCATTCTATTATATATTTATAAAATGCCTATACAAAGCAACATGTTATAGAATATCAAGTTTATCATAGTTAATCTGAGTAGAATGGACAACGAGCAAGCATCAGTAAGAAAATCAATTATAGTCAACCATAGATGGTATGGAATTTTGAGCTTTTTGGTTAGGAAAGAAAATGGTGAAAATAGGATTGTATGGTCCCTTTTTTCCTGTGTTGATGCTGTAGAAAAGTAAAAGAGAATATCTGGTCCAATTCCTTTGCAAAAATGCTTACAACTTCCCTTCCATTAAATGCATTGTTTTAGTCAGATTTTTTTTTTTTATTCTGTGACAAAAAGACTTTACAAGAACAATTAGAGGAGAAAAAAAATGTATTTGGATGCTTACAGTTTCTGAGATCTTAGTCCATAGATGGCAGACTCCATTCATTAGGGCCTGAGGTTAGGGAGAACTCCATGGTGGAAGAGTGTGGTGGAGAAAAGTGGCTTAGTATTTAGCCACAGGGAGTAGAGAGAGATCCACTCAACAAGGATAAAATATAAACCCCAAAGGTATGCCTCAGTGGAATCACCTCCTCTAGCCACACCCTACCTGCCTGTAATTACCATCCAGTGGATTCACACACTGTCAGTGGATTCACACACTGATTATGTTAAGGCTCTCATGACCCAATAATTTCACCTTCAAACTTTCTTGCATTGTCTCAAACATGAGCTTTTTTGAGGAATATCTAACAAATTATAACACAAATGTCTGTATTATAGTGGGAGAATCCTTATATTTGGAAGACTTTTCCAAAATATATCTAGACTGGTCAGAATTTCTAGTAGAAAATAAACACAGAATTATGTGATTTATTGTGTAGCTCCTTGGAAATGTTATATAAACTATGTAATTTTCACTGTGTTACTTGTAGATATTTCATGAAAATATAGCTCCTTTTCCTGTAAATGATAACCTACATATATCATTTAGGTATCCCGTGTTAAAATCAAAGGAGAATACATCAGAACAGCAAGAAGAACCCTGGGGAGCAATATTTGCAATCCTGTATTTCACATTTCACTTACATCTCACAATTACTGTTATCCTTGCAATTTTGAAATTGTTAGCCAACTTTGGTCGTGAAATTTAACTATTCCAGATTGTAAATTATCTCAGCTTGTCAGTCTGGTTTGAAGGAGGGAATTATAATTTTGTTTTGAAGCTGCTTGAGCAAAACAATTACACTGTAGTTCATGGATTGTATAGGGGGGTGTTGTAGTGGAAAATTTAATGGAGATTACATGATTTGGTACTCCACTTCCATCCACTTATTGGCACTTTCACTGCAGTGTAAATAGTGTAAAGAAATAAACAATTCTTATATATAAATAAGTTTACAATAACCAGATTGGAAAAAGAGGTAACATTTGATTGATGGTTATTTCCTGTGTTATTTCAACAAGTGAAGTTGGTCACTAGTAGGGCCTATGAACTCGATTCAGTAGATAAATGACACATATAGATTTATGTTTTAGGTAAGTATGACCTGTTCCTGATATAGAGAGTATATTGGAAAAGAGTATAATTAGAGGTAAGAACAACTGGTAATGACTCAAGAGCAGGGAACTATAGTTACTGAGGTAAAATATTGATAAGGGATTTATACAAAGAGAGTAGTAGTGAAAATGCAGAAATATCATGGAGGCATTGACAGTTTTTTTGTCTGTTCTGATTATAAGTAAGGGTAAAGTTTAGGATGAATGTGGGCATTTGTTTTCCATAAGTAATATTATGGATGAGAGAGAAAGGAATTATAAGCTTTCTAGAATGTCTCAACCTTTTTCCTTTTATTACTTTTTTTTCCCCTCTTTTTTCCCCCATGTAATCCATTGGCATACAGAAGAGGAGGGAGTCGAGAGAAGACTTAGTCTTATGGAGCTAGTCAATGTGCATGGCTCCTAAATATTCTGAATATGCACATGAACTTTTGACATCAAGTTTTTCTTTAGCTGCAAAGTAAATACTATCATCAAACAAGTAGAATATGAGCTCTTTTAAAGCTATCTCCATCGTTTAATCCATTGGCAAATGCCTGAAATAGTAAGCACGTATGGAAAGCTGAAGCACAAGGGAAGAACAAAGCATCCTGGGGAGTCAGGGGGACCTCACATCAGCAGCTTTAGTTTACACAAGGTAGCTAGGGGACAGAAGGGACTTTCTTTATTTTCTTTATTTATATTGAAAGCACACTTTTTAAAAAGGAGGAGGTAGACATCCAGAAGAAACTGACCACTTTTCCTACCTACTGGAGAAAGTGACATAAAATCAGAATGATGGCTACTGTGATGGGTGGATAATTTCTCTCCCAGTATTGACCAGCTGCATCGAAAAAGACATTGCTCTTGGTAATGAGTAAGAACAAGCTGAGGCTATGTGGTTACTGTATACCTTTAATATCTGTGTAGGCCATTCTGGGGGACCTTTTCACTCCCCCAAATCTTGTGGAGGTTAGAGATACAAGAAGTTCATTGGTCACTGTTAGTCTGATGAAGGTTCTTTAGTGAAGTCAGCAAAGGAGGTTGAGAGAAGACATCCATACTTCTCATCACCATGGTCTTGAGGAATTGCCTCGTTCATAGGAATTATCCTCTCCCAATGACTTGCTGGTGACCCGATCCTCTGTCTTCTCATTTGTGAAGGATTTGTCTCACTGATCTCTGCTGAAGAAAAGGCCTTTCCTCCAGGCATATTTGAATGATTTAGGCTTCCATGAAGGAGAGGTCTGAGACTCTTGGGTGTATCTTACATGCCAAAGGCTTAAGCAGCAGCACCTCAGGATATACCAGTACAACACAGTGACAACTCACAGGCTTGTCCTTGTTGCCTGTGCCCACACTGCCACCTGCACTGATGAATCACAGGCTCACAATGAATGAGGTGTACAACTGAGCCTTCGCCACTTTCTATCATGCCCTAGGCACAGGAAGTTAAGGCTATTTCAGCCAGAAAGTAATGTAGCTGGCCAGCTAAGAGCTCCACCAGCAATGAAATTTTCTCCTAAGACTAATGAACTTTATCAAATCCTGTCAGTGACTTTCTTTAAAATAAGAACAGATGCCCATAAAGAGATATGGTAGAATGAGAAAGTCTACATAAAATTTTTCCAAAATTATAAACTTAGATACTTGTGTATATTTATATATATATAAATATATTTTATATATTTATATATATAAAATACACCAAAAATATTTGTTGTAACACTTATAAATAAATAATACAAATAATAATAAATGCTGGAAAGGATGAACAGGAAAAATATTTTTACTCAGAAAATATTAATACTGCAAACTAGCTTGAAAAGATCTGGAAAGCAGCATGGAGATTACTCAAAAAAATAAGAATGGAATTACCATATGACCCAGCTATACCACTCTTTGATATTTATCCAAAAAACTAAAATTAGCACACTAAAACGATACAGGCACATCAATGTTTATATTCACTATATCCAAATATGGAACCAGCCTACGTGCATGTCAACAGTTGAATGAATGAATAACATGTGGTATAAATACACAATAGAATTTTATTCACCTCTGAAGAAGAATAAAATTATGATACATGCTCATAAATGGATAGAACTGGAGAATACTATGTTAAGTTAAATAAGCCAGACTCAGAAAAATAAAGGGTTGAAATGTTTTCTCTCATATGTAGAAGATAGAGCAAAGTAAGTGGAAAGGAAGTTGGAGGGGATGTTGTCATATAGGGAATATTAGCGAAATAGAAGGAAACTGAGTAGAAGAGAGGAGGGAAGGGAAGAGTGAGAAAATGCATAATAAATTTTAAAAAATATTCTATGTGAATGTATAGATATACAACAGTGAATTCTCACATGTATATATGTATATATATGTATATATAATATATTTAATTGTCTATAGAAACTATTAAAAATAAATATATAAATAAATATATAAAAGAAACAAACTAACCAAAAAGAGTAGGGGAAATAAGAAAAGATTATAAGAAAGTTCAAATTTCTTGAGCAATATGTTCACACTGTAGGTAAGAAAAATCATAAGTAGCATGGAATTTAAGAATAAAATTTTTATTTATATTGGAGTAAAATAAAGCAATAAAATTATGAACTATAATGCATTTTAATATAAATATGAAGTCTGTAAAAGTGACTTTTACAGCTCTATAAAAAACACTGTAGCATATAGATCAAAGTATCATTCTGCATCCAAAAAAACTTATAAATTATTCTGCATTAATTTCCATGTGCTATTGTAATGAATTACTATAGCCAGTGTCTTAAACAGCATAAATGTCTGATCCTATATTTCTGAAGGTCAAAGTTCTAAAATCAAGGTGTTATCAGAACAGTATTACTTCTGTAGGTGCATAGATATAATACATTTCTCTGACTTTTCTAGTTTCTAAAGGCTTCCTAAATTAAAGGCACATACCTTTTCCTCTGACTCCAAAATAATCTTAGTGTAGCATCTTCAATTCTCACTCTCCTTCTACCCTGCCATTCCCATCATGATATAATGACACAAATTCAAAAGGTACTTTCTAAATGATGCTATTGGAGACAATATCTAGCAAGAATGTAAAGTTCAGAGTTCCTCATCCTATACACTCATAAAGTCCTCTACCTCTTTTTGAAAAAAAGATGGAGGACACTCAATTTCAATGGGATACAACACTGATTTGAAATAAGTTTTTGATATTTGATAGAAATGGAGCTTTTATAAAAATTAACATAAGCTTCCAAAAACTTAACAACCAAAGAATGGCTCTCATCCTTGTATATTTGAATTTATGGTCTTAGAGTTTATATCCAAATACCAGTCTTATGAAGATGTGACAATATTAAATATTTGTATGCTTCAAAAAATACACAAAATAATTTATAGCACCAATGACATAATTAACTATGAAACTTATGACAATGAGCAAAAACAATGGATGAAGTTAATGAGTTTATAAGAATATAAACACGAAACATGTATTTATCAATAACAAAACTATTACGAAAAAAAAATTAGAAGAACTACAGGAAACATATGTGAATAATTTAGGAATAACTTTAATGAGATCATTTTATGATTAGAGATATATTTGAATAGACAGATAATAAGATAAAATGAGAAGTTATTATAAAGATATAATTCACCAACTAATGTATAAATTCTATTTTACTGTAAAATTTAAAAATCCAAAGAAATAAACTTAAAATTTTTCAAAAAAAGATGTTTACAGAGCTTGCCAATGCAAAATAACTATATTTTTCATGAATTACATAAAAATGACAGTATAAATAATAATTTCAAAAAAATTCCTGTTCAAAAATAGCAATAAAAAATTGTGTCCTGAAAAGAAAGATGATAGTTTTGGTTTCTTAGGTAAAGAATTATGAAAAGAATGGTGGTAAACTAAATTTAAAAATTCAGAAACTTCCCTTTTTTCTCCTTCTATTGAAATTATGTGGGGAAGGCTAAATAAGGCACTCAAACTTCCAGTTCCAAGACTGATGAGGTAGCTTTGCACCCATTGACAAAGTTTCATCAGAGCACAGAAAGAAAATATGAATAAACTACAAAAATATTCTAAGAAAGCACACTAAACTAGGGCTCCATTTCCAATAAAATATATCTATACAGTACAAAGAAAAATAAAAAGAATAAAGAAAATTATAACAGGTTTACATGGACAATAAGAAGATAAACAATAGGAAGAATAAATGAATATTGATTATGTGAAACATTAATTTTAATATCTTGGGTTTTTAAAAAGTATGCAAGTAGAAAGAACAATCCAAAATGAAGGAAAAGGGAAATATTTTTAAATAATTAAATAAAATATTTTTAAAACATAAAATTGCAGTATGATTAGGAAGTAATTAAACTAAAATATTTCATTATTAAAAGTTATCATTACTAATGAGGCATTCAAACCAAGATGTTTTAGGTAATTATTTTTAAAAGTAACCCTGTTAAGTAATTATTAAAGAAAATTATTAAAGGAAACCATTAAAATTTATGAACACTCTAAAATATCAGCTATACTAACTTAGTGATGTTGTGAAACATATGAGTTAAAATATGCTATTTTTCACGGAATCTCTATACTGCTTTCCAGATTGGTTGCACCAATTTGCAGTCCCGCCAAGAATGTAAGAGTATGCTCTTTTCCCAATATCCTTGCCAACACTTACTGTTGTTTGTGTTCTTAATAGCTGCCATTCTGACTGAAGTAAGATGAAATCTTAGAGTAGTTTTGATTTGCAATTTTCTATTTGCTAGAGATGTTGGACATTTTTTTGTATATTTGTTGATTGATTGTATATCATCTTCTGAAAAGTGTTCAGTTCCTTGGCCCATTTATTGATTGGGTTATTTGTTTTTTTGGTGTTCAGATTTGTTGAGTTCTTTATATATCTTTGAGATTAATGCTGTATCTGATGTGTGTAAAAATTTGCTCCCACACCATTTGACCCAGCTATCCCACTCCTTGGTTTATACTCAAAGGAATTACAAACAGCACATTGGGACACAGCCATATCAATGTTTATAGCAGCACAATTCATAATGTCTAACTTGTGGATCCAACCTAGATACACTTCAGTAGATGAATGGATAAGGAAAATGTGATTTATATGCACAATGGAATATTACTCAGCATTAAAAGATAATAAAATCATGGCATTTTTAGGTAATGGATGGAGTTGGTGTATA
Source organism: Urocitellus parryii (assembly GCF_045843805.1). Lineage (NCBI taxonomy): Eukaryota > Metazoa > Chordata > Mammalia > Rodentia > Sciuridae > Urocitellus > Urocitellus parryii. The sequence goes on from NC_135532.1 coordinate 152,699,633, forward strand.
TAATGCTAAGTAAAGTATGTCAATCCCCAAAATCCAAATGCTGAGCATATTCTCTGATATAAGAATGCTGATCATATTGTGGATGTTGGGGGAGCATGGGAGGAATAGAGGAACTTTAGATAGGGCAAAGGGAAGGGGGTGATGGGAGAGGGTATGGGAGCAGGAATGACGGTAGAATAAAAGGGACATTATTATCCTAAGTCATGTATGAAAACAAACATTACTTAGGTATGACTCTATTTTGTGTGCATCCAGAGACATGAAAAATTGTGGTCTATTTGTGTAATAGGAATTAAATTGCATTCTGCTATCATATATAACAAATTAGAATAAATAAAATTTAAAAATAATAAATTAGTTAATTAAAAGTATGCTATTTTGAACAAAGTAAAATATAGGGTAATAAACATTACTACAGATAAGTTGAAATAGCCAATAATATTGAACACACTCAATCTATCAGGAAGATTCTAAGCCAATATCCTTCCCCTTCATTATACAGTTGTCCAAATATATAAATCAAAAATTGAAAGAGAAAAAACCAAATATACCAATTCACAACCATATTAAAGTATATCAATACAAATACTCTTCTCTCAAAATTTGATTGAAAGAGAAGATTTTACAAGTTTTTTAAAAGGTCAACATTCTGAGCACTACAATTAACAAAAAGTAGAAATAACAAAAAAAGTTCTGAAATACTAGAAAACTTTATGTTGGCCAGCCATGTTGGAGCATGCCTGTAATCCCATTGGTTTGGGAGGCTGAGACAGTGGGATTCCAAGTTCAAAGCTAGCCTCTGGATTTGAACTTAGGGCAACTTATGTCCTAAGCAGTTTAGCAAGATCCTGTCTCAAAATTTTAAAAAGAGATAGGGATAGGACTCAGTGGTTAAGTGCCCCCAAGTTGGATTCCTAGTACCAAAAGTAAATAAATAAATAAATAAATATGATGTGATGAATATTAAATAATAATTTTAACATAATCATGGATTTAAAAAAAAAAATATATATATATACATGCATTGGGGGTATATATTTAAATGCTTGATAACTGGTGCTGGGGCTAAAGGAGTAGCTGTGTGGTACAGCACTCTAGTGAGTTCCTGGGTTCAATCACAGCACAACTGAGAGAGAGAAAAATGATAGATAGATAATTAGATAAATAAACAGATTAGATAGATAGATAGATAGATAGATAGATAATAGATAGGACGGAAGGAGCAGAGAAGCTGGGAGTGAAGTGGGCAGGAGGGAGGGAAATTGTTAAAGGAAAACACAATTAAATACATTGTAACAACAATGAAAATGGGAAATCTTGTGAAAACAGTAGTCTTTAAAACACTGGAATTCTGACTACAAAGTAGAGTGATTTTTGAGAGACAGGAAGCAAATAAATGACCCTTATGATGGACTCAGCTCACTGCTTGGAAAAAATATATCCACTGTAGTAAAATAGAAGAAATGGAGGAGAAGCCCAGCCAACTCCTTAACTTGAGGTGAAGGATCTGTCTCCATGATTATCAAAGCAATTAGTTAGCTAGACTTTGCAGGTAAGAACACCAGAGAAAGAGAAAGCAGATTAGAGATAGAAATCTGGGGATGAATAAGGTGCTTAAGAAAATTCAGCTGCATTCTGTTTATGCATATGGAGAGTAGAGGGAACTATCTCAACTGAGAAAAAGTATCACCCCAAAACAGAAAGAAGAAAAAAAGAGTTAGAAACACTTTTTACCACTGAGACTGGAAAAATTCACAGTGCTTAAGTTATTAGAAAGTGTTCAAAAGTGTCTTGCTTTGGTTATGGAGCACATTGACTTGGATGTGATGTTGCTCTGGAATAGTAAGAAAGTGAGGCAGCAATCCCTTTGCATTGTTGTGGTTAGTAAATTACAGCCACATTGGAATACCCTAGAAATGTCACATGAAGCTGAAGATGTACTTATTCTATGATCAGGTAGCTATATGTACATGTTAATATCCAGAATAAATACCTAAAAACATTTACCAAATACCATATGTAAGAATTTTCATAGCAGTACTGTTCATGATATTTAAAAAGCTGGGTATTACCCAAAGGTCCACCAACAGGATGGGTTATTATATTCATATATTTTATAATACTAAAATGAATAAACTATAAGTACTCAAAATACATAAAAACATAGGAATTAATTCCTCCAGTATTTTCTTGATTTAAAGAAACAGACACAATAGATTATAGAATGTATTTAGCATTTATATAAAATCCAAAAATGTCGTAGCATTTTATGAGTTTTGAAGTCAATAAAATCACTTTCAGATTCTATTTCAGCAAGCATCTGCTACTTCTTTCAGTGCAAGCAATTTAAGTACAAGGGAGTCTTAGACACTTTCCATAGGCTCTAATTAATAATCCTATGTTGACAAGTTTAAAATTGCTCAGGAAAGTCATGCCTAATTTCTCAGCTGAGATGGGATTCTTGTGGGCTTACTCATTTCTTTTACAGCCACTTTTCTAGCGTTTTCCACATATTCAGCTATTCTCTGGACAGTGGGTGCTGTCTAAAATCACATGTAACTCAAGAAATTCCACACAGTAACTCATAAAATCCTCCATTAAATAAGTCACACAATTTTATATTCTATGTGAAAAGTATTTCACTTATGAACTTCCCTTGCAGGTAAGTTCCTCTTACTGTTTTTCTTTGAAATAACCATTTAATTCAGTTGGTTTTTCCTCCACATGCCTTACAAATGCAGCCTTCTTTTCTATCCTTGTCATTCCTGTATTGGTTTATGTCATAATTATTTCTTGATCAGGTTGATAGTATAGTTCTCTTTTGTTTTGAGAATATGGACTTCTCATGGTAGCCCTTTCCTAGCATATGTACACATCTATATGTATACATACATATGTGTTTGCATATAGCTGTTTGTGTGTGTGTGTGTGTGTGTGTGTGTGTGTGTGTAGTTTAGACTTAACAGTGTGGTCTAAACTTTGGATTTTTTACCTTCAGTTCAAAGATGACCAATTGTATTGACTAATTTTTTGTATCAACCTTAAAGGACTACAGGATACCCACATAATATTTGGTTAACGATTATTCTGGGAGTGTAGTTGTTTCTGGAAGAGATCAACATTTATACTAATAGATTGAGGAATGAAAATTGCCCTCACTATTGTGAGGGGCATGATTTAATCTGCTGAAGAACTGAATAAAACAAAATGCAGATAAGGGAGAATTGGCTTTCTCTTTGCATGCTTTCAAGCATGGGTACAGGTCTTCGTTTGTATTTGGACTGGAATTTACAGATCAATTCTACTAATTCTCAAGCATTTAGACTGGGACTGGAGCTAACACCTTTAGCTCTCGTTCTCAGGTGCTCAGACTCAGACTAGAACTACATCACCATCACTCCTAACTTGCAGGTGGCATAGCATGGGGCATAGTCTCCCCAGTTGCATAAACAAATTTAGAATAAAACTCATAGCCATTCGAATTTTGTTATATGACTATGGGTATAAATAAGTTAAAAGAGTGTTTGATCTAAATTTTATATTCAACTAACTGTATAAAACTTGTGAGTAGCTGTATTATCTGTTTGAGAAATTGTTATCCTTGGGATTACTAATATTTATATTCCTTTATCTAAGAATGTGAGCACAAATATTTATTTCTATGTTTAGACTTTCATTCCCATATTAGGCCCTATTCTTTGAAAGTGACTAGAATTTTTTTTTCATCTGGGTTCTTTTTCTCAAAACACCTAATTTTACTTTTCCTGATGGTGGCTTTTCTAGTTAATGTATAAACTTGCTCTTGCCACACTTTTACATAATACTCATTGCTAGCTTAACAATTTTTTCAATTCTCTCTAGTTTTGTAAAAACAATATTGAGCAGATATACTGACTTCTTGCCTTCTCTGTCTAAGGCTAAGCTCCAGTAAACTTCTGTGCCCTTTCACTCTCAATCTCCCCCCTCTCTAGAATATGAGTCCTCCTGCAGCCATTTGAGAGCCTTATTTTACAACTGTAGGGACAGTGGCCCAGTCCAAGTGACATGTCTACAACACAAAGGTATTTAACTGCATACTCAGACCTTGTAACTCAGATCTTCTGGCTTGTAATTCAATGCTTCTGCTTTTCCCCTATACTACACAGTTCACATTTCAATATTCAGATGAACAACTCATGGAAGATTAATTGGTTTGTTAAAATTTATGCTACTAGTTTTGTCATTTCAGGGGACAGGACCTGTTTTGAACAACCAAGATCATAAATCACCTATACTATAAAATTAATAGACATTTACTTCATCGTTTCTAGCCTTGTTGGCCCCTACCACTCAAGTTCCACAAAAGTAGAAATAGTGAAACTTGGAAAAGTGATTTTCAGGAAAATGCTTAAAAACTAAGTAATTTTTTTTAAAAAAGCAATAATAAGATTGTTTTACTAATCTTTTGCTATGCCAAATGAGTAAAATATTTGAGTTTTTATGTTATTTATACTTTCAAATATACTGCTAATTAAATCTCATTTTGGTGAACATGCTGTATTTGATTATTAATTGATCCTTTTGTACACTTACATGTGACAGACACTTTTTAAAGGATTATGCAAATACTACTTTATATAATTCTCATAATAACCTTGTGTTGTAGGTAACTTTATTATCTTCAAAACACAGAAAATAAATGGATGCCCAGACAGGTTAAATAATGTCCTAAGGCTATGGAGCCAGCACTTACAAAAGCCAGGGTTTGGAGCCAGACTGTTTGCCTTCAAGATCTTTACTCTTTACAGTTATTCTGTGTTGCTTTGAGACTACGAATAGAAAATATATTCAAATGTTGTAAAATTATATTTTCCAGCCTTATAGCCTATTTTCATATCTCTGGACAGGAGGAATGCAAATTAGAAATGCAATCTTATTTTAATAGCACCAACAGTAAAAAAAAAATCATAAAGAAAGTTGACTTGAAATGCAAGGTTAAGGTCAAGCTGGGGGCATGACTTGGGGGTAAGCATATACTTAGCATGTGCAAGGTCTTGGGTACAATCACTTCAATCTCCAGCACCAAATAATAAAAATAAAATAAAAAGAAAGAAAGGAAGTTAAATTCAATTCAACAAAAACTATTGAGAATACAATGAGTAATATTGGAGACAATTTGTTTCTATTATTGATGCCATGTCCAATCTCTAGAAACACAAAAAGAAAACAAACACTCCACTGAGGTAAAACCTCGAACTGATATTTTCTGTGTAAACATCCCCTTATGCTTAATATCTTCTTAAAAAAAAAACTGGAGAGATGATAGATTTAATATTTTTCTGACATTTCTTGAGCACTTTTAGTACCTCTAGGCTAGATTTGAGAATGTCATTATTCCATAAATAGACAAGATAGAGATTAAATAAATTCAAAATTAGCTAATACACACTGGAAGAGCATGATTTTTAAAGGGAAATACATAGTTACTCGTGAATAATAACTCAAAAAAGTCTTGCTAAAAGTTTTACTAACATACATTCCTAGCCCATGAAGACCATACATTTGTTTGATGAATCAAGACTAATAAATCTGGAAGGGTGGACATACATATGAATTGCTGTTGCACAGTCCTAGGAGTCAGCACAATCACAGCCAAGGGAGGCAGTTTGTACTTTATTCATGGTCAGAGATGAAGAATGGAGGTTGATCTTAAAGCTTGACTAGCTGATAATTCACCAAAAGCATGCATGCTAGTTTCCTAGGAAGTAAAATAAAGAATTCATAGAAATATGCATGTTAAATAAAGAGCCAGACAGTAAACATTTTAGTCTTCCCACATATAGGGTCTGATACATATTTTTGTCTTCTATTTTCCCTTCGGCATAAAAGTGTACATATGCACATATACAAATGTACATATTCTTATCAAGATGACTCTTCAAAAATAGTCAATGTACTAGGTTTGCTCAGTGAACACTAATTCTGCCCAACTACACTGGGAGGTTAATACTGGAGAATAATGGCAGAAGAGGCTGAATGAAAGATGAAGTCAGATTATTACAAACACGGAAAATCAGAGTGAAGAAGTGGACTTGGATTAGATTAGTTTCACTAAATATAAAGGTGGGAGAATTTGTACTCCAAATAATTTCACATATCTTTAACATTAAGCCAAATGGTTCTTCCCATTTGACCTCAGAAAATCAAATAAAGGGTGGTTAATTAAACAGAAACACTGGATTAGGTTTTACTTTGTCTCTTACTAGGTGAAGCCAAACTTATTTTGTGAAATGCTGCTCTTCCTGAAGGTATATCTTTTATTGGAATCCAATGATTGCTGGTGTTAATATGCTGACCTTGAATGTTCTGATGTGCAAACCAAAACCCATATGTGGTGGTTTTCTTTGGAGACAATGTGTATTTTTGTACTTGTGAAATCAAGGGGACTGTTATTGAAACTCAAATCCTAAGTTTTTTATTTGCTCACAGCTGGGGTGTTCCAGGGTCCTGGGAAGCACAAAGCACATGATTAGTTGTTAGCCTTCCCTGGTAGAATTTCAGAGACTTTGTAAAGGTCCCATACCCTTACAGCATCTTTACTGTTCACATTTGTGGAATCCCAAGAGAGTGTCTTCCCGGGTATGATATTTAAGTATGAACACATGGGATGAAAGTCTACATCTTATACATGTGAATTCCTATATTATCACCTGACTTTCATTCTGTTCAATTTCTTACAAGTGTCTATATAAGACTTTTGAAATATTATGGAAATATTGAAAAATGTACAAAAAGAGAAGGTAATCTCAGAGGAAAATATTGATAATAACACTCAATAGAGATGAATGCAAGATTTTGCTAATGAAAAACACAAGAAATAACATAGTCTGTTCAGGACTATTTATAAATTAGGTAAAATACAATGATTGGAGATCCTGGTTGGTTGAGGGGAACAAATACACTGTTAATTGATAACAAGTTGTAATCATTGAGTAAAATAAATCAACAAATTACATTTAAAAAAATATCCAAGAGATTCTTATTTCAGAATTTCTGTCACTACATACTGGTACAAAATTAAATAAATGAAGTATAAAAGAGAAACTAAAGATCAGAGAAATGAGTTATACTTAAAGTTGGTTAAAAATGCATATTTTAAATTTAAGAAATTTAATAATTAAGCCAATTTAAATATACATGAATATAAATATTAGGCTAGAGAAAAATATGCTGTAATATCTCAGATTAAGGGTAATTCTGTGAGTGTATGAGAGAAATGAAATCAGATATTTTCCAGGTGATTATCAAGCTGTAATATGGGATTCATATAGCTTGTCTGCCAAATTATAATATTATGTTTGCTTTGTTTATTTTCATAGCATATGCATGTAATATTTACTATTTTATCCAAATACATAGTTTATATACTTTAAAGTTAACATGTAAAATAAATTTGAGATTGTTAATTAGAGAAATGAGAATGCCTTATAGTGAAAAATAAGCACAATTAAAATATGAGATACTAGGGCATGTTATAACATGTAGAGAAAAGAATCAGCAAAAAATAACACAATTATATTCTGACTATGCAAATATAAAGGTTTTTTTATTTACCAAATTTCATCACAGATAAATAACTATTTGAAAGATCACATAATTTCTTGATGCCCAAAGAATGATTCACTATTTTTGTCCCAATAAAAATCATTATATTTATGTGGCTGTAAGAAGAAGCTCACTGAACTGAGTCAGGGGTGTAGGAGACTGAATTATGCTTCTCCAGAGTTAGATTTTTTTATATATGCATCTTTTCATTTTGTTTAGTAGTGCTTATCTTCCCATTTAAGGCACAGTTACTTATGGTGCTGAAATATAAATATTGTCTGAAGACTAAAATAATCTACAGTGCTTTGGGAAGAGACGTAAAAATAATTAAAATGTAGTTTGTTATTTTAGTTTACAATGATGGTGAATATGTAAAGGAGAGGGCACTCATTTATGGAAGTCAAGATAGGAGGGAATTCTCAGAAAATTATCATTAAATAATGACATGTTTTTAAAAGAATGAAATAGATTTTGCCATGATGAAAAGATGAATCATGGATAGTAGTGGATTTCTCAATATTTGATGATTATGAATTATTGGTTTATATTCAAATTAGTATAATTGTTTCATAAACAAACAAAATATGTATGCAAATGTAGACATTTACTGTGTTCAATTCTATTTCATGCAATATTGAGAGAATATAGGACAGATTTCAATAGTCCCTGTAATTTACAAGTTTTCATTGTTGTATTACTTATTTGTTTGGATACAGGTGCACACTGAAAGACTAAGTGAAAGTTTTGGAAAATATAGAATAACAATTTTTTGTTTTATCAGTATTTCTCTTATATTTCCAATAAAAATTAAAAGTTGAGGTAGTTTTCCTCATTTTCATTTCTGGGGATTACTAGCAATAAGAGAAATGTAAATAAAAGCCACTCTAAGATTTCATCTCACTCCAGTCAGAATGGCAGCTATTATGAAGACAAATAGCAATAGGTGTCAGCAAGCATGTGTGGAAAAAGGCACACTCATACATTGCTGGTGGGACTGCAAATTGGTGCAGCCAATTTGGAAAGCAGTATGTATATTCCTTGGAAAACTGGGAATGGAACCACCATTTGACCCAACTATCCTTCTCCTCAGTCTATACCAAAGGACTTAAAAACAGCATACTACAGGGACACAGCCACATCAGTGTTTATACCAGCACAATTCACAGTAGCTAAACTGTGGAACCAACCTAGATGCCCTTGAATAGATGAATGGATTTTAAAAAATGTGGCATTTATACACAATGGAATTTTACTCAGCAATAAAAGAGAATAAAATCATGGCATTTACAGGCAAATGGATGGAGTAGAGAAAATAATGCTAAGTGAAGTTTGCCAATCCCCTCCCCCCCAAAAAAAAAAAACAAATGCCGAATGTTTTCTTTGATATAAGGACATGGGAGGAATAGAAGAACTCATATCACTTTTTCCAAGTTTAAAATTTAGTTATTATGTTGAATATTATATTGGGATTATAATGAAATAACAGCCAAGCCGAGAAAAAAGAAATAAGACTAAAGAGGAATGAAGACATAAAATAAGATAAAATTTGAAAAAAAATGAGTAAAATGCAAATGATTTGTCTATAGTGCTGCTTCATATTGGCAATGGGTAATGCCACATTTCCTGTCACAGGAAATAAATTTGACTCCTTTAGAAAGATGACTTCTTTATCCACTGTTGTGTTTTGATAAATGTATTTTTAATTTGATACCAAAGTGCAATCTAGACTTTTCACAGCAAAACCTGCATATCAAAGCAAGGGTGAGAGAAGTTGAAAGTCAAAGAGCAAATTCCTCACTCTAGAAATTGTTTTTGTAAGTTATGCCAGTATCCACAAAATCACTGGTGCTCACCCTCAATGGAGAGGACACACAAAAAAAATAAGAATAGATCAAAATTGCTACACATAGTCTTGCATATAAAGCTATTTTACAAAGATCATATTCCCCACCACATTGCACAGTTTCATTAAATTAGACATGATAATATTTCCTAAAGCAATAACTACAAACTAAAATGTGTTTTCTTGATTGAAGTTCAGTACCACTTAAATTGTTTGCACTGTTAATAAACTGTGAAATAATTATCAACAAATTCACATTCAAGTCTTTATTTTAAAAAGAAAAGAAAGACCTAATACGTTCAAGTGTATGGTATTGAAGAAACAATTGGTATATTTAAAACAAATGATCAGCAACAATCAAACACAGATATATTTCACTGGATTTGAATAGATTCAATATTCAATTACATATTTTACTCCACTGAAAGTAGTAGTGCCACACACACATTCAAACTTTCTTTTATTGTGAGTAAAATCTTCCAAATTTGTCAACATATCTAGTAAATATACTTTCCCAATTTTTCAAATTCTCAGATTTTAAAGAAAGAGAATTTGTATAAAGGTAAGATCACTTTACTAAGAATAAGAAAATTTGAACCCTAATACAAATACTATAAATAATTTAGCACATGACTTTGAAAGATGGTTTATGGTCTTTGCTTTTTGTCTAAGACTTGAGAACATTTAATTAAACTAGTCTCTTCATCTACACTGTTTGTCCTTTGAGAAGTCATCATACTAAAAAAGCAAAACAGAACAAACAAAACAAAAACAAAAAACTTGAGCTATTTTAAATAATTTTAAAGTCTTCTAAGATAAGAGAACATCAAACTTCATTACTTTAATCTGTAATTTTTTTAATCTAATGTCATTTCTGGAATTTCATCAATATCACTTGATCTTATGTAATTTGATCAAGTTAAGGTAAAAATGTTTCTTCCGATACACTATTTATTTGATATATAAATACTTTGAGAATGGAAGAAACAAATAAATCATTTCTCTGATCTACTGAAATACTGCATTTTATATTTAACTATTTTGTATAAAATCTTTCAAGGTTTAATGCTATTTCTTTTTTTTGTACTTTGAAGTTCTATAGCTTCCATTTATTTATTGTTTTTTTATGCTATGTCAAATTTGTCAATTAGTGTATTGTATACCAACAACTTTCTCACTCAACATGGAACATTGTAAAACCATAAATATTTAATAGTGCTGTTCCAGACATTTAATTATTTAATATTTTGAACTGAATTCAGGTGGCATTTTAACATTGTTTTGCACAGGCATTTTAACATAGTTTTGCACATGCGTTGAACAATAAATTGAACATTAATTTTATTAACTGTTATATATGGTAAATCCATTTCACTAATTATAATTAAAGTATAAAGGATCTTATTTTGATATATCAATAATTTAATCATTTATTAATAAAAATAATTTTTGAAACTCAATAAGGAAATTTTTATTCCCTAGGAGATGATTTAATGTGTCAGATTAGATGATAGCTTTTATTTACAACAAATTTGGAGATTTCCTTTGATTGTGCTAAAGAAACTCTATGAGATCTTGAGAAAGCTATTCAGTATTTACAATTCATATAGTGTCATGTACATAATAGGAATAATGGTACCTGATCCACAGGTTATTTTGAATATTAAATGAATTATTTATAAAACATTTACCAGAGTTCTGTCATTTAACTGAATATAAAATACATGAAATATCAACATTTTAATAAGTAAGTATATTTCTTGCATGAAGAAATGACAGAAATTTTGTGACATATGTAATACCTTGTTTACAGAAATTAGATTCTCTTCATACTTCACACTGACTTAATTCAGAATCACTTCTGTGCTACTTTACTTCAATAACATTGTCCTTCTACTTTAGAGCACACATTTTTATTACAGCTAATTACAGCAGATTTTTTTCATGATACACAGCATTCCTTCATTCACATTACACTCCTGTATATTCAGTACTCTGATTACTGCGTGGAACAAAGCATCTCCCAAGAGAATAAATATGGGAATGAGTGTCTTTTTAAGTGGTATTATGGTTTGGATGTGAGGTGTCTCACAAATGCTCATATGTAAGACAATCCAAGAAGGTTCAGAAGAGAAATGAATGGGTTGTAAGAGTCTTAACCCAATCAGTGAATTAATACTCTGATAAGGAATCATTGAATGGTAACTGAAATGGTAGGGTGTGGCTAGAGGAGGTTGAAATTGGGAGCATGGCTTTGGAGTGTATATTTATATCTGGCCAATGGAGTCTCTCTTTCTCTCTGCTTTCTTGTCATTACATGAGCTTCTTCCCTCTACCACACTCTTTCAAGCATGATGTCTTGCCTCACCTTGGGCCCCTAGGAATGGACACTGCTGTCTATGGATTAAGACCTCTGAAACTGTGAGCCCCTAAAAAAACTTTTCCTCCTTTATAGTTGTTCTGGTTGGGCCTTTCCATCACAGCATCAAAAGAGGTGACTAAAACAAGTGGTGAATAGTGGCCCCTCACTAAGCCTTTCTCTGTTCTCTTTCCCTCCACTCCCCCTCTCTCTCTTTCTACACACACACACACACACACACACACACACACACACACAACATACACTAAAATGTTCTTGATGTTAAAAGATGTGGTGGAGTCATCATCATTACTTTTCAACATTAGAGATATATATTTTCTATTGCTAAAAAGGGACTTCTATCATAATAAAACAAAACAGTTTTACCTTTAAAAAAATTACCAGGGTTTCTGATGCTGCTTTTTTGTGTCCTATTCCCTATGCAAACCAGGATATATGTCATCTCAATTTAGCAAAACGAGTTTATCGAGTGGTATTACATAAGGTGGGAAGGAAGAAGCAAAAATGAACTGGATAGCACAGCACTTGAGCAAAGTACATTCCAGTGGGGAGGAAAATGTGAAAATTGCTATAAAGATGGAATTGGTGAAGAACTTGAAAAAATAGGTCCTGTGCTGTGGTAAGAGAGCCCTACTAAGTGTAACTGGGAGAAGTCTTCATGTAGGAGGCAGTGGCACAGCAATTGTAATTCTCATGGATTTATTATTTTTACCTTCTCTTGGCCCCCTTTAGGTATCCTATCTCCACTTCTAAATTTCTTCTTTTGGAGAGTGATCCTAAAGTTCTCCTATTTTATCACTGGTGGGATTTTCTCTGTGTGATATATGAAGACTTAACTGCCTTTCCTATTGCCTCACCTTCCCTGGGGAGTAGGAACTGGGAACAGTAGTGGGCACATAATCTTTGCCTCCCTTGACTGGACTGCATGTTCCTAATGATTGAGAACATTTCTGGGATTGAACAAAAAACTAATATGTTGGAAAATATAAAAGAGAAAATTATAGAAGAATCATGGCAAAGGAAAATGAGTTGTTTATGTCATATTCTTTTAACTGAAGGCCATGAATTGAATCTTTTATATATTAGGAAAGAGGTGACTCATCCATAAGAGGATGAATAAAACTCAGTTTCAAAAAAGACTTTAAATCTTTGATAAACCATGATTCAGAACAGGACTAACGTTTCTCATTATACACCACTCCAACCAAGGGCCACAGAATTTTGCTTATTATTAGTAATGTATTGTAAAATGATTACATACATATTGTCCATCAATTGCTTGTTTAAGGACAGAGTTTCCTAGAATTTGACTCTCATTATTTAAACAAGTTTAGGTAAAAATAATGAAGTAAAAGTAATGATCTAAATACTTTCCAAAATACAGTCACAGATGAGCCATTCCAAGTAGTTGAAATATGGGAGGAAGCTTTCTTCAGTTGTCTTCACTGTACATTACTTGGTTGGTGTGTGTGTGCTACTGAGCAGAACTTCCCTCCCCCACCCATGAAGAATGTAACAGAAAAAATAATAATTCCTGGCTGAAGAAGAGAAAGGGATAATAAGAAAGAGCAGACAATTCTTTGTGAGAAACACAGTATCTTCCCTTTCAAATTACAATAAGTATAGTTAGGAAAGCAAAGAAAATCAACTATTATAACATCTGGTAATGCTCCCAATAATATTCTTAATCACTTTTCTCTTTTTCTTAATTCTAATATTATGTGAGAGATACAGTTCTTAAGAATGGAATCATTTTTCTTTATATTGCAAAAGGATTGTATTCTAACAGTGTTTAGCTGTATTTTAACACTAATAGTAGCATTCAACAGTGCTTTATTTTCCAATTATCTTGGATAGATTGTTTTTCAACAAACCATATTTCCAAATAAACCTAAATTGGCAATTATACTACTAGTATATTCAATTAAATATTCTTATTTTAACATTAACTTAAAGCTTTATATTATCAAGATTGGAAAACAATAATATATCCTTCTTTGTGAAGAAGTTTAAAATGAAGATTCAGAAATATTCATGTTTTTGGTAGTGGGGCTATTTTGACAATATTATTATTGCTTATCCAAGGACATGGAAAATATTTCCATCTTATAAGGAATTCTTCAACTTCTTTCCTTAGTGGTCTGTAGTTTTCACTTTGGTTAAAGTGACTCTCAAAACCTTTTTTTTTTTTGAGGCTATTGTAAATGGGGTAGTTTTTCTAATTTCTTTCTCATTAGATTCATCACTGATGTATAGGAATGTGTTTGATTTATGGGTGTTGATTTTATAATCCTGCTAATTTGCTGAATTCATTTATTAGTTCTAGAAGTTTTCTGGTGGAATTTTTTGATCTTTTAAATATAGATTCATGGCATCAGCAAATAGTGAGAGTTTGAGTTTTTCTTTTCCTATTGGTATCCCTTTAATTTCCTTCAACTGTCTAATTGCTCTGGACAAAGATTTCAGGACTATGTTGAATGGAAGTAGTGATACAGGGCATTCTTTTCTTGTTCCAGATTTTGAAGGGAATGCTTTCAATTTTTCTGCATTTGGAATTTAATGAAATTCTTATTAAAATCCCAATGACATTTCTCATAGAAATAGAAAAGGCAATCATGAAATTCATTTGGAAAAATAAGAGACCCTGAATAGTGAAAGTAATCTTTAGCAATAAGAGTGAAGCAGGAGGCATCACAATACCAGACTTTAATCCATACTACAGAGCCATAATATGGCACCAATATATGGCATGGTATTGGCACCAAAACAGACAAGTAGACCAATAGTACTGAACAGAAGACATAGAGACAAGCCCAATAAATACAGTTATCTTATACTAAGTACAAGTGTCAAAAAGATTAATTGGAGAAAAGACAGTTCCTTCCACAAATGCAGCAGGGAACACTGGAAATACATATGTAAAAAAATGAAATTAAAACCCTATCTCTCACCCTTCACACAACTGAACTCAAAGTGGACCAAAGACTTAGGCACTAGAACAGAGACCCTGTGCCTACCAAAAGAAAAAGAAGGCCCAAATCTCCACTATGTCAGCTTAGACACTGACTTCCTTAAGAAGATTCCTAAAGTACAAGAAGTAAAATTAAGAATCAAAATTGGGATGAAATCAAAATAAAAAGAATGTTCACAAAAAAGTTAACAATAACATGAAAAGAGACTCTACAGAATGGGAGAAAATCTCTATCAAATTCACTTCAGATAGAGCATAAATCTCCAGGATATATAAAGAACTCAAAAAACTCAACACCAAAACAAACAAACAATACCAACAACAACAACAACAAAAAAAAACAAATAACATAATCAATAAATAGGCTAAGAAGAGAACAGGCACTTCACAGAAGATGGAATAAAATAGATCAACAAATATAAGAAAAAATGTTCAACATCTCAAGAAATTAGAGAAATGCAAATAACAACTACTCTAAGATTTCATCTCACTCCAGTCAGAATGGCAATTATCAAATAAAGCAATAATAAATGTTGGTGAGGATGTGGGGAAAAAAGTACACTCATACATTGCTGATGTACAACTGCAAACTGGTGCAACATTATGGAAAGCAGTTAACTTTCTATTCAGAAAACTGAATGGAACCACCATTTGACCCAGCAATCCCACTCCTCAGCTTATACCTAAAGGTGTTAAAATCAGCATACTGCAGTGATGCAACCACATCAGTGTTTATAGCAGCACAACTTACAAGAGCCAAACTATGGAACCAACCTAGATGCCCCTTGGATAGATGAATGGATGTGGGAGACCAACCTGCACTCACACTCCCTGGCTGGGTGCTGAGCCGCTCAGTCACAGAAATGTGGCAGAGCTTTCCCCACCCTTCTTAGGTTCAAGGGATGGTGTTTCCTGCATGGGTGTGTCTTGCTACAGCCCCGTGGATGGAGCTACGTTCACCTGTTCCTTTGTAATATAACCCTTTGCCCTGTTTGGGATAGAGTCTTCCATGGAAGAGTCTTACGTCTGTCCCCTTCTTTTACTGTGCCCGTGGGTGTGGCTTACCCAGATGTCAGTCAACATGCTGACAGTGGACATCATGAAGATAGATTCATCCCCCTGAAATCTGACCCCTTGCCTCATTTGAATAGCTTCTCCTCAATAAAAGGGATCAGTGTGTGCTCTTGCTCTCTCTCTTCCTGTGGAACCTTAAGGTCAGAGGAGGGGTCACAATGACCCCAATGAAAAAGGTATTTGTGTCTCTTGTGTGGTTATTTCTTGCAGCCCAGTTATTCCAGTTCAACTGGAGTAACCCCTGAGCCTTTTAGTTGTGAGAACAGAAACCCAGCAAATGGATAAAGAAAATATAGTAAATATACACAATGGAACATTACTCAGCCTTGAAGACAAATGAAATGATGGCACTTGCCAGTAAATTAATGGAGCTAGAGAACATCATGCTAAGTGAAATAAGCCAATCACAAAAATCCAAAGGCCGGATGTTTTCTCTTATATGTGGATGTTAATTTACAATAAGGGGGAATGGGCACTAGGGAAAAATAGAGGTACTTTGGATTAGGCAGAGGGGAGTAAAGAAAAGGCAGGGGTTTGGGGTAGGAATGGTAGTAGAATGAATCTGACATTATTGACCTATGTGTATATGTGATCACATGACCTATGTAACTATATTATGTACAATCAGATGAATAAGATGTTATACTCCATTTATGTATGATATGTCAAAATGCATTCTACTGTCATGTGTAACTAATTATAACAAATAAAAAATCAATAAAAATTCATGTTTTTAATCCTACCAATGCATAGTTTAATTGAGATGTTACATTGACACCTCAAGTTTTAAGGGAAAGAGTGGTAAGTAATAATCCTGTTTCAAGCTTGAACTTGTCTTCCAATAAGTATTTTAATGATCTGCTCCATGTGGTTTAAAATATTAGAGTGATCTAACTCAGAAGATAATTGCAGAACAATCCATTCAAATCATGAACAGATTTCTAAATTGGTCTTGGCACAAACAATTTAATGATAACAAAAGAATTACCTGGTGAATTGAAGAGACTCTATGATTTGAGAGGTGCATACATTAAAATAAACTTTGACAATTTATATTTTATTCTCTCTGAGATTTTTTTCTTTTTTTTGGACAGAGGAATTTCAAAAAGTTAATAAAAATTCATATTCTTAAAAGAGATGTATCTTTTGAAAACTAATATCAGTAAAGCCATGAGGCAAGTAGTATTATAAAGGTTATTCAGATTGATTTGATTTGATGTTGTCTTTAATTGCTTTAGAAATAACACTTTGCGCTAGAATTAAAGAATGTGCTATGATTCTGATGCATCAATTGATTTTTTATTACGAAACTGAATTTGTGGTATATTGTGGTACACATTTTGTGATCTTTTAGTCAGTTTTTAATAATAAATTTAGAAATAAAAATTAGACAAGTGACATAACATAACTGTTCTTCTGACAATAATATGAAGACTAGTATAGAATTACCATTACTACACTAAATTAGGATATACCAGATAAAATATCTAAGGCACTGATTTTCAGCCTTTGCACAGCTATTAGCACAAACCTGTGTACTCTTGTCCAGGGAAAATACTCAAGGTGATATTTAGAATTACCTTGTTTTTTTTTTTTTCTTCTTGGGCACACAATCAGAATGAAGTATTAGCAGGTTGAATTCAAGTAGAACACAGGATTCTCATGAACAAGGGTAAGTGTGAGCTTTCTTATGACAATGAGAACTTGAATATATTAGGATGGGAGCTATGAAGAGAAATGTAGCAGTACCCGCTGAAGTCTTGGGACTATTAGTAAGTATGCCTACACTAGCAGAGATTGCACAAGGCCTGGAAGGATACTGCTGGTGACATTGGAGTTTGAGATTCCATAGGTTGCATAGGTCTGGGAGATGTAGCAGTTCCAAATTACTAAAGTAAAGAAAACCCTGCACATTCTGAAAACCATGCCTATTGAGAAGGGCTCCCCAGCTTTAAATTAAAGTCTGCTGTAGAAAGAAGAAAATATGAGAACAAAACCTTTTATATGGATGAATCTGACCCATGAGTAAACAAATACCCTCTGAGTAAAAACACAAACTGTTTGAAGGACAATTAAATGCTGACAGCCATTGCCAAGTAGGAATGACGCATCAAAATATCCTTGCCAGCGTACCCCATGTTGCTTAGAGGAAGGACTCATGGAAATGGACTTGACATTGCATGTATGCTTGAGAAAGGTGACCCTGCTCAAGGACCAGGGTGGATCCGGGTTTAAGGAGGATCCTTCTGGATTAGGGCGGATCAGGTTTTAGGGAGTATCCCACTCCTTGGGTTTAGGGTGGTTCCAGGTTTAAGGTGTACCCTGCTGGGAATAGGGCATATCCTGCTGCCTCAGGCATGCCCGATTCTTGAGTTCCCATTGAGTTCTCATGGGATTCAGAGAGATTTGGGATAAAAAGCTCATGGGATTCAGAGAGATTTGGGATAAAAAGCCCGGCAGAGCCCAGTGGATTTGGGCAGAGAACGTGATTTCCCTAGAACATGTGTAGAGTGCCGGTGTGAGTTCGGGAATAAAGAATTGCTGTTTGAATCTACAAAGCTGTGAGTGGCTCGTGATTGTGTGCCCAGCCAGACTGCGGCAATTAAACATACAAAAATCTAGCATATAATTCAATTTAGTAAAAGTCAGAAGTGGGAAAATAAGACCTTTGACAAAGAGGGAAACAGTTAAGAAAAAAATGATGTGAAAATGTGTTGACATTAGAATGCAAGAATTTTGAAAAAATATTATTTGAAAAATACTTAATAGCTTAAGAAAAATGTATTAAATATATAGCACACATGGAAAACTATAGTAAAGGCAAAATTTGTAAATATTGTTACATGAACTTTTACCAAAATGATTTATAAACTAAAATCAAACCCATTATAATTACAAGAGAATTTTAAAAATATATGATTGTAAAATAGATCTTAAAATGGAGATATACATACAAAAAGAGGAAAATTTGTCTTAAATGAGAAAAACAAAGTTAGCGGATTTGTACAATTTAAACTCAAACCTTGAGAACCTAGACAATATTAAATTTTATATGAAAAAGGAAAAGTTCAATGAAACAAGTTAGAAATCTATAAAAAGACCCATTCCATACAATTATATATATTTTAAATGAAGTGCCAAATCAGTTAGGAGGAAAAAGAATTAAACAACATTAGTCTCTTGTTAAATTTTAAAATTAGCAAATGTTAGACTTAATTTAACAAAAAGAGAAAATTGTACATCTATGATTTTGTGATAGAATGAGAAATATATATTTGGTCTTTGTCCCTACTTTCTGATAGAGAGCTCCTGAATTTATTGAAATTTTCTGAGTGATAAGAGTGAGAGAATCACATATTTATTATGAATCCATAATAAATAAACCCATTTCAAACACATGCTATACTAATGAGGTGACTCTCTCTTTCTATGTAGCTTTGGGATAGGGGTTAATTGGCAAAGGAACCAGCCACCTGGTTAAAAGGTTAGGACTTAGGCCACAGCTCTGACCTCTAGAGGGGACAGAAGATGGATACCAAATTGAACATTAATGACTAGTGATTTAATAAATCATGCCTATATAATGTTCTAATTAGGTAACTCTTTGTAGACTCCTACACAGTTTCAGGATGAGGCTTGGTCACCAGAAAGACCAAGCTTTAATTAGAAATTTGGAATCTCAACCTCAACCCACTTCTTTAGGTTCAGCTAGAGATGAGTTTAAAATTTTATTAAGCCTATATGATACACCCTCTAGAATAATCACTAACCTACTAGGTCTAGCAAGCTCCCAGTTGGTTAATATGTCCACCTGCAGAATGGTGGTGAACTTCAATTCCACAGGAGAGTTGCTCACCCTGCTCCAGACCCTCCCAGACCTCACCCTACATTCCATTACATTTGGCTATTCAGTCATATGCTTCATATTCTTTACTGGTAAATATAAGTAAAATGTTTTCCCTTGAGTTTTTTGAGTCACTGTAACAAATAATCAAACCTCAGCAGAAGATTGGAGAACCCTAGAATTTGCACTGTACTCAAAGAAGATATTATACACTATGCATTCATACTTGAGACTGGTGACTAAAATAGAGACAGTCTTGTAGGACTAAGCCCACACCTGTGGGGTCTAAAATAACCATGACAGCAACAGAATCAGATTTGGTATCTGCAGAATACTGGAGAATTTACTTGGTAGAAAAACCCCCACACATTTGATATCAGAAATGTTTTGTGGGCAGAAACAGATGATAGAAATATCCATATGCATAAAAGTGAACTGTTAACATCTACTTCATATAAATCTCAAAAATTAACCTTGATGCTATATCTAAAATAAAGTCTGAAATGAGAAACTTCATAAACAAACATTGAAAATTAACTTAATTATCACATAATAGGCAAATATATCATAGGATATAGAAAATAATATTCATGTAAAACAAAAAGAAAAAATAAACTTTGTCAAAATTAAAGTTATCTGGTTATCAGTAAAAAGATTGATAATAAATGAAAACTAAGCCAATGATTCTGGGAGATAATATTTTCATACCATAAATTAAGTAAAGGATTTGTCCCTAGAATATGTAGCAGACACCAAAACCGAAGAGAAAAAGAAGCCAATAATCGTAAAGGAGAGGTATCTAGCGGGAGGGAGGGCAGGAGAAAAAGGGAAATGAAGTACATAAAATTACGTTGTGTGCACACAATGAATCCCACTTTTATGTGTAATTACAATGCACCAACTAAAATAAATGAATAAATAGAAGGAAGAGCAGGAGAATAGAGAAAAAAGATCAGGAGAGCAAAGAGGAGAAGGGAAAGGGAAAGGTTTGAGTTTAAATTGCACAAATCCTCTAACTTCTTTTTCATTATTTAAGACAAATTTTACTCTATGGAATGAAATTAAGCAAATTATATTATGTGTGTATATGAATGTGTCACAATGGACCCCACTGTTAGGAATAATTATAATGCACTAATAAAATCACACCAAAAGGGGGTCAATGAAAAACTTATCACCCCAGGAGATATTGAAATGGTTCCTTCCTCCAAAAAATACATTTGCTATACAAACAAGTAAACATTGAGGATACTAGGAGTAAAATTCCTGTCTTGAAGAAAGAGATTACAGATACGGAATATGCAAGGAGGGAGACAATCTAGTGTTCTGGGTTGCTGGTGTGGAGTTAGATGTGTGAGTTATAAAGGCAACCAATATCTACTGAAAATGCCTTAATAAAATGGGATGCATAATATGCCTTCTAAATATAATTATTTAATTGAAATGCTAGTTCCTTTTGGATAAATTATAAGTTCTAAGGCTAATGCACAGAACATATAAGATAAACTTCAAATATCTTGTTGCCAGAAATTTAAAAAAAAATGATTAACAGCATAATATAGAAATATCAAAATGACACTGGTATCAATTTGAAGAGGCCCTTATTGGCCAAGTGCATGAAAAATTATTGATAATTATATTTGAAAATAAATCTTGATATCAATATGAATGAATGAATACTCTAAAAATGGGAAAGAAGGGACTAATAAACTGATAGAATAATAAAAATTATCAACAGATGATAGAAATAGTCCCCCATAGTTCTTTTTGACTATAAAGGTAAAATATAGTAACTATAAGACAGAAACCTGGGTATATCACCATACCCACAGGATCAGAGTAAACTTCATCAATGTTAAGACAAATCTATACAATGTGCTTCCTGATGTATGGTTAGAATGATACAGCATCATTTCAGAAGATATCAGACAATTACCATAAGGGGTGACTGAAAAAAAATACTGATTTCTAGTCCTAAAAATGTTCAATGTTAAGAAACAAACAAAAAAGCTGACGAACTCTTTCAAATGAAAATAAGTTAAAAATGTACAAAAATCATTAACTCATGATCTTGGATTAGACCATCTATACCTGACAGGGAAGAAAAATAGATATTAAGTAGCAATTTGATGAAATTTGAATATGGGCTATGGATTAAATAACAGTATTATATCTAGGTTATTTTTTCTGACTTTGATAACTATATCATAGTTCTGTAACAAAACCCTTTGTTTTAAAAAGAATGGTCACCAAATTATTTTCAAATATTTCTGGAAAAAAAAAACTGTATGTATACACACACCTGAACAATGGAGAGAGAAAAACAGATAGGGACATGTACAAGGGCACACACACACACACACACACACACACACACACACACACACACCAATCTAATAAGAAAATGCATTAAAAATTTAAATATGAAACAATAAAACATGAAAATTTTGGCGTTGTCACTTAAAATATTCACTGAGAATTGTAAATACTGGGATTGATTTTGACCTAACCTCTTAGCTTCTCATATAGGCAATTGGAGTCTAAAGAATTAGGTAAAAGCCCCAAAGCACCAAGCTAGATAGGTTCAGAGCTAGCCTTAGGATGCAGAGCTGATTACACACACAGCCCAGGACCCTTTCCTCACTGAATATATTGTTCCTGCTCATAAATTAAGGCACTTGTAGTAAAAAAGTGTTGTTGACATGAAAATGAACAGGCATCTTAACTGTGGAGCAGTCAAGAGTAATCTGTATCATCCTGTTTTGCATACTGACAGGGGAGAACATAAATTCAGCAAAGAGACCTGGTGAGGTTTTTGTTTTTTATTATTCTATCAATCTCCACTAATTTTACATATTAACCTGCAAATTGATTTTATTCTTTTAAAAAACGAACTTAATTTGCTTGAACTGGAATTTTTCATTCCCCCACATTACATAGTGCTTTTCCCATTTTCTAAGCATAATTAAATATTTTCCCAACATTGGGTAATTAACAAATCTTCCTAATATCCATGAAAATAAGGGAGTTTGGGACTCAGGGAATTCTCTGAGTCACTTGGCACACACAAACACAAAATACACTATGTGGAATCTAACAAAATATAAGCAGTCATACCTTGGACCTCTTTTACAACTACGTTTTTCTTTATTTGGATAACATTTTAATAGATGGATTAATAAATCTTTGGTATTCTCTCTAAACAGTCAAGTTAAAAAAATAAAAATAAAAATTTCTAACCTGGCTGCAAATCACAGATCTTTGAAATATGTGAAAATGAATAGCAAAACAGGACACTACATATTGCATATGTAGCTTCATATCACATCTTGAAATTTTTATGAAATGCTTATCTACTTGTTAGTAGAACAAATAAACCATTCTCCAACTAAAGAAAGTAGGAAAAACCAACAAGGAAAATATTCACAAGGAAAATTATTACTTGAGATTATCTGATCCATTATACAAAATATCAATAAAGAGTTTTCCACTATGTGTATGTAACTATAAAAATATGGAATATAACATGGAAAGACTAAAATTGTGCTAAAAGCTTACCTATCTTTTCATTTATTTATTTATTTACTTACTTATTATTTCCTATATACATCACAATAGAGGAGTGCATTACATTCATATTTTTTTTTGCATTACAATTCTCAATACACCTTTATATCACAATTTATCAACTCTGTTTGTATATAAGGTATGTTGACACCAAATTCATATCTTCATACATGAATTTTGTATAATGATGACTATCTCCTTCCATATCCTTGCTATTCCCCTTCTCCCTCCCTTTCCCTCCCACCACTATTCCCTATATAGAGGTAATTTTCTACCCATGCTCTCCCTCCCTACCCAACTTTGAGTCACCCCCCTTATATCAGAGAAAGCCTATCTTTTATTTTAGATGATGTCTACTTTCCTAAATGTCCATTTAAAAACATTCTTGCTATAATTCTCTACCAAAAATGTTCTTTGGGGCTGGGGATATAGCTCAGTTGGTAGAATGCTTGCCTTGCATGCACAAGGTCCTGGGTTCAATCCCCAGCACTAAAAAAAAAATAAATAAATAAATAAAAATGTTCTTTGTATTTTTAAATTCCCTTCAATCTGAATGGAATTTTGTTACTAATATTCTTAGGTACTTTCTGTTTTTATAATTTAGTCTTATAAAATTATGTCTGTATTAATCTCCTTTTAAAAGTTTTCCATTAAAGAGTTTTGTTTCTTCAGTTTTATTAATCATTCACTTTGTAATTATTAATTTCTTCATTTTTATAGCTTTATTTTGTGTTACTTTTGAAAGTTAAGGGAAAATTATTATTTTAACTTCTAATAGAGTAGCATTTCCTTAATTGTAAGAAATGTCATAAAAAAAACTATGCAAGGATTACCTGATATATGAAAGAAATGATTTCCCCTTGTTTATTTTTATATAATCTATTATATCAGTTTGAATTTTTACATCAAGTTATATTCACATTTATAATATTTTAATTTCAAAATTAAAATTTTCAAAATTTGTTTTGTAAAAGCAAAACAAATACAATAATGCCTCCTCTTTAATTTTTACTTTCTAATTCAGTTTCAAACCTTTCAGCAAACATTGTGTACACATAGATTTTAATGTGGGGCACTATTTCATACTTTTTCCCTGAGTAAACATTCATAATCTTTTTAAATCACTCTGTTGGATGTATTTGAAGAGTTACTGCTTCTGTTTTTTTTTTAAGTGTAGAGAATACTCACAGTAAATTTATGCTTCAATTATCCTGTAGCCTTATTTAATTTTTATCTAGATGATATTATGATCACTAAAAGGAACTTCTTTAAAAAAGTATTTCCATGTTCTGAAATGATTTACAACTTTTCAGATTCACCATCTTTGCTTAAATTGTCTAAGTATATCAACTATTGAAAATATATTTGTGAATGTTTTATTAACACAAATATCTTTCCCTGTTTCATTTAATAAATCTTATAATTAATGGTAAAATTTATCATTAATTATTACTTGTTCAAATACCACTGTTGTTGTTAATCTCTTTCTACAACACTTTTGTAATGCTAATATTTTCAACCCCATTGAGGTATCTGACATTAGTGCTTCCTTTATAAATTTACAGCTTCATTGTTTTAAACACAAACTATAAACATTTTTGTCTCTTAAAATGGAAATTTTATTACTCATTATAAAACATGTCTTTTAATTAGCCTTATTTCAGGTATGGTGTTTGTGTAGGGTGGGTTTTGTGTGAGTTAGCTTTCTGTCACTATAACAAATACTTGAAATAATAAACAAATAAAAATGTTTATTTTGACTTATAGTTTTGCAAGTTTCAGTCCATTATAAGTTAACTCCCTTGTTTCTGGTTTGTGATGAACAGCATGTGATGTAAAACATGACAAAACAGAAACTCATCTCATGACCACAGTCAAATGATGACAAAGAGGAAGAAGCTGGTGTCCAATGTCCCTTTCAAAGGCCCACACTTGGATGCAGTTTGTACTATGACTGCCTCCTAAAAATCCATATATTGAAGGCTCTGTCCCAACTTTTGGCATTATAATTATGGAAATGTGATTAGTAGAGATCCTTAGATTAAAAATAACAGATTAAAAAGTAGTATAGATTAAACATAATGATATGGGTAAAGCCATCTCTTCAATTTCATCCAACTCCATTATTGCCAATGAAAAACTGATGTCAAACCAATCACATAAGTACTGTAGGTGATATGTTCTTTTTATTGCTCTCTCTGATAAGTAGGTTATTATCTTTCATCCTTGAAATAATAAAATTTAGGATATATTTATCTGGAGTCAAAAATCTAAAATTATTGTTTTTAAAATTAGTTTATTTTTATTGCTCTAAGCATTTCTTTAAATAAAGAGGAATTCCCCTTGCTTTCTCTTTCTTGTTCTGCCTGTCCCTTTTGATCTCTCCATTTTGAACACCTATAAGATGAGCACTGCTCTCTCTCAGGATTTTGCTTTCATAGGTTTCTTCTCCCCTTTTTACTGTCATATAGGAGAACCACTAGACTCATCTTTTTTTTTTTTTATTGGTCGTTCATAACATTACATAGTTCTTAATACATCATATTACACGGTTTAATTCACGTGGATTATGAACTCCCCCTTTTACCCCGTATACAAATTGCTGTATCACATCAGTTACCCTTCCATTGATTGACATATTGCCTTTCTAGTGTCTGATGTATTCTGATGTTTGTCCTATTCTCTACTATCCCCCCTCCCCTCCCCTCCCCTCCCCTCCCCTTTTCTCTCTCTACCCCTTCTACTGTAAATCATTTCTTCCATTTGTATTATCTTGTCTTACCCCTCCTTTCCTCTTGTATGACATTTTGTATATCCCTGAGGATCGCCTTCCATTTCCATGCAATTTCCCTTCTCACTCCCTTTCCCTCCCACCTCTCATCCCTGTTTAATGTAAATCTTCTTCTCAAGCTCTTCGTCCCTACCCTGTCCTTGTTTACTCCCCTTATATCAAAGGAGTCATTTGGTATTTGTTTTTTAAAGATTGACTAGCTTCACTTAGCATAATCTGCTCTAATGCCATCCATTTCCCTCCAAATTCTATGATTTTGTCATTTTTTAATGCAGAATAATACTCCATAGTATATAAATGCCACATTTTTTTTATCCATTCATCTATTGAAGGGCATCTAGGCTGGTTCCACAGTCTTGCTATCGTGAATTGAGCTGCTATGAACATCGATGTAGCAGTGTCCCTGTAGCATGCTCTTGTTAGGGCTTTAGGGAATAGACCGAGAAGGGGAATAGCTGGGTCGAATGGTGGTTCCATTCCCAGCTTTCCGAGAAATCTCCATACTGCTTTCCAAATTGGCTGCACCAATTTGCAGTCCCACCAGCAATGAACAAGAGTGCCCTTTTCCCCGCATCCTCTCCAGCACTTATTGTTGTTTGACTTTCTAATGGCTGCCAATCTTACTGGGGTGAGATGGTATCTTAGGGTAGTTTTGATTTGCATTTCTCTGACTGCTAGCGATGGTGAGCATTTTTTCATGTACTTGTTGATTGATTGTATGTCCTCCTCTGAGAAGTGTCTGTTCAGGTCCTTGGCCCATTTATTGATTGGGTTATTTGTTATCTTATTGTCTAATTTTTTGAGTTCTTTGTATATTCTGGTTATTAGGGCTCTATCTGAAGTGTGTGGAGTAAAGATTTGTTCCCAGGATGTAGGCTCCCTGTTTATCTCTCCTATTGTTTCTTTTGCTGAGAAAAAACTTTTTAGTTTGAGTAAGTCCCATTTGTTGATTCTATTTGTTAACTCTAGTGCTATGGGTGTCCTATTGAGGAATTTGGAGCCCGATCCCACAGCGTGTAGATCATAACCAACTTTTTCTTCTATCAGATGCCATGTCTCTGATTTAATATCAAGCTCCTTGATCCATTTTGAGTTAACTTTTGTGCAGGGCGAGAGATAGGGATTCAGATTCATTTTGGTGCAAATGGATTTCCAGTTTTCCCAGCACCATTTGTTGAAGATGCTATCCTTCCTCCATTGCATGCTTTTAGCCCCTTTATCAAAAATAAGATAGTTGTAGTTTTGTGGATTGGTTACTGTGTCCTCTATTCTGTACCATTGGTCCACCCGCCTGTTTTGGTACCAGTACCATGCTGTTTTTGTTACTATTGCTCTGTAGTATAGTTTGAAGTCTGGTATCGCTATACCACCTGATTCACACTTCCTGCTTAGTATTGTTTTTGTTATTCTGGGTCTTTTATTATTCCATATGAATTTCATGATTCTTTTATCGATTTCTATAAGATATGCTGTTGGGATTTTGATTGGCATTGCATTGAACTTATATAGGACTTTTGGTAATATCGCCATTTTGATGATGTTAGTTCTGCCTATCCATGAGCAGGGTATGTTTTTCCATCTTCTAAGGTCTTCTTCTATGTCTTTCTTTAGGGTTCTGTAATTTTCATTGTATAAATCTTTCACCTCTTTTGTTAGGTTGATTCCCAAGTATTTTATTTTTTTGGGGGATATTGTGAATGGAGTAGTTGTCCTCATTTCCGTTTCAGAGGATTTGTTGCTCATATACAGGAATGCCTTTGATTTATGCGTGTTGATCTTATATCCTGCCACTTTGCTGAATTCATTTATTAGCTCTAATAGCTTCTTTGTGGACCCTTTTGGGTCTGCTAGGTATAGAATCATATCATCTGCAAATAGTGATAATTTAAGTTCTTCTTTTCCTATTTTTATGCCTTTAATTTCTTTCGTCTGCCTAATTGCTCTGGCCAGTGTTTCGAGGACTATGTTAAACAGAAGTGGCGAGAGAGGGCATCCCTGTCTTGTACCAGATCTTAGAGGGAATGCTTTCAATTTTTCTCCATTCAGAATGATGCTGGCCTGTGGCTTATCATAGATTGCTTTTACAATGTTGAGGTATGATCCAGTTATCCCTAATTTTTCTAGAGTTTTGAACATAAAGGGATGCTGTACTTTGTCGAAAGCTTTTTCTGCATCTATCGAGATGATCATATGGTTCTTGTTTTTAAGTCTATTGATGTGGTGGATAACATTTATTGATTTCCGTATATTGAACCAACCTTGCATACCAGGGATGAATCCTACTTGATCATGGTGTATAATTTTTTTGATATGTATTTGAATCCGATTCGCCAGAATTTTATTGAGGATTTTTGCATCAAGGTTCATTAGAGATATTGGTCTGTAGTTTTCTTTCTTTGAAGTGTCTTTGTCTGGTTTCGGAATCAGGGTGATGTTGGCCTCGTAGAATGAATTTGGAAGTTCTCCCTCTTTTTCTATTTCCTGAAATAGCTTGAAAAGTATTGGTGTTAGTTCCTCTTTAAAGGTTTTGTAAAACTCTGCTGTATACCCATCCGGTCCTGGGCTTTTCTTAGTTGGTAGTCTTTTGATGGTTTCTTCTATTTCCTCTATTGTTATTGGTCTGTTTAGGTTGTCTATATCCTCCTGGCTCAATCTGGGCAGATCATAAGACTCAAGGAATTTATCTATGCCTTCACTATCTTCTATTTTATTGGAGTATAAGGATTCAAAGTACTTTCTTATTATCTTCTGTATTTCTGAAGTGTCTGTTGTGATATTGCCTTTTTCATCCCGTATGCTAGTAATTTGGGTTCTCTCTCTTCTTCTCTTCGTTAGCATGGCTAAGGGTCTGTCAATTTTATTTATTTTTTCAAAGAACCAGCTTTTAGTTTTGTCAATTTTTTCAATTGTTTCTTTTGTTTCAATTTCATTAATTTCAGCTCTGATTTTAATTATTTCTTGCCTTCTACTTCTTTTGCTGTTGTTTTGCTCTTCTTTTTCTAGGATTTTGAGATGAAGTATGAGATAATTTATTTGTTGGTTTTTTCTTTTTTTGAGGAATGAACTCCAAGCAATGAATTTTCCTCTTAGAACTGCTTTCAATGTGTCCCATAGATTCTGATATGTTGTGTCTGTGTTTTCATTTAACTCTAGGAATTTTTTAATTTCCTCCTTGATGTCTTCTAAAACCCATTGATCACTCAGCAACCTATTGTTCATTCTCCAGGTGATGCTTGATTTTTCCTTTCTTCTTTTATCATTGATTTTCAGTTTCATTCCATTATGATCAGACAAGATGCATGGTATTATCTCTACCTCTTTGTATTGTCTAAGAGTTGCCCTGTGACATAGTATATGGTCTATTTTTGAGAAGGTTCCATGTGCTGCTGAGAAAAAAGTGTAGCAACTTGATGTTGGGTGGTATAGTCTATATATGTCAATTAAGTCTAGGTTGTTAATTGTGTTATTGAGTTCTATAGTTTCCTTATTTAACTTTTGTTTGGAAGATCTGTCCAGTGGTGAGAGAGGTATGTTGAAGTCTCCCATGATTATTGTATGGTGGTCTATTAGACTCTTGATCTTGAGAAGAGTTTGCTTGATAAACACGGCTGCACCATTATTTGGGGCATATATATTTATGATTGTTATGTCTTGTTGGTGTATGGTTCCCTTGAGCAGTATGAAGTGTCCTTCTTTATCCCTTTTGATTAGTTTTGGCTTGAAATCTATTTTATTAGATATGAGTATGGACACTCCTGCTTTTTTCCGTGGTCCATATGAGTGATATGATTTTTCCCAACCTTTCACCTTCAGTCTATGTACATCTTTTCCTATCAAATGCGTCTCCTGTAGACAGCATATTGTTGGGTCTTGTTTTGTGATCCATTCTACTAGCCTGTGTCTCTTAATTGGTGAGTTTAAGCCATTAACATTTAGGGTTATTATTGAGATATGGTTTGTTCTTCTATCCATATTTGTTTATTGATGTTACTATACCTGATTTGTTATCCTCTTTGACTACTTTCCCCCCTTTACTGTCCTACCTCCCATTGTTGGTTATCAATGTTATTTTCCATTTCCTCTTCCTGTAATGTTTTGCCAAGGATTTTTTGAAGAGATGGTTTTCTAGCTGCGAATTCTTTTAACTTTTGTTTATCGTGGAAGGTTTTCATTTCATCTTCTAATCTGAAGCTTAATTTCGCCGGATACACGATTCTTGGTTGGAATCCATTTTCTTTAAGCGTTTGAAATATGTTATTCCAGGATCTTCTAGCTTTTAGAGTGTGTGTTGAGAGATCAGCTGTTATCCTGATTGGTTTACCCCTAAATGTAATCTGCTTCCTTTCCCTTGTAGCTTTTAAAATTCTCTCCTTATTCTGTATGTTGGACATCTTCATTATAATGTGTCTAGGTGTGGATCTCTTATGATTTTGCACATTCGGCGTCCTGTAGGCTTCTAGGATTTGGGATTCTGTCTCATTCTTCAAGTCTGGGAAGTTTTCTTGTATTATTTCACTGAATAGATTGCTTAATCCTTTGGTTTGGAGCTCTGTGCCTTCCTGTATCCCAATGACTCTTAAGTTTGGTCTTTTGATATTATCCCATAGTTCTTGAATGTTCTGCTCATGGTTTCTTAGTAGACTTGCTGAGCTATCTATGTTCTTTTCAAGTTGAAATATTCTGTCTTCATTGTCTGATGTTCTATCTTCTAAGTGATCAACTCTGCTGGTAGTATTCTCAATTGAGTTTTTAAGTTGGTTTATTGATTCCTGCATCTCTAGTATTTCTATTTGTTTGTTTTTTATTACCTCTATCTCCCTGTGAAATTGATCTTTTATTTCTTGGATTTGTTTGTCAATATGATCTTTCATTGTCTGATTTTGCTGTCTCATGTCTTCCTTGATTCTCCAGATCATCTGAAGCATGTATGTCCTGAGCTCTCTATCTGACATTCCATCTGTTGCAGCTATTACCTCTTCTAAAGTTGAGTTGACCTGCATTGCCTGTGGTCCTTTCTTTCCTTGTCGTTTCATACTGCTGGTGTTTCTTTCTGCTTGGTGAAATTGTTGTGTCTTTGATATTTTCCCCCTCTATTTAATTATATTGCTCTTGTATAGTTGAAAAGTCACCCTTTCAGGGCAGGTAGTGGCTGTGATCCTCCTCCAATTAGTGTGATACTGGGGAGGAGAGATATTAGAAGGGGAGGGAAGAAGTCACTAAAGAGAATGAGTGTAGGCAGGTAGAATTCAAGGAAGGTGGAATAGGAAAATTGAAAGAAGTGAGAAGACAAAAGAAAAAAAAAGTGAAAAGAAAGAAAGAAGAAACGAAAAAAAATAAAAATTTAAAACCAACAAAAAAAAAAAAGAAAAAAAGAAAAAATTTTATAATGATAGTAAAAAAATGGAAATTAAAGTTTAAAAAATAATAGTAATACTAATAAAATAAAAAGAATTTAAAAAAGTTGAAACCATTAATAGGAACGTTAAAGAACAACGACTACATCAACAACAAAAAGTGAAAATAAAATAAAAAAAAATACTAATAATAATCATTAAAAAATAATAATAATAATAATAAATGCAGTCATATAGCTCGATTAACTTCTCATCCAGTTGGTGGAGCTATGCCCACTGGGCCAGGCTTTTCTTCTTGATAGGTGGGAACCAATCACTGTGCCTGAGCTCTTCTTCCCAGACTGTGTGGGTCTCTAATCCTGAGTGCCTAGGGCCTTCTCTTGTGGTTCCTCAAGCCAGGCCCCGCTCACCTGTGACACTCACCACAATACTGACTATACGCCAGGTCTGCTGCTCCTGGGAGCCCTGTTTTCATGGGTGCCTGGGCACACCCTTTCTGTTTGCCTCCCTCAGACCCTAAGTTTGTAGGGCTTGGGGCTGAGGGCCCCCAGCGAATTTGTTTGCCCTCAGGTAGCAGCAACTCCCCTGATAGCTGGTGCAAGGGACCTGTTGTCAGCACTGGTGATAGCAATAGCTGGGAGTCCTGCGCCGCTAGTCCTGCGTCACTCCTGATTCCCTGGGTCTGGCTGTGGTGCTCAGTTGGCTTTTACCTCTTTGAGTTCAGGCGGGCCGACTAGTTATTTCAGTGGGATCATTAGTGTTGAGTCCATGAAGCAGGCGAACCTGAGCTAGAATGCAGCCAATTCGGGCTCGGTGTGTTCTGAGAAGGCTAGACCGTTCACCCGGGGTCCACTTCAGCTCAACCGTGCCTAGTGGTCCTGAGCGAACAGTATTTTGACAGTTTCCTTCTCCCTATGCCCGTGCAGCTGAAGGGGTTAGAGACTTGATCTCTCCGCGTCCGCCGCCATGTTGGATCATTTAGATTTTAAATTGTCACTCATCTTATCAGCTGTTCCATTTTACTCGGTTAAGAGTCTGTTCTAAGGTGCTCCGTGGAAAGCGGTGGCGGCGGCGGTGGCGGCAAAGCTGTGGCCTTCGGGACCCCTGTGGAGGGGGTGCGGGCTGGGGGAGGGGAGGCAGCGCCTCGGGGCCTGCGCGGGCTGGGTACTGGGCATGCGAGAGAGCGGGTGGGGTGGGGGAAAGAGATTGAGATCTAGATTTAGGGAGTGAGCGTGGGAGGAGAGATGGCGGGGGAGAAGTGAAGCGGAGAGGCGGAGAGGGGAGTGAGAAGGGGCCCAGGGAGCCCGGCAGCTCGGGGGCTGCAGCCTTACTGCTCGTGCTGAAGTCGTGGCGGATTCACTCCATCTAGGCCCTTTTCTTGACACGGTGCTGAATCCTTGTCGACAGATGTCCTTTGATGATCTTTACTTCTTCTTTTAAGAAGCAGCAACATACGCTGCGGCGGCGGTGGCGCGGAGCACAGAGCGGCTCACTCATTCCCAGCCGCCATCTTCGGTCAATCTAGACTCATCTTTTCTTCTTCTTATTTTTTTTCTGTTTCTTAGTTGCCTTCTACCTTTGATTGTAATTCTCTTCCCTTCAGTGTTTAATTAATCTTTCTTTAAGTTTAGTGTCTGTCTTTAAAGCTTTTGTCATTTCTTTATTTTTTTTGAAACTTTCTTGACACTATATTTGAAATTGATAATATTGTATGTTTGGTTTATTTTCAAATGAGAATATATAATTTACTTTTATTATACTGAAGAAAGGTTTTGTTTATTGATAAGGTACCACTTTTAAGTATCATCCCATTCAAATTCTCTAGATACCAAACCAATCACTTAAACACAAAGTATAAAAATTTCAAAACTAAATTGTATATACCAATGTCTACTATGCTAGGCATGATTATAGTGATCCAAAAATATTAATTTCCTAATCCTCACTATCTGTGAATATGTTGGATTACATAACAAAGGAAAATTGAGTTGACAGAACTAAGAACAATAGGCAGTTCTCCTTAGAACAGGAAGATAAACTTAAGGTGACTTTAAAACATGGAAATCAAGTCCTAGAAGCTGGAAAAGTTCAAGTTGACAGAAATACAGTTCTGTCAACTCTGATTTTAGCCCACTGAGACATACCCATTCATATGTCTTATATCAAGAACTATATGATGAAAATTTTGTATTTTTTAACCCACACATTTTTATGATATATTTTAAACATTATAAAGTTACTATAATTTTCCTGACAATTTATTCTTAACTCGATGGTCATTTCTCAACTCGTACTAATAAACCAAAAGTAAATAACACAAATATACTTTAAAATATTAATGAGTGAAACACCTAAAAAATCATACTTTTATGAATATATAAGTTTATATTTATCTAAAAGAAAATATATTTTAGTAAAAATGTGCCAGAAGGATACTTATTTATTTTAAAAGGAAACAAGTATTACATTCATTACTTTCTAGGTATTCTCATACATTAAGAATTTAAACTCCTTAATGTTAGATAAAAATTAATGAATGATATATTATACATGTTGTTTGGCATACTGTCTACTTCTACAAACATGTGCATTAAAATATTGTTGATTATCTGGTTAATTATTCTCTAAACTGTAGTGCTCATAGCAGCCTCTTTACCTAGGTAGTTAGTTTTTCCTCCATCCCAGACTTGAGGGATCAAATAATAAAAAAATAATCAACTTTCAGCATGTGATTATTAAGGGCTATACCTGAAGAAATATGTTCAATGACAGAGAAAAAATTATTATGTTGGGACAAACACAATGCTGCAGGGATGGAACATCCACTGGGAACCTGTGAAGATATTCAAACTTCTGTTATGATTTGGCGAAATCTCTACCCACAAGCAATAACCCTTTTGTTGCCATGTGATTCTCTATAAATATTTTATCAGACAGGAGACTTGATCAACAGAAGCTACAATGTAAAGGATATCCAGGGCAGAGTTCATGTAAGCATACAGCTTCTGACCTTCCATTTCTGGCAACCACACTGTCCTCCTGCACTGCACATGCCCTTTTATAGGTCAACACGCCCACAGAACATTGCCTGCAGTGACAGTAATAAATTGAGCGGTACTGCTGTTACTGTGAAATGGACTGACGATAATGTAATAAATGAACATCTTAGAAACATTAACCAATTCTCTATTGATGGATATGAAGATAGAGCTGTGGAATTAAAGCAAGTCTCTTCATACATAAGCAATCAATGGTATGTAACAGAAAACTGTCTACTTGGAGCCAAATAACCTGTAACACTGTAGCCTCAGTAGGATGTCCAAAAGGATGACAAGCCAAGTAAAGATGAAATAGTGTTTCAATTAGTCATTGTGTAGACCAATAGGTCAGTTGACAAAGATTTTTTTTTTAGTTTTAAAGAAATATTTTTCCCAAACTCTAGTTACTAAGTTATGGTAAATCAGGTTATTTTTCAAAAATAACATCCTTATTTCTTCATGTAGCTTACTCCATAAATCTAAATGTTTAACTCAAGAGATCACATTTAACTAATGTTTGCGTTTCTCTTATCTATTAAAACAATAAAATTTTCACTATTAATTTTCACTCTTTTCATTTTACTAATGTACTTAAAAACAATGATGTAATTTATATGTTCACCAAATATGTATGCTTATGTATTTAAAAGACATAAGTGAAATAATATATTTTGGCATCATTAGAAAATTTTGATAAAACAAACATGGATGCAAATGGCTTAAATTACAAAATTCAATTCTACATCCCTCCATGAAGATTCAGATAGCACAAGAAAGTTAGGGGAGATGTGAATTCAACATGGACCCTTTATGAATTATGAAGAAAATGACAGATGATTAAAATAACCAGAGTTATTTTAATAACTGAAACATGAGACAGGGAAGTAACTGTGATTCTTGTGGATTTGTGAGAGGCACTGAGCACCCTTGAATAAAAGAACTCTTAATAAAATCAATTGTATGGCTTCTTAAAAAGCTTTAGAAACGGAGAAGAGGTTATATGATACATTATCACAGAAAATGACTAAAAAATTTAACAGCATTAAAGCCTCGCCAGATGTGCATTCTGAATTGAAAGCTGAAGGACGCAAATACCCCATGAACCTGATTGTATAAGACCTGTTTTCACTGTATCTTTTCACTCAGTGACCTGAGAATAACATTATTCAAATTACTTCACCATCTCCCACAAAGGCCAGTAACTAGAACCACATTAGAGATTCCAGGGTCAAAACTGTTAGGCCTACCCACTGAAATATAAACAAGAACCATGAATAAAGAGATCTTTAAGCACTAATCAGCTGTATAATTTTTAGCTCCTGTTGGTGATGAAAACAACAAAATAAATCTGTTAACAGGAAAAGTGAAAAGCAAGTTATAGATGCATGTTTCATTTTGTTTTAGTTTCATCAAGTCTTTCCAACTTTGTCTGCTGTTAAGTTTTGTTTTGCTTTGTGAGCTTTTGGAAATGATCAACTTTAAGTTGAAAAACAAGAGTAAGTACTACCATTCGTTGTCATGATCTTCTATTGAAATAGAACAAATATTGATATTTTTCTTCTGATTTCCATATTACCAACAATTACGTCTATAGATATTATCTCCAATTTAGAGTACTTGTGGTTTTCTAAAGAAGTGTAAATATAGGTTGTGTTTGCAGCTCAGTGATAGAGCATGTTCTTAGACCACAAAGACCCGTATTCAATCTCTAGCATCCAAACTGAGAGAGAGAGAGAGAGTTAATGGTGACTATTCTATTTATGAATTTCACTTCTGAGATGAATCAATTGAGATAGCATAAAATGTCTGAGCAACATATGGCTTTGTTGAAAGAACAATTAAAAGGCAATCTTTTTTTTTTTCTGGGGTGTGTGGGGGGTGAGTACCAGGGATTGAATTTAGGGACAGTCTGCCACTGAGCCACATTCCCAGCCCTAATTTGTATTATATTTAGAGACAGGATCTCACTGATTTGCTTAGTGCCTCACTGTTGTTGGGGCTGGCTTTGAACTCCTATCCTCCTGCCTCAGCCTCCCGAGTCTTTGAGATTATAGGTGTGAACCACCATACTCTGCACATGTCAATCTTTTTCTCTGCTCTTTTATACTTAATCTTGGAATTTATAGACACAGTGTGGTGTTTGAATAGTAGGAGGTAGTATAGAAGATTCTGGGGTCTGTTATGATTTAAGTATGAGGTGTCCCCCAAAAGCTCATGTGTGAGACAATGAAAGAACATTCAGAGGTAAAATGATTGGATTATTAGAGTCTTTAATCTAATCAGTGATTTAATCCTGTGAGAGAGATTAGCTGAGTAGTAACTATAGGCTGGTAGTGTGTGGCTGGAAGAGGTGCTTTTTGGAGTATATATTTTGTGAGCTGAGCTTATTCTCTCTCTGAGTTCTGATGATCATGTGAGATACTTCCCTTCACAACACTCTTCCACCATGATGTTCAGTCTCACCTAGAGCCCCAAGGAATAGAACTGGCTGTCTATGAACTAAGACCTCTGAAATCGTGACCCCCAAATAAACTTTTTGTCCTTAAAAATGTTCTTGTTTTGTCTTTTAGTTGCAGCAGTGAAAAACTGACTAAAACAGGGGTCTTTACTATGGAGAGCAGAGGGGATATGGAATTGACACTAAAATCCCACTTATCTTCTACTAGGTTTGAGTGGAACAAATCTAAGGAGGGAAATTGAAAGAGAAAAAGTACTTCAGTTCCTCTGTCATCATTAATTCAGGTGCTTCTCCATCACACTCATCATTTTTCTTCTTTCCAATTCCTTCCTTCTTGCTTCTTCTTTGCATTTCCTTTTCATTACCTTGGAACCCCTTGGTGCTGGCAAAAAGGATGGTAACCATATCAAGGAGACGAAGAAAAACCCTTCTTTTCTCATCTCAAGCTAAATTTGGATTTCTGCTACAAGTTTTAATGACAGATTAGTGCTCTTCTGAATCAACATTCATTGGAAATAAAAACAATATACAAAAAAAAGCAGTACCCACATTGCCAGACTCTGTGTTGATCGTGAATAAATGACAGTTCTTTACCTTATATTAACACTTCATGTTTTTCCATCAGGAAAAAAGCACACAGTCTTATTTTCAAATATTGTGGTAGAATATATTTAATCTCTGCCGCAAACTGCCCGGCCCCGGGCCGGCTGAGTCCCGCTCCTGCTGCCGAGCACTGCCTGCGGCACCCCTGCTGAGCGATTCCCTGCTGAGCTGTCAGTGCACGTGGGCTTGCAATCTTGCAACCCGGTTGGGCACAAAAACACAAGCCAGTCAAACTGAGACAAAGTTTTATTTAGAGAGAGGCCGTGTGCGTCCCCTAACAGGTGGGTCCGCCACGTGTGTGTTCTACCTGAGCCGGGGGGTTTCCCCTTCCCCCGGAACACCCTCCTACCATCCTTTCCCAACCAATGGGAACTCTCCCATTACAAGAGTGACATGAGTAACCTGAGTCCTGAAAATGGGCCCAGCTAGACAGCATGAGTCCAATTACCATATGAATGTGAATTGCTGGCTGGCAGTCATAAAATCCAAAGGTGCCTGTATCAATATTTTTGCTGTGGCTCCTAACATCTGCCCCCTTCTGTTTAAATAAACAACAGGCAAATGTGGCTAGGGACCGTGCCTGTTAGGTATGTCCAATTCACATATGGTTCTTACCCGTCATGGGAAAAACTGACCTTATTGCGTCAGTCTCCTGGCTTAGGTTGATACCACTGTAACCGAATCATACCCGTCACTGACTACCGGTCCAGTATATAGCCATACCTGTGTAATAGGCCTATGCACCAGTGGGGGGGTGAGGTTCTTGCCTCACCTCTGTTGGCCCCCAAATTTAACCTTGGTGCCAGTGGGGGGGTGAGGTTCTTGCCTCACCTCTGTTGGCCCCCAAAATCAGACCATCACTAGCAGAAGGGAGAAAGACGCAGAATTGCCACGACACCAAGCCAATTGACGGCTCCTTTGGAAACACTGGTGACACATCGGCTAAGATATAGCACTACCAGTTCGCTGTATCAACAAATAGAGCACAATGCATACAGGTGATACATAGTCCAGGCAAGTTGTGTAAGCAGTTCAAAGTGGAGGAGTCTATCAATATGTCCATTTCCTCCCAAGGAAAATTAAGTCCTTGATTGAGCAGTTCAAATTGGAGGAGTCTATCAATATGTCCATTTCCTCCCAAAGTAAATTAAGTCCTTGATTGAGCAGTCTTATTGAGTTATTTTGATTGATGTATCAATTTATACAGTTTATAGTGATAGCTATCATAAAAGTTGTAGTTTGGTCTTAGTCTTCACCGGCACTGGGATGGAGATGGGAATTATGGCCATGTTGCTAAAGAGACATTATCCTGAACAGAATTATGAAATATAATGAAAAGGAAAGGTGAAAGTAAACAAACATATCTGTTAACCACCTTTAAAAACAAAATTTAATAACAGCTGTTTACCTAAAGTAAATTAAACCATATAAGTCACGTGACTAAATTTTTTTTTTTTGAATACTTGTATCTATATATACATGAGCGCTCCTTATAAATGAAATATGGACATACACACATACAGACATACAACACAAAACAGCATACATAACATAGAACATATAAGACAATAGTAAATAAAGGCCTTGTAGCTATAGCTAGGTGAAATCTCCATTGCAATGTTTAAAAACTTTACAGTTAAAAAAAAATAAATAAATAAAACACAGTCAAAAAAATAAAACTGATCAGAAAAACATTAACCTAGGTTTGTATGAGCTTAAAAAATAAGGTAAAATAAAATAAAATAAAATAGAACTTTATGATGTGGGAAAAATGCAAATAATAAAATAGATATTGAAAAAGGCACCGTGGTAAATCACTGTCGCAGATGCAAGAATAGCCAGGCTGGAACTCTGGATATCAGCTGTTATGGATTTGAGTCAAATCATCTTCTTTTTCTGTAGAAATTGTTTTAGTTAATCTCTCTGGAATCCAAATTGGTTGCTGTTCCTCCTGTGGAAAAACACAGACGGAGCCCCGACTCCAGACTATTACTGGGTCCGGACCTTTCCATTGTCCTGTTAGAATATCTTTCCAAAGTACCTTAGGCTTATGTACATTTTTCGGATACATATGTCTTTCCGCAGCACTAAGTCCTGATGAATCCAAATTTAGAAAGTTTAGAGTAAAAAGGGTTATTTTAAGTTTATCTTTGGGGGATATATACCCCTTACTAATTCCCTCCCTTTGCTTTAATAAGTACATTTTTATAGTTTGATGAGCTCTTTCAACTATGCCTTGTCCCTGTGGGTTGTATGGGATTCCTGTTATATGAGTAATGCCAAATGATGAGCAAAATTGTTTAAAAGACTTGGAGATGTAACCAGGACCGTTATCGGTTTTTAACTGTTTAGGAACACCCACAGTGGCAAAATTTTGTAAGCAATGAGCTATAACATCTTTAGTTTTTTCTCCGGGATGAAGGGAGCCCATCAAAAATCCAGAAGAAGTATCAACTGTAACATGTAAATATTTTAATTTTCCAAATTCTGGCAAGTGTGTGACGTCCATCTGCCAAATATGGTTAGGTATCAGTCCTCTAGGATTGACTCCAAGATTAACTTGTGGCAAAAATGTCACACAATTTTGACATTGTTTTATTATATGTCTGGCTTGTTCTTTAGTTATTTTAAAACGTTTTTGTAAAGTATTAGCATTGACATGGAACCTTTTATGAAAATTTATAGCTTCTTCTATTGTGGAGAAAATATGTATGTCATGTGTAGATTTATCTGCTAGTTCATTACCCAAACTAAGGGCTCCAGGCAATCCTGTATGTGCTCTGATATGTCCTATAAAGAATGGATCCTTTCTATCCCAGATTAGACTTTGTATAGCAGAAAACAAAGAGAAAACAGTAGAGGAAGGAGAAATCCTACCAGTATCTTCAAGAGATACGATAGCATTAACTACATACTGACTATCAGAAAATAAATTAAATGTAGAATCTTTGAACATCATAAAAGCTTGCAATACTGCATTGAGCTCTACCTTTTGAGCTGATTGTTTGGGTACTAAAAATGTAAAAGTTTGATCAGGAGTAACTACTGCTGCTGTACCATTGTTTGACCCATCAGTGAATATATTTGGAGCATTTATGATAGGGGTTTTTCTTGTCATTTTTGGAAAAACTACAGGATGCTTAGACCAAAAGGACAACAAAGGATTAGATGGCAAGTGATTATCAAATGCAACACTAGATTTACACATGATTATTGCCCAAGTATTTAACTCATTAGCTAACTCATCAATTTGATCCATAGTATATGGAGTAATAATTTTATTGGGAGAAATCCCAAACACTCCTTTTGCTGCTTTTATTCCTTTGAGTATTAATTGCCCTACAGCCTCAGGATATCTAGTAAGAATAGTATTAGGAGAATAAGATAAATGTATCCATAATAATGGACCTTCTTGCCAAAATACCCCTGTAGGAATATTTTTTGTCGGTAATACAATAAATAATAAAGGCAAACTTATATCAATTCTATCCAAATGCATATTTTCCATATATGTTTCAATGATTTTTAATGCCTTTCTAGCTTCAGGCGTTAACATGCGGGGTGAATTTGGATCTGATGGACCTTTTAAAATATCAAATAAAGGTCCTAATTCTCCTGTTGGTATGCCTAGATAAGGCCTTATCCAATTTATATCTCCCAATAACTTTTGAAAGTCATTAAGTGATTTGAGTTGATCTACTCGTATTTGAATTTTTGGTGGACGGACCATGGTTGAGGATAATAGAACTCCTAAATAATTAATTGGAAGATTTAATTGTACTTTATCTATTGCTATCTCTAGATTATAACTTTTTAATAAGTTTGTAAGCGTGGCATAACATTCTAGCAATGTGTTTTTATCTTTATGTGCCATTAACACATCATCCATATAGTGAAATATCTGTAGTTCAGGGTTTTGATTTCTAAGTGGCTGGATTGCTTTATCAACATAAATTTGGCACAAAGTTGGGCTGTTAGCCATCCCTTGAGGGAGTACTTTCCATTCATATCTCTGATCAGGACCTTCATGATTCAGTGCAGGGATAGTAAATGCAAAATGCGGACTATCCTCGGGATGAATTGGAATTGAGAAGAAACAATCTTTAATATCTATAGCTAGAACATGCCAGGTTTTTGGTAGAGCAGACAATTGGGGAATCCCTGATTGAGCAGGTCCCATAATAACCATCTCATTATTGATGGCTCTTAAATCTTGTAATAATCTCCATTTACCAGATTTCTTTTTAATAACAAAAATGGGAGTATTATGGGGAGATACGGAAGGTTGTATATGTCCTTCCGCTAATTGCTGTTTGACCAGATCATGGGCTATTTGTATCTTTTCTTTAGTTAGGGGCCACTGAGGAACCCACACTGGTCTTTCTGATTTCCAAGTAATTTTGATTGTCTCAGTGGCCCTTTTTGAAAACCCAATCCATGTTTATCTATCTCTTGATCTACTTGAATTGGTGCTGTTATATCTTGTTCTTGATTTCTTAATCTCTTTTCTTTTCTAAAGCCTTGTTTTGCCCTAGTAGTGGGCGCGTTAGGATTGACGTTATTTGTTAATGTCAATCCTAATTGATCTAGGACGTCTCGTCCCCATAAATTTATGGGGAGATGGTCCAATACATAGGGCTGTATAGTTCCTTCACATCCTTCAGGATCCCTCCAATCTAATACCATTGCACTTCTATGGGGATTAGTTGCCACTCCTAGGCCTCTAAACGTTTGGGTCGCTTGCTGTAATGGCCAATGTTTAGGCCATTCCTGGCGAGATATGATGCTGAGGTCAGCGCCTGTGTCCAGCAGTCCATTAAAATCATGCCCTTGAATATTTAATTTTAGCATAGGGCGAGAATCTAAATTTAAAGATAGCATAGCCCAATCTACACCTGTGGAGCCTAATCCCTTGGAACCTCTTTCTACATTACAACTGGAAAATTTATCATGTAGGCTTGGTATTATTAATAACTGTGCTATTCTATCTCCTGATGAAATTACTGATATACCTCTTGGAGAACTAGCTATGATTTTTATTTCACCCTCATAATCGGGATCAATTACCCCAGGACTTATCATAAGTCCTTTAAGTGTAGAAGAACTGCGTCCTAATAATAAGCCTACTGTTCCCTGGGGAAGAGGTCCTTTTACTCCTGTGGGAATGATTTGAACTCCCATCTCTGGAGTTAATACTGCTCTGGCAGAGGCACAGATGTCCAACCCTGCGCTCCCTCTAGTCTGTCTGATGAGGGATCTGAT
Source organism: Urocitellus parryii (assembly GCF_045843805.1). Classification (NCBI taxonomy): domain Eukaryota; kingdom Metazoa; phylum Chordata; class Mammalia; order Rodentia; family Sciuridae; genus Urocitellus; species Urocitellus parryii. Next base: position 152,742,402 of record NC_135532.1, read on the forward strand.
GGATAATGCGTCCTGGGCACCACCTTGATGGTGCTGCTGGGTTCCTCCATTGCCCCGTATATTTGTGGTTTTGGGCCCCGGGGCATTGGGCCCTCCAATTCGTTTTTTGACAACGGGGCCTGATGCCTTTCTCCACGATATCGTGGGTAGACACTTGGTCTTTGTCCATTTTTTGATAACGGAATACCCTCTATGGTGGTTTGAGAATGGCATTCATTAGCCCAATGTCTCCCTCTATGGCATCGTGGGCAAATACCCGGGATTCTACTCTTTTGATACCTAGCTTTGTTAAACCCTCCTCCTATGGGGCAATTTCTTTTAAAATGCCCTTCTTGATTGCAATTATAGCATGTTTTTGGCTTGGTACTTAAAGCCTGTTTTACTTCAGCTGCCATGACTTGTCCTTGTTCATTAATGTCTCTACATAATTTAATATATGTGTTTAAATCTTCCTGTTTCCACGGTCTAATGACCTCTTTGCAGCAACGATTTGCTTGATCGTAAGCCAGCTGTTTTATAAATGGCATTGCCTGTTCTGTATTTTCAAATGTCTCAGAGGCTGCTTCAATAAGTCTAGCTACAAAGTCAGCATAGGGCTCATTAACTCCTTGTATTATCTTAGATAGTTGACCTTGAAAATCCCCTTGTCCCTTTAAAGTTTTCCATGCCTTAATTGCATTTATAGCGACCTGAGCGTATACGCCAGGATCATATCTGAGCTGTTGCATTTGCTCTTGAAAGTCCTCTTTTCCCAGTAACATTTTCAGGTCTCGTTCAGGGTAACCTGCTTCTGCATTTCGCCTAGCTGTCTCCTTGCAAAATTCCTCATTGGCAATTTTCCATAATAAATACTGTCCTCTATTTAGCACAGAATTACACACGTTAGCCCAATCTGCTGGTGTTAAGTTCCAGCCGGTAATAGATTCGACCATACTGACTGTGAAGGGAGCGGCCGGGCCGTAGGCTGCTACAGCTTCCTTTAATTGCTTTATTATTTTGAAATCTAAGGCACGGTAAACTCGTTCTTTTTCTTCTCTCTGCTCAACTACAGGGCATGCTAGTTTTTGGGGTCCCGCCTCAGGATTCCGTTCATCATCTATGGAGGCAGGTAAAGCTGTTGGTTGAACTATGCCCTCTGGTGGTGGAACGGAGTTAGTAGCAGCCTCCCTATCTGACGACCGTTTTTTCCCTGAGCTTGCCTTGTTCAAATTTTCTTCTATCTGACTAGCTTGAGAGACCTTTTGTTTTGCTTGACCTAATATGTTTTCTGCCATGGCCTGGACCTCTAACAATTTACTTAACAGTTTTTCGGTTTGTTTTTTACTAGATTCTAATCTACTATAAAGGTAACGTAACCCAATAAGATAGGATAGAAGAAAGCCAAAACAGAATGAAACAGAAACGGAGAGGAGGAAAATGATTATGTCAATTTTCTCTCTCTCAGGGCCGAATAACTTCAAACCTTGAGTTAACCATTTATCCCAACTCGTCTGAAAAAATTGTAAGGCTAGAGAGCCTGAAATAAGAGCAGAATAAATCAAAACAGAAATACCCATTCTGTCGCCTTTCCTTAGGGGCGAGCGATATTACTCACCTTTAAATTTTGGGCGTTCCCGGTACAGGGCCACCAAAATGCCGCAAACTGCCCGGCCCCGGGCCGGCTGAGTCCCGCTCCTGCTGCCGAGCACTGCCTGCGGCACCCCTGCTGAGCGATTCCCTGCTGAGCTGTCAGTGCACGCGGGCTTGCAATCTTGCAACCCGGTTGGGCACAAAAACACAAGCCAGTCAAACTGAGACAAAGTTTTATTTAGAGAGAGGCCGTGTGCGTCCCCTAACAGGTGGGTCCGCCACGTGTGTGTTCTACCTGAGCCGGGGGGTTTCCCCTTCCCCCGGAACACCCTCCTACCATCCTTTCCCAACCAATGGGAACTCTCCCATTACAAGAGTGACATGAGTAACCTGAGTCCTGAAAATGGGCCCAGCTAGACAGCATGAGTCCAATTACCATATGAATGTGAATTGCTGGCTGGCAGTCATAAAATCCAAAGGTGCCTGTATCAATATGTTTGCTGTGGCTCCTAACAAATCTCTTTAATAACACATTCTTCAGATCTACAATCTTTTCAATGTAAAGGTTGAACCCATATCAAAAAAAAAAAAAAAAAACATAACATAGAAATAGAAATAGAATGACAAGTTCTATGATGAGTTTTTGACTCCCATGCATAACTGATTCATATAAAAGAGGCTAGGGATAACATTTATGTCTTTATAGATATGTGAGAGGGAAAGAGAGCATAGAAAGTGAAGCAGTGATGGCAGCAGTGGAAATCTTTGCATTGAAACTGACAGTGATATCATTAAGTAGCAACTCAGTGATGTTGATGGTATACACACTCTAATAGGGATGAATTCTCTGTTTTGTGTTCCACAGCCAGGACTCAATTTGATATATTCTGTTTTATGCTTGAAAAAAAAGAGCACATTTTGAAGCAGAAGAAAGACAAAATTTGTGAATATATTGAAATATTTGAATACATAGTGGGAATTTTGATTAAGCCTGCTCATCATTGAGACCAAAATGTGGTACCTGTTTAGGTTCTTTAAAAAGACTAATAAATTGAGAGGGTTCATATATTTAAATTGTTGAGGAAAACTTTTTCATTTTCTGCTGACAGGTACTATTGTACCTGTCACTATTTCTCCCTTTTTTGAAAACAACAATTTGCATTTATAAAAAATTACAACTTAAAAAGGACTTTCATACATATTATGTCATGTCATCTCAGGAAAATAAAAAGAATAAGAGACAAATTGTAATTGGCATACAATATCTTCTCAGTGCCTATTAGGGAATGTTAAATGAAGAAAAGGGAAAAATAATTTTTATCTTGGCATATAACTGTCATCTTGGACCAAGCACTCTATTTTTTAAAACTCAGGTCAGATCTGAAATTGCACCTTGAGTTTTAAGTTAAGACTGTTACAGACTCAGATATAACAATATGTACAATAGTAAATTGCTATGTGTACATGCATGACTCAGATAAATATATGATTTATTATGCTGTTCATCTATCAATGGGTATACAGAGCTACTGTTGAATTATATTTATTTCTGTCAATTGCAATCCTTTATTGTGCATGTTAATTCACAAAACATTCTATAGATATTTTATTAGAGTTTATAGATTGTTATTATAATATTGTTGTTTTGATTTTGTTAAAGGAGGGTAACTTTTAAGGAAACTTTTGTTCAAGTTAAATTTAGCATATTAGGTCTAATAAAGAAGATATGATTGTATGGAGGGTTGCTTATATCACAGATGAAATGTATAACTTAATCTAAACCCTCATGTACTCATTCTGGTACTGACAAAACCATGATGAACAGAAGAACTTTCCATAGCAAAAAAAAAAAAAAAAAAAAAAGAACAAGAAAAGGTAAAATGGATTGCTCAGAAGTGATAGGAGGACACCTGGATACTTCTAAATGAAATTCAATCTATATGAATTTGTAGGACAAAAATAAGGAAAAAACAACTCATGACATAAGCTTAATGTTTTTGAAATTTTTTAAAATTAAAAAAGTATATTAATCAAATATATCTATGGTGACAATATTTTACCCTGAAAACTTTCCAATCTCTTAACTAGAAACTAATGTGGATATTTAACAAGAAATTCTGAGACTTGTAGGATTTCCATAACCAAACAGATGTCCCTTCTGACACTGTGATACTGTAGTGCCTTTTCTGAGGAAGTGGCATCAGTTTAACTGAATCTCCTTATTTATAAACTAGCATTCTGAGTTTGGCACAGAATCTACTCTTCAGACACAGTAAAGCCAAACTGTTGTTGAATTATATTTATTTCTGTCAATTGCATCTGCTATAGCTTGGGTGTTGAATGTCCACAAATGGCCCATATGTTAAGGGCTTGATATCCAGGGTACTGCTATTAGGGGGTGGGTGGGAACTTTGAGAAGTGGGGCTTAGTGGAAGTAAACCAGATCACTGTGGACATGTCCTTGAAGAAGACTGTGGTACTGCAGCCCCTCTTTCTCTCTCTTTGTTCCCTGGTTCATGATGCAATAAGCAATTTATTCCACTATTTGCTTCTGCCATAATGTGCTGCTTTGCCATAGGCAAAATGCAAAGGAGCCAATTGACCATGGACTGGAAAATCCCACAGGCTGAGCTGAAATAAATCTTTCTAAGCTTATTATCACAGGAAGCTGTCAGCATCCTTCATATTCAAAACATCTCACATGTGTTGTTAAATGTATTATTATTATTATTCACTTGTTTTGTGAACCATTGCTTGTAAACCGTTGCTTAGCATTTCTCACTTCCTACACACAAATAATTACAAATTGTGCTTCTATATTTCATCACTTTTAATTTATTCTTGATTCAAATGTAATTATATATGTGTATTTGTGATTCACTCCTTCTTTAAATGATATGTGATCTTCTGTAATTTAGCATTCTATACACATAATCTTCTCTGACATTGGCTTCTGAGGTAAACTATGTCTTTTACCTTGGTGTAGCCTTAAACAGATATAGTATCTCAGTCTTGAATCTTGGACATGGCCATGTGGCATACTTTGGCTAATGGTATGTTGTCATCCATGACAGTATACTCCTTCTGTAGCTCAGTCTTAAGAATCCACATGTGATTCTATATATTCTTTTGTACATTTGCCATTACCAAGAAAAGATCATGCTATGCTGGCCTGCTGATCCAAAGGGGATGAGATACACAAATAATAGACTAGAATTCAGACCTGTAACTGCCTGTCTGAATCCAACCTGGATCAGATACATCTGAGGTGACTCACTAGCTCAATGAAAACATTCAAAATCATGAAAGCCACAAAGCTAAACCCTGCATTGGCCATCCAATCCTTTGCTAACCCTGAAGTGCATTAGTAAGCCTTTGATTTTTTTTTAATGTAGATTGAACTGAAAACATGTATTTTTATTGTTGTTGTTGTTCTTTCAAATTGTTTGACAGGAGCTAATATAGCTATTTTATTTTTCATATGTAGTCCAATGTGGTTTTACTCCTGTCCTTCTCCTAAAATCAATAACTGAAATTTAATAAGGTAAGTCTGCCAAACGAATTTATTATAGCATGATAAAAATCTCAGTAAACAGGAGACTAACCAACAATCACATGTGAACATTGAATATTTAGCTTTGAGTTATCTCTAATATTTATAAGGATAAGGCTTTAAAGTGTTTTCTGTGTGTTTCTGAGGTGTTGGGAGCCATGATTGAATTATGGGTTTTTAAACTCTTAGGGTTACCCACTTACATTTTTTCTATAGTCATAGAAAATATATATATTTTCTTTGATGCAGATGAAAGTACTTTGTGATAGCTCAAACCATATTTTAAAAAGTCACCTGAACCTGAACATAGAAGTTTATTCTTCCTTAAAATTTAGTTAAAACATTAAATAAATAATACTTTGGATAATATTTATTTGGAAAAAATCTTCTCTTTTTTCCACTGCTTTTAAGACATGTATAACTGATGAGCATTATGCTTATTTTTATGTACTAATGTTTTATTCTCTTAATGGTAAGAATGCTACTGAATCACCTTCAGTAATGTGTGGAGTTGAGTTTTTCTCTGGTATCCACTACAGTTTCCCTAGTCCTTACTGTGACATGGCAAACATTTTTGAGAATTTTTGCTGTTGTTATTAACTCAATATGTATCCAAAGCCCAAATAACTCACAAAAAGTATTCTCTTACCTGTAAAATAATAATATATGGGAACCATATAGTCACCTGACTAGAAGAGAAAGTCTGTATCTCAATGGCAAAAATCAATTAACTTAGCAAAATAAACAATAAAAGGGTAGCTAAAAATATTTTTTTTGCACATCTAGTAAGGAAGGAAGCCAAAGATAAACTTAGATAAAAAAAGTGGTATGAAGGTGGCTTCACCAAATCAAACAAAAAATTTATTTAATCATGCTGCATGAAAAAAAATTGCATGAAGTTTTACTGTGAAGAACTGTCATTGCTATTGATTAGAATAACTAAATTTCGGCTAGTTGCTGAAGAGAGACTTAATCAAGTTTTAATAGCATTTCTCTTTTGGAAGGAATCTGTAGATGATGAAAAAATCAAGAACATCACTTTCAAGTAGCCAGAAGTAAAAAAAAATAATAATCCATTTTCTAACAAAAAAAAGAAAAGAAAATATAACAAAAAAGGCATGTGTGTAATATAACAAAAAGTTATATATGTATATATACATATGTAAAATGTGTGTATACAGACATGTTCATATATACATACATGCATATATGTATACATACACAAACACTCACACACACACACATATATATATATATATATATATATATATATATATATATATATATAATACAGAAGAGCCAAAACTATTACGTATAGTAGGAATTATATTATAAATGTTGTTATTTTCCCCTTAGGGATAAAAAAAATTCTGAGACTTTAAATATTACTTTCTCCTTTTGGTAGAGACCAACTTCATTATTAGCTCAGAATGTCTTATGCAGATGTAATTGAGTAACCTTATCTGCCAAATGTCTTGCTAGGGACTGACAGTATGTTCATTATACCAGTTGACTCATTCTTTTTGTAACAATCAGAGATGGCTTAGCATGAGACCCATTACATGCAAATTTAAAACTTTTATTTCACTTAAAAACTCAACATCAAAAAGTAAAGCTCATAAAATTAAGTATGGAAACAATTTAAACTGTAAATTAATTATGTCTGAAGGAAACAAGTATGGGCATTTTATAATGTACATTCAAACTGAGAAGAAGATAGAAGATCATGAAGAAAGTCAGTTTAAAGATGATTTAATATACAGATACAATTTATCAAGTTCTAGTGGAAATGCATTTTTTGTCAAGAAGAGTTCTATAAAATCTGGGTTCTCAAGAAGTTGGAAGGTCAAGAGAATGTCTGCAAGGAAAATGGTTACTGGGTTCTTGGCTTTTGTGCTCAATTTTATTAAAATAACATTACTTTTATCCATTGCTTTTAATATTATGGATTTTTAGCAAAGAATTCATTTTAACAATTACTTTTAAAACACCTTATTTACAAAGTATATTTGCTTATATTACTCTGTATAGACACTACAAAACTTTCAATCAGTTACTAACTTAAATTCTCAGAAACAGAGTCAATACAAATTTAGCAGATTGTGGCAACCTGAATGGCATCAATAGTGCATTAGTTGATGATAGACATGTTATTATTACTAGATATGCATGGATCTATGGATGTATGTACATTACTAGACATGTGTGAGTCCAAATGCTTACTCAACTTCAGCTTCCAACCATTTCAAAGTAATTCCTCCATCTATCCTTCCTCTGAAAATCACTATAAAACATGAAAAAATACACTAATTCTTCCCCAGCATTGAACAACATGAATATATGAGTGAGATTCCTTAAGCAAGGAAAAAAAAAAGCCTGTTTCCTGAGGGCATTTTCTTCTTAGGCCCTACATTGTGAAGAGCTGAGAGAAATCTAAGGATTGTAAATGAAATAGACACCAATCTTGAGTGTGCTACTTCAAGCAGTCCACTTATAAGGTTGCAAGTTTTTAGTGGAGATATGATGAAGATCATGTTTTTCATCAAGGATAGGCTTCAGTGCATAGTGCTCTTCCTTGGAGCCTCTTGATACAGCAAAATCAATGGTACTCAAACCATTTGTTGCAAACAGAGATGGTGTATAGAATACCATAAAAATAGAAATATGAGAAATGAGACTGAAAATTTTATGTCTTTAAATCAAATCTGCTACAAGTAACTATTCCTCTTTTTTGGTGAAAAAAAAATAGTGTTGGGCCTACCCCTCAGGCTTCATAGATAGGAAAATTCTAAAATTGATTTTCTTCCATGCAAATACTCATCAAAGGGCATTCAATACATTGATGGTTCTCAATACTCAGACAATAAAACAAAATCAAAATAATTGAATTTAGCCTCTTTCTCTGGCCAAGACATTGCTTTCTTTCTCAATGGTCTATTTGAAACGTGCCTATGGTGACAGAGATATGGTCTATCAAGCAACATCTATTTCTCCTTGTCAAAGCTGACTCAATTACCATAGCTATTGATTTCCTAAGTTTCTAAGAAAATATATCAGTAGTGGGACTCTGACATGGCATTATTCCCTGGAATGATAATTAATTACATTGAATATTTACTTATTTAGTTTTCACATTGAGGATTGAACCCAGGGGCATTCTGCCACTGTGTTACATTACTAGACATTTTATTTTAAGATGGCATCCTACCAAATTTTCCTGGCTAGCTTCAAACTTGTAATCCTCCTACCTCAACTTCTCAATTAACAGGGAATATGTTGGACCTTTCCTATCATAGAGTATCAGTTATTCATCCTCAATGGAATAGACATGGATAAGTGCATATATTTGTCTTCTCAGTCCATAATCATTTTACCAACACCAACATTTGTGGTCCTATAAAATGTATTATTTACCATTATGATATTCAATTCAGTATTATTCTGATCAAGAAGGGACTAATTTACTGAGAAGAACATGTATAATTTAGCATATGTTCATGGAGTTAATGGATTTACCATATGCTCAAGAGTAGCTGACTTACTGGAGTGGCTTACTAAGGAATAAAGTGTGGCATTACATTGAAAGAATAGAAATTGCAGTTATAAAAATATAGATTATACTTTCTATTAGAGACTTTTATGTGTTATTTTCACTCCCATCTTCATCATATAGGAATCAGGGACTCAGGAATGGTCATGGAACTATTTTCTACTCCTAATAAAGCATCAAAGAATTTTTTTTTTTACCTTGGGCAATATAGAGCCTGTTTCTAAATTGGACTTCTTAAAAGAGGAATTCTTTGTTTGGGGAAGGGAACAGTGGTAACAGTGAATTGTAAAATAAGATTGCCACCTGACCATTTTGGGTACCACATATACAGAACTATGATAGAAAAGAAAATCATGTCAATAACTGAAGAGATGGATTCTGATTACCAATAGAAAAATAGTTTATTACTACATAATAGGAGCTCAGAGGATTCAGTAATTTTAACAGAATGGTATTGCAATAATTTTATGCAAATAATAAGGGTAATTTAAAAATTATAGCAACCAAAACCAGCAGGAATTCTGAGTACTCAAATCCTTGAGATATTGAATTTGGATTTTCACCCTCTGCTGCTATTGTATGTAGCAGCAGACCCCAGCTGCCTGTCAGTGCCTTCTTTCTGGGATTTTGCCTCACAAATTTGAAATATGAAATCCATAGACAAGGAAGAGCGAGTGTAGAAGAGTAGAATTTATTCAAGTGAAAAGAAAGTAGAGAGAGCTCTTGCAGGGCAAGAGAGGACCCGGTGGGGTTTACCACCTAATTGTACTAGTCTGGGGGCTTATATAGCTACTGGGAACGAACAATGATCAATAGCTCTGCTAAACAGGTATTAGAAAAATATCAATGCTATTGGTCAAAATCTCTGCTAAATAGGTATGTAAAAGTACCAAGGTTAATGGTTTAGCCTGTGACCTAATTGGATGAACCCTTTTAGCCCTTGCATTTGAATTTTCCTATAACCTCCATTTGGGTCTGTCCCTACTTTTGTTTTACCACTTCTCTGGGACAAAGACTTGGCATGAAGGTGTGAAATATTTTTGATTATTTTCCCGGAGTGGTCTTAACTTTTGGGAAAAAAAAAAAAAAACTTAAATGGGGCCCATTACCCTGATTGACCATTTTACTAACTATCCTATCTTATTCAATATGACAGGTTTGAGTTAACTCACCTGGTAAGGTATCCTTACTAGCTGAAATTCTGGCTGAAATAAAATGAATATACTGAATAGGGAGCACAAGAAAATTTGCAGATGTAAAGTACAGTCTCATGACCAATTAAAGAAGTCATTACTTTTCACATATTTTGTTTGTTATGCAAATACATATGTATATAATATCCAAGCTTCATTTCTCTTTCCTCCTATTGTTTTGTATTCATGTTATTGGAGTTTTACCTTACAAGTTTCTCTTTAGGTAACAAATAGTCATTGGGCTAGGTGACTGGATTTGAGAAGTATCTAATACAGCTAGTGATAAATACAATGACAATCAGGATTTAATGTGCCCTAATGATGGGTGAAGGTGAGAAAACCATCCCTTGTATGAAGAATAATTACATTTTGTTAGATGATAATATTTGCATTCGGGTTTGTATGAAATTTTCCATTGATTTAGAATTCGAGGGTTATCAACTCGTTGACTTTCAGCAGTAGATCAATTATTTCTTAATTTTTGTTTTTGTCAAGGAAGAAAATGAAAATATTGGGTGCATTGGTTCAGTTAATTTAAAATGGAGATATGAAGCTATTGTTAGTCATATTTTAGACATTTCCACAGATATAAGGTGACCTTTGGGTTGGACCTAATTGCAGTTCTCTAGCTTTTGTTAACCATGTGAAACCTCCCTCCTTCCCCTAAATTAACTAGGGATTGAAACACCATCCAATTATTTTATTGTAGGACAGCTTGACTATTGTTAGTACCAATCACAGCTCTTATGAAGCAAATAGTGTGATCACCACCACCTCTCCCTTGAAATTTTAAGCTTTAAAACAGGCACCATTTTGTAAAATCTCACAGCACATTTTCAATCAAGACTGCTTAAATCTGTGATCTCCCAGATTGCAATCTTAACTAGCCTCAAATAAATTTAATTTTTTTTTTCCCTCAGGTTAATTTTATTCTTGATCAACATTTTCTTCCTCTATATTGTTTTACTAAACTTGGACACTATATCTTGGTAAACTGGTGTTGAAGTGAAGCTTTGTCAATAGAAATCACCAGAGATTCTAAAACTAGGGCAAGAGGAGGGAATCCTGCCATTGTTGACATTACCAGCAGCAGCTTGAATGGGAATCCTGAGAACCAGTTCATGAACCTCAGTGAAGCCCAAACTACTCAGGTGGGTCTTCCTGACACCTGGAGGACTACTGCTGTGAAGCAGCTGCAATTCAAACCATTGGAAACATTTTTCCACCACCTGGAGGGGTGGCCCACATACTCCAGTACATTTTTTTTTTTTTTTTTCCACAACAGTTGAAATGTTCCCTGGATAGGGCTGCTCTCTCCAAAGAGAACTGATTCCCAATTTTGGGGTCTATCCTGTACAGTAGAGTTTCTAAGTTCCTTTTTCATTTACTCTTCCTCAGACCTACAGGTTGAAGCCACTTATTGTATTTACTACTTCACCCCTCAAACTCCTCATTGTCCCATTTACTAATTAATCATACTTTACAGGTTATAGTTCTTAATATCAAATTTTTCGTTTCCAAATTATTAGTATAGTTACTGTCTTCTGGTATGACTAATACAACCTCACTTTCTTTCTTTATTGTGACATTTAACTTTCCTTCTTTCTATTACTCCACTTGATTTTTTATCCTTAAGATCAAAATTTAACACTTGTGACATAAAGTTATTCTTAAATATTGTGTTTTTATATTTAAACAGGAGAAATTAAACCTTTTACTTTTTAAGGAAAAAACGATATTTAAAACCATTTTAGTTACTTTTATTTTTTGTGTGAAGCAAGCTTTTGGCTGTTAAAATACTGGATCCAATATCCAAGTCCAAGATTAAGTACTGGCACACCCTTTGTATCAAAATACCATTTTTCCATCTCTCCAACTCCTGATAAGTTTCATCAGATAACTCCCATGCATACAATACATGTAAAGTATTGACATTAGAGTAGGAGACCATTAATTCATATGGTTTTAGAAAACAGAACTCAGCACAGTGTGATAAGTTATACATTGATAAGAAAGGGAAAATGAAGTATTAAACTACAGATGTAATTTATCATGTGAGTTGTGGTTACCTCCTTGCTCAGCCCATTTAAGAGTACAAATAACAAACCTAAACCTTTAAATTACTCAGAAGCTATAGCTGGAAAGGCAAAAATGTCAAAGGGTAATTATAAACTCTTTGGTATTTGTTGTTTGCATATATTGTTTTTTGTTTGGTGCATACTTTTCTTTCTTATTACCACAATTAGATAAATGTTTTTTTCTACCTACAAAAGAGAAATTTTGCAATAGTAGGGTCAAGGTAGGAAAAGATATAATTTAATAGGGAAGAACCTATTGAAGATATTGGAAAATCAATTTAGTTTTATTATCATGTTTCCATTAATAGGAAAGACTAAAAAGTAAGAGTATATATGTACTTATCCATCAATTGCATCACTAGGGATATTGGTAATATTGGCTTTAACCAATAAGGCTGGTTTGGGTTTGGATTGGTTACAAGTCTTCAAAATATTATGGAATATGTAGAGCACTTTTAAATTAATTTGTTAAATAACACCCTTTTCCTAACTTTAATCATTAATTTTACTCATCATGTGTTAATTCCGTTTTTCCTTTTGTCAAATAAATTCATTTTTAGATTGCTTCTTTAGACCTCAAAATGAAGACGTTTACTTCTTCTATATGCAACCAGATGAAGACCTGTGGAACAGATGGAGTACTGAACCTGGGATGGAGCCTCACAGAGACAGATCTGTCATCAAGTCTCTACAAATCACATTTTACCACTTCATGTGGTGTACACCTGCGGTTGCCTGATAATGTACTTTGTTGCCATATGAGAAGATCTGGACCTGTGAAGGTCTGTTTTGTTGTTTTTAAAATGTGCCTTAAACAATAACAAAATAAGCGGGCTGAAGGATCATGGAGAGATACTGTCCACAGGAGGTACATAAGATGCTTTAACAAGACTCTTCCTGCCAAAATTCATATGTTTTATATTCTAGCCTTATGTTGCTCAAGGGTGAAAATGGGAGTTTGCCATTAAAGATTGATTTTCTCAGTTTCTTATGATTATGAACACACCTGTTCTAAACAACTTTGTGAGGATAGATGAAGAAATTTTGTGCTAAATGTTTCTTTTCATATACTCTATATTGGCCTAGAAATGGAGCTAGTCTTTTGATAAGTGATTCTCAGAACAGCAAGTTGTTCAGAAGATGAAATATGTAATATTTGATCAAGTCTCAGATTACTTATTTCATAAATGAATTTTTCCACTATTCTTGACTGTTATTTTCCCTTAAGGACATCTGAGCTCTAAATATTAACTATTGTAGTATATCTATGTATAGTTGTATGCCATTCATCTTATATTTTAAATGTAAATAATGTGACTGTTCTACTTTTACTGAGTTGGAGTTCAGTGCTACTATAAATCCTCAATCATCAACAGTAATCATGATTATACCAAACTGAGTATACAGCTCTTGTGAAATTTTTATGATGCTAAAATAAAACCAGTTATTCATTTTGCATATGTAAAATGTAAAATAACAGAAACTTTTAGGAGGTATAAAAGATTTTTCCAAACTGGGAAGTATCTAGTATGTTTCAAAATGCAACTTATATAAATAATCACAAATGCTTAAATATTAAATACAATTTTAAAGAGAAGATCTTAAGACAATAGTTCAAAATCAAAAAGAGCAATTATGCTCTATTTTCATTCAGAGAAAAGAGCAATTGGAAAACAAGAAAATGTAAAAGCAGGTCCTGAAACATGAAAAACTCTCAGTCCTCTTTTGGGGCTTCACTATTTCTAATATCTGCTGGTTTCTTTCTTCTTCTCTGTGTGTCTGCCTTGTTTTTGTATTTCTTCTACAGACCAACTCTCTTTGTCCAACTTGCACATGATTTAATTTGGTGGACCTTCCTCCCCACCAATGATAGTCATAAACTGTGATTCTACACTGAATGTAAACTTCTCAGTTAATTAATGCAGTCTATCTTTAACTAAATTTGCAACTTCTAGAAAATAAAATCTCATTGGTTGCTTTGGACTGGGGAGCTAGGATAGCTATTTTCACATGCCTTTATTAGATTATAGCATATATATTTTTCAAAAGGTGAAAGTTGGGCATGAAATAGTAGCAAGTATTAAGGTTTGGTAAGATTTGGGTTGAGCATGAGGCAGAGTTATGAAAGCTAGATTTTGTCAAATAAAATGTAAAAACAATTTGTTTTCTCTTATAAATAAGCCCTTATTCATTGCTCTTAGACAGATTTTTATTTTACAATTCATCCAATATAAAAATGCTTAATTCTCCTTCTGTACAATTTATTATTCTTAATTTTCCCTCATATATTATAATAAATAACTTTTAAGGTAAGTCATCAGTTTCTAATTATATCACATATATACTACTTACCGTGTATCTATGCCATACTTACTCCTTTGTTGGATTCCTGAAATTATACTGTGTTTTGTTTGTTTGTTTGTTTTGTATGTGTGTGTGTGTGTACTTATTTGTCAGTAACCACATCCATATTATCTACTGTGAAACATGTAGTTAGAGACTGGTGCTAAACTCTTGTAGCCAAAAATAACACATTATTTCTCTTGGAAACCCCAGAGGAGGTTTGGACTAAAACTGTACGTAAGGTTCAACAAAAACTGTGCAGTATAAATTCAGAAAGATAAGATTTAAGCTTGTTACATAAAGGTTTGAGAGCATATCTCACTTCGTACCATTGTTGGTAAAACGTGAAATATTAAAATGTCTACAAGTGTGGAAAATAATCCCAGAAAACATAAAAGAATAAGAAATAAATAAACTTTGCTAAATAAAAAGTGAGCCCAACAATATTTACTTATTACCTGGGCTGCAATTCAAACCTAGTACAATAATAAAAATTTGAAGAATTTTAAAGAAGTAAAACTTCAATTTTATAAACTTCATTAGATTATAATTGTCAATTTGTTTTACAAAGACTACTTTTCTAATGAAGAATTTTAACATTTAAACATTATAACACATTTCATGAACAAAACAGTATCCAATGCTACTGAAATTTGGGCTAATAGATCAGCTGCCAAAACACAGTTACTATACTAAAATATAAAAACAAAATAGGTACCAGGGATTGAACTCAGGGGGCACTTGGCCACTGAGCCACATCCCCAGCCCTATTTTGTATTTTATTTAGAGACAGGGTCTCACTGAGTTGCTTAGTGCCTTGCCATTGCCGAGGCTAGCTTTGAACTCATGATCCTCCTGTCTCAGCCTCCTGAGCTGCCGGGATTAGAGGCATATGCCACTATATCTAGCAGGATTCACTGGTTCTTTATTGATAAGAACTTTCTATGATTCACTTTTAAGCATATACTCTTTACCTAGTTACAGGATACCACTTTGTACTTAATAATTCAGTTGACTGTGCATAATAACTATATATAAATAAATGCTAAAGCTATACATTTTTAGGTATAGTTAGGAGAATGCAGGTATAAAAACAGTTTTGCTTGTAAAATGAAAATCTTTATCTGTAGTTTTGTCGTGTGGATCAAAAGTATAAACAGTGAATGGTTTCCATTTATGTTCATATGTGAATATTTATTCATTTTGAAAGATAATTTTGCTGGTTGTAGAATTCTTGGTTGACTTGCTGCACTCCTTTAGCAGTTTTTCATTGTGCAGCCTGTCCTTCATTGCTTCTGAGAAGTCAGAGAAAGCTCAGATAATTTTTACCCTGTACATAATCTATCTTTCTTCTAATATTTTCATACTTTTTATCATTTAGCAGTTTGTTATAAGTGTGTCTAAGTGTGAATGTATTTTTTTGTTCTACATGAGATTAGTTACAACCAAATTTGGACAGTTTGAGTCATTAATTCTTCAATTTTTTTTTTTTTTAATTTTTTCTCTTTCTCTTTTCTCCCTGAGTGTACCACTATATACTTGTTGGTACATTTGATGTACCACATATCTTTGAGGCTTTGCTCATTTTTATCTTACATTTTTTGGGGGTATATTATTTATTTTGGATAATTTCTATCATCCCATTTTCAAATTAACTGGCTCCTTCCTCTACCATTTTAGATCTGTGCTTAAAATAACGTGGTGATTTAAAAAATAATAATAATAATGTGGTTTTATGTTTCTATTAAACTCCCAATTTGACAAATCATCACAAACATATTTCCTTTAACTTTTAAAATGCATTAACTCTTGTACTATATTTTAAGATCATCTTTGAGGTCTTCATCCATTTGGTTGAGTTCAAGTTGACTGCTTTTTCTTAGTATGGGTCACACTATCCAGTGTCTTTGCATGTTTAGAATTTCTTTGTTGAAGACTAGACGTGGTAAATAACAGTGTAACAACTCCAGCTTTTCTTTTCTTTTTTTCCTTTTTTTTAGCTTCCAAGTGTTTTTTTGTTTGTTTGTTTTTACTTCCAAGCGTTTTCTTTTAACTTGCATTCATTTCATCTTTACCAAACAAGGTGTGCAATAACAGATGTTGCTGACTTCTTTTTTTTCTTATTTATAGTTTCAGGCTGGTTAGTTAGAAGTACACCAGCATCTGGAAAGATTAGTATTTAGACAATATCTGTGCAGTGCTTTGACTCAAATGTTGTGAGCTTATAGGACCTCCACTTTATGTGGGAGATCTGTGCCACAGTTAGGAAATATGGTCCAGTGATTAGCCAACTTTCAACTCTACCTCAGATTTTACCCTTCACTATGTCCTCTGAGTCTTCTCTGTTCAATTGTAGTTTTCATATCAGCCAGGGGTATATAGATAAGAGATTTACCTAGTACTTCCTTAGCTCTCTATTATTATGATATCCCCACTAATTTTTTTTTGGTTTTGTCCTTTGTCTGTTTTGTCTTTTAGAACGTAAGGATTTATGCTTTATTATGCACAACTTGGTAAAATTGAAATATGGGACACATATTGTTTATGCAATGTTCAACATGTTTATGGTATTACTAATAAACCATATTTACATCTCAAAGTTCTTTAAGTCAGTAATAATTTTATATTACTCTCAAACTTCAAGAGCTTTTGAAAAATAAAAAAGCCGTATAATTATGTTGGAATAGATTAACACTTGATTCATTAAAAAAATAAGATTTGAATTTTGAAAACAATCACTAAATCCCAATTTTGTTTTGAATATAACATTGATTTATAAAGCCAGATTGTTAGGGCACAAGTGAAGCTTAAATAATATAATTATTTAATATTTATTAGATTTCTAAAAACAAAATGAAAAATGTTACCACCCTCTCATTTGACAAATGATCAGGAACAAGCATATCAAATTTTCCAGTTCCACTTATCATGAAAGCTTACTGAGTTAACGCACATGAACTGCATGTGATTATGTTTAGACTATTATGAACAGTCACAATTGAGTTTTACTTCACTCCTTCTCCCACTGTAGCCATATTCTAGCTTCTTTATACATTCTAATTATAAATGTTTCTTTACCTAACAAGGATTCCTGATTCTTCTTGGTTGTTCACCCTCAAGAGGCTCCCTTAATGAGATTAGGGAAATTATTTTTATACTATATTCATCTATGAATCCTTCAAGAAATATTTATATCTTGCTAAATTGTCTCTAATTTTTCTGGCTCTCTTCTTAGTTTGACCACTCTGTCTTCCAAAGTCTCTGAGTGACATGTATTCAAATAAATTAGTTGCTTCATCAGATAAGCTGAGTTCCACTGATCTCTCCCTTAAGGTAAAGCCATGAAAGCATTTGTTTGATATTTGCTGTTTCTGTATAGGTTAAAGATAGTTTAAGGGATCATAGATACTTCCCAGTGTTCGTGGCTGAAGTTTTTGTCTTTCATTTTTTTAATATAATAAGTGTGTGAAGTAAAATTTCTACTCAAACATTTACTAAATGCTCATTACTGTCATCCCTGAATAACTTACTCTAATTCCTTTGAGATATCTACATTTACCCAAATTTTATTAATAAAGCATAATTCTTTCTGGGAGTTCTTTCTTTTAAAAATATTGCAGATTAAACTCCAGAAAGCTTTTCTGTTATTGTACTAAATTTTTATTTGAAATATTCACTGGAGAAATATATAGCATAAATTTATACATAAAATTTGCTTTATTCTAAACAAAGACTATGATTTGTAAAATACTGACCTTCCATTAACATGAATTAGTGACTGTACAGAAACCACAGCAAACTTTTGATTGTATTTCCAAAATTACATATTAATATTAATTATTTGTTCTTAAAATATATATCCTATTAATTAAAAAAACATAAGCAACCAAAGAAACATGAACCCTTGTGTTATATTTTTTCAAGAAATAAAGTGCATTTTTAAAACTTTGTTACAAAGATTAATAGGTGTCTAAATTAATTTAGTATTCATTTTGGAGGAAATATGTTCCATAAAAAGTAGTAAAAGATAGTATCATTAAGCACCTATTTTGTGTCAGAGTTTGGTTTTTTTTTTGTGTGTGTGTGTGTGTTTGTTTTTTGACCATTTAAAAGAAATTCTGAAAACCTATCCTACAGGATATGGCTCTGTTTTGTTTTGTTTTTTAACATAGTTGCTAACATTTATACAGATTAAATACCTTTAACTAGAGTTACAGAGTTGCTAAATGGCTAGTTCAGTATTTGAATATATGTAGTCTGACTCCAAATCCTTAACTGTTACATTGAATGCAATACTGCAGTCCTCCCTCAGGCTGATATTCCTTAGCATAAAGTAATTCTAATATAACTGTTGTTACACCTTGTTTTAGTCAGCTTTTTTTACTGCTGTAACCAAAGACCTGACAAGAAAAATTTCAGAGGAGGAAAAGTTTATACTGGGACTTACAGTTTCAGAGGTCTCAGTCCATAGACAGCAGGTTCTGTGCCTTGGGGCCCGAAGTGAGGTAGAACATCTTGGTGGAAGTATGTGGCTGAGGAAAGCAGATGGGGAGAGAGACAGAGACAGAGACAGAGAGATCTCCTGACCAGAACAAAATAGACCCCAAAGACATGTCTCTAATGACCTCCCTCCTCCAGCTACACAATACCTGCTTTATTTTACCATCCAGTTCATCCCTATCAGGGAATTAATTCACTGATCAAATCAATGTTTCATAAGCCAATCATTTCACCTGTACACCTTCTTGCATTGTCTCACACATGAGCTTTTGGGGGACACCTAATATCTAAACCATAACAGACCCTGATCTCCTTTTAAGGAAAAACTAGAAACTAGTATTCCATTTGTGCCAACATTCCTAATTATCTGGACACCACTTGTCTTGTTTCCATATTGGCCAAGACAAATCCATTATATTTAGCCAGGAGGAAACATAGAGGGATAGAAAGATGGAGATTTAAATTTTGGAACTTCAAACTGCCAAAGTCACACATTTAGCAAGTCTTAGAACCAGAATATGACTTATAGTTTCTTTTAATTCAGAATCCAAGCATTAACCAACAGACTATACTACTGATTTGACAAGAGTAAAAGGGGCAAAAAGTCATTGGACAAGAAAATAGTTTGGTATTCACAGAGTCAAAATTCCCATGTTGTTTCTACTTTTGGTTCATACTGGCTTTTTACTGTTGCTATGCCTAAGAGGTTGGCAGGACTCATTGTACTGTCTTACATTTAAAGCTCACTGGGATGCCATTTTGCTTTGACTCAGATATAATTTTCCCTAAAGTATGTTGGATTTGTTAATTCCAGGTTGGTTAACTAATGCACATGACACTTCTTGAAACACCACAAGACATTTCACATTATGAAAAATGCAGCAGCTTAACTCCTAAGCATAATGAACAACTTTGGCATTTTCAGTGCTAAGACATTTGGCTGTACACTGGCAATCTGGCTCCAATATATTTTCCAATTATTTTTTCAATTGTTTCCAGTGGGAGTACTTTGCTTTTCATTACACTTCACTGCCTTTGGTCTTACTTACCTATTTTTGATCTATCCACAACATACATGTAGAATGTAGTATGCAGTATAGAACAGAAGTTAAATATTTGGCTTCAGGTATTAAATGACCAGTATCCAAGTACTAGTTGTGTCATAACTAATTAACCTAATTATGTATTCTCAAATGTTACTAAATCAATCTCTTAAGTTATTTATAAGTTGTTCAGTCTCACGCATCTTGTTTTAGTAGCACTTAACAGATGAAAACATGTTTTTAAACATTCTTACTCAGAATGTTGTCTAGGTAATAGATTATATAATTTTCATTTCACAAAGACTAGAGACACATTTTCCATTGGAAACTAGGCTTATTATTTTTATTTGTCCCATTATGATACAAAAAAAATCTACATGAATCATCCTTTTTATTTCTTTTTTCCCAATATGAATGTTTGTCATTGTTACCTTGACTACTGTTTCTTAAGAATTTGACCCAAGAATTATCATGATTGTATTCACACATTGTATCTTATATGAATTGTTTTTCCACATAAGTTAGCATCCCATTAAGGAAACTTCTTGTTATGTGTCTTTGTGTCCTATTAGTTCTTTTAGAAAAAAGAAGAAATGTTTCCTGTGAAATAACAGTTTGTCAAGTTTTGTACATGAAGCTCTCTGTAAGGTGAAGAAAGAAGTAAAATTGCTGTCAAATAGCTTGAAAATTAATTGAGAGAGATTTTTAAAAAAAGAAAATAACAAATTCTAAATAATATAACAGTGAAAAGAAGTGAAATTGAATCTTAGAAAAGGAAAATTCCTAAACAGACTGATAAGAGGCTGAATCTAGAATTAAAAAGAAAACATGTCTAGGAACCAGAAATGGAAGTTATTCCAGGTGACAGAAAAAGACAAAAGGTCTTGAGAAATATATATGTATTATTGTAACAGTGTCATTGTTCTAATAAAGAGAATATTTTTGTAGATAAATAAAAGAGCAGTAGACTTTTAGATTTGATTAAGTAGGTGATAGGATGTTAGTATAAATTATTGAAAAGTCATTGTCATGATGCTGATTGTAGTTCAACAGACTGGGGGCATAGAAATCCAATGGAGGTGAGAAAAGAATGGGAAACAGATATGAGCAAAGAGACTGACTATAAATCTTTTGCAGATATCCGAAAGGTTGAGAATCTGAACCAAGATCAGGGGGCTTCAAAATAATATATATTTAATTGACATATTTGAACATTTGAAAGAGGGTTATATTTTTAATTCTTCCTCTTCTAATAAGGACACAAATCACATAGTGATACAGTTTTTATGACCTTATCTAAGCTTAATTATCTCCACAGTTTCCATCTTCAAATACCATCACATAGAGACTTGGGGTCAATTTATTCTGACACATAGAATTTGAGGGAGATACAATTTATTCTATAACATTCTGCCTCCAGGCCCCCAAAACTCATATCATTATTACCTGTTAAAGATATTCATTACATCTCAATGAACCAAAACGCCTAATTCATTCCATCATCAAATCCAAAATATAAATTGCAAAGTCTCACCTAAACACCATCTATCTAATTAACATGTGAGAATTGATACACTGGTGAAAAGATAACTTCTTCAACAAATTGTGCTGGGAAAACTGGAAATCCATGTGTAATAGAATGAAAGTTAACCCTATCTCTCACACTGCATAAAAATCAACTCCTAAGAGGATCAAAGACCAAGGAATTAGTCCAGAAAGCCTTCATACACTAGAAAAAAATGTGAACCCAATGCTTCAACATCGTTGCTCAGGGACTGACTTCTTTCACAAGACTCCTAAAGAGCAAGAAATAAAATAAAACATCAACAAATGGGATGGCATCAAACTAAAAATATTCTTCACAACAAAGAAAACCATCAAGAGCGTGAAGAGAGAGCATACAGAATGAAAATAATCTTTGCTACCCAAACCTCAGAGAGGGCATTATTTTCTAAGTTGAAATCAATAAACTTAATACCAAATAAGCAAATAACTCAATCAGGAAATAGACAAAGGAAATAAAGAGACCCTTCTCAAAAAAAAAAAAAAAGAAATATGTTCAACAAATATATGAAAAAAATGTTCAACATCTCTAGCAAATACAAATTAAAATGACACTGAGATTTCATTTCACTCCAGTTAAAATGGCAACTATCAAAAATACAAGTAACATTAAATGATGATGGGGATGTGCAGAAAAGAGTATACTCAAATATTTTTAGTGGGATTGCAAATTGGTGCAGCCATTCACGAAAGCACTATATAAAGATTCCTAAAACAAAAATAAGATGTCCATGGTCCCCACTTCTGTTATATTGCCTTGGCCCCTTTCCTGCACCTATAGCTTCATGAGAAGTTCTCTATAATTAGTTGACAGTAAAACAAAAAACTCAGGCATGCTTTACAGATGAATGTTCCATACCTCCTGAAAGTGAGTAAACTACAACACCTCATTCCTATTCTGGAGTATCCTTTAAGGACAGTGGTTAAAGAAATTCTCTCAATTGGCAAACCTGTAAGCAGGAATGTTCGCTTTGCTTAAGTGAAAAATGACAGGGCCTATAATTATATACCAGTTCATGGGCTATGTCTAATGATATGTTTGGCTGGTCATGTACTTAGAGAGAACATAATTAGAAAAATTATTATCAGGAAACTTGAGGAGGAGGCATATATAGATGGACAGTCCTCTCTTAATAGTCAAAACATGAATACACTCGTGTTCCATGTTCATTAAAATTCAATCACAGCAGAAGAATATATGAATAGTCAAGTGGATAGGATCACCCACTCTATGAGTACCAGACTTCCCCCAATAACCTCTATCATTAACCAAAAGGCTCAAAACTGAAAAATCCTTCATGGACTCAGTGACATGGGTTTACAATCAATGAGACAATCTGAGTAGGATCACTGTTGAGTGGCCTATCAGAAACAGAAACCAACATTCATCCCTAACAGTGACCCATTCACCAGGGTGTACTATCAGTTATTTGCTGGAAGATTTGTTACATTGAGCCACTTGCATCATGGAAGAGAGATCACTTCATCCTATCTAAATTATTTAATTACACTGGATATGAATTTTCTTAAGCATAAAAATGTCTCTGCCAAAACTTCTATCCTTAGACATACAGTTGTCTTATCTATCATAGCATTGCTTTTTGAAGAGAACTCACTACATAGCAAAAGAAATGCAGCAGAGGGCCAATGCTCAGGAAATTCTCTGGGTTTTTTTGCCGCAGTCTGAGGGGGTGACGAGCAACTTGTGAAGGTTGATACAGCAGGAGGTGGAGCTGCTTTATTGTAGGATAGCAGGGGTATATATACATAACTAATTACACACAGCTTATCTTAATTAACATACATTAGATACAGCAGTCAACCAATAAGGAATCCTCATCATCTTAATGATTACACACAGCTTAACTTAATTGACATAATCTGGACACAGCAGACAGTCATTAAGGAATCTCTATCATCTTAATGGTTTGCTGGCATTACTTCACAATCCACTCCCTCTGGCAAAGTGCCAGGCGCTATCTTGACTTGTTTATGGACCCTAACAGTTTTTAACATTTTTCTTTAATCCTGAAGCAGTTGGCTTGATAGATAGAAGCCTTTTGAAGACTAAGTTACAGAACAAGATATTTGGCAATAAAATATAAGACAAGGCTAAAAATTCTACAGAAGGCAACATATTCTCTGAATCAGAGTCCAATAAATGATGTTGTTTCTCCAGTAGGTGGATTCCTTCAAGTTCAGGTACCCAGGGGTAGAAATGGGTGTGGTACCACTTACTTATTACATCTTTTAACACATTAGCAAGATTTTTCTTCCTGTTTCCATTCCTTACACCCTGCTGGTCCATAGTCTTAATTCCAAAGAGAAAAATGGTTCTACTAGGAACCATTTATGATCTGAACATAAAGACTGCTGTTCAGGTACTTGGGACTTCTCATGCTTCTGGATCAAAAATGAAAGGAGGGGATTACTGTGCTCTCTGAGGTGATTTAATCTGACTTTCCTTGGAGAAACTGGACCATTACTCCATAATGGAATTCAGAAAGACTATGCCTGTAATACAAAAGGTTCCTTAAAGCATCTTCTAGCACTAGCATGCCCTGTGACTAAGGTCCGTGGAAAACTGTAAAACACAAATCTAAGTAGGTTTACTAATGGTCAAGACTCTTCAGGAATGAAGGTTTGAGTTATTCTACCAAGTAAAGCACCACAAACAACCAAGGTACGTGCTTAAAGAAAAGAAAACATAAAATAGTTAGTTGAAGAAGGTAGTTACAAATACCAACTACGACCATGTGAGCAGTTGCAGAAATAAGGACTGTAATTGTCATGAGTATTTTTCCTTTTCTGATATGTACATGTGTGAGTCTGTTAACGTCTTTTTCTTACCTCTATGCTTCCTTATCATATAACATAAGATGTACTTAGATCATAGTATTTATTGTTAATTTTCATTACAGTACTTAAGTGAAATTGCTACCTTGCAATAGTCTCTATTTAGAGATTACCTGTGGTTTGGAGAGATATGTATGGATGGCAAGTAGGCAAAGGATGAATTTATGATGGTTAATTTTATGTCAACTTGACTCTGGGATAGATTGTTCAAATATTTTTTGCACATTCTGGGTGTGTGTATGTGAAAGCATCTGGGAATGAGATGAACATTTGAATTGGCAGACAGAAAAAAAAGAGAGAGAGATACCTCCCCAGAGCACATGAGCTTTATCCAAACTGTTTTAGACCTCAAGTGGGCTAAAACAAATATATTAAAAATGTTTGTTGAAAGTTGGGACAGTGTGGTGAGAAAAGGAAACATTTCAGAGTTCACTGAGAGTAATAGATTATCTAATTTTGTC
Organism: Urocitellus parryii; assembly: GCF_045843805.1. NCBI lineage: Eukaryota > Metazoa > Chordata > Mammalia > Rodentia > Sciuridae > Urocitellus > Urocitellus parryii. The sequence continues at coordinate 152,767,111 of NC_135532.1, forward strand.
TTATTTTCTTATCTGTCACCAATTTAAGATTTTTTTATATGTATTTGACTACCTATTCTCAATAGACTATTCTGGACAAAGTAGGAGTTCAACATCATTAATTAATGTACAACATCAGTTAACAGGAGCAATATAGGTACCCGTTAATTCTCCAAGGAACTACTGCTATAGATCCTAATGTAAAAATCAGGATTGTATCATGTCATTTGTTGTTTGGAAATTATTTATCCGCATAAGGTAGAAACAGGGATGAATGAAACCAAAGCATTTCATGTTCACTATGTACATACAGACTTTCATTTAATTAGTTTCTCTTAATCCATTCTGAAACATTGTCACCTTTTTAAACTATAATCATCAAATTCTTAATGAAGTCACATTATTCATTTTAACCATCATAGATGTCACATTCTCCTTGAATTTGCAAAATGTTGCCTCTAATCTCAATGTAATAAAGAATATATAGGCAATGTTGTATAAAAGCTTCAATTAATTTTTAAAACATAATTTTAAGCTCTGGTAATTAATCTAAAAGATATATTTCAGTATAGAGCAACAGATTTTCTTAAATATTTCTTTGATTCTATCACATTCATTTATGTCTATTAAGTTCTTGAGCAAAGAGCACTTTTAGTATTGTACTTCCATGAGAAATAAAGGGGTCTTACATTTGCCATACTTTTTATGCCTTGTTATATAGGAGGTCAACTTTAGAATTCATTATGATATTTTTTAAATTTATTAAATAACATGGAAACTCACAATTTATTGAAGAGAAATAGATCTTTCTTTTTCTGGATCATATTTTTCTTTTGATAATTCTTATAGTTCAAAACGAGTATTATGTGGCACTCTAATTTTATTTTAGGTTCTTCATATAAATAGAAGTATTTTATGATTCTCTAATTTGAAATAATGAGAATAGCAATTATATTATAAATTCAAGCTTATTGTTAATCTCATCACGAAAAATCAAGAAAGAACTGAGAGATGACATTACTAATTTGCACTTAGGCAATCTAATGTCCTTTATATTAAATTTTAATTATTTAACATTTTATATAAATCCACTACATGTTTTAACAGACTAAAGAACAATCTCAATTTTAACCATATGATGTTTGTAGGTGAACATTTTTCTCTTTCTCATGACAAATGATAGTCATATTCCATAGGAAAAGGGACAACATTTTTGAGTGTTTATATAATTCTATCAGATATTCTGAATACTCTTTAGTATAGCTGTGGTCAGCATAATTCACACATAAATCTTCATGACTGGATTCCAAATTTTCCTGGCTCTTCCTTTCATTTTAAACTTTCAGGCATTGTGGAAATTCTAAAGTTTCCCCAAGGAGTCTAGGCAATTTAAAATATTCAGAGAAAGTGAATTAACAGGGACTGGACTAGAGCACATCATCAATGATGCATTACACAATTGAAAAAACATGAGTGATATGGTCATGAAAACTGGCTTCAAGAATTAAATACTGAGTGACCAGTCACTGAACTGTGAAGGTCAGTTTATTATACACAAAATAAGTACATCCCTGTTGAGTACAAAATAATGGAGATCATTGATATTCATATCATAATCCTCAGAACATAGGAATATATCACTTTACATAGCAAAGAGGGCTAACACATGTAAAAATATTGAAAAGGGAAAATTATCCTGAATTATTTGATGGGTACATTGTAACCACAGCACCTCTTTTAAGTGAAAAAGGGAGGCAGAGAAAGAGTTAGGAAAGGAGATATAATGATGGAGGAGTCAATGATCTGATTCAGCTTACCATTGCTGACTTGAAAAATGGAGGGGAGCCAGTAACAAGGAATATGAGTGGCCTTTGAAAGCTGAAAAAGGCAAGAACAGGGTCATCATTAGAGAGTCCTGAAGGAATGCAACTGTGCCAACACTATGGTGTTAATCACTGAGACCCATTTCACACTCTGACCTCCAGAACTGTAAAACAATAAATTTGTAAACCGCAAGACTCATAGTGGTGCGTTTCAGCAGCAGTTGGAAACTAATGTACTTCCCAGTGTAAGATTGTGTAACGATTAACTTTTCCTAGCTCATATTAAGGCTTGAGAAACATTCGTTTTCTTTTTTATATTGCACAGGGTGTAAAGGGGACTTGAGCAGACATTTGCTGGGAACTAAATGTGTGGATATGCTTCTTTCCAACTTTTCTTATCCAAGCAGAAATGGTTGTAATTACTTGGGGGAGATGAAAGGACTGGGGCAAAGAAAAAAATCTGTTTTTTTTTCTTAGCATAAGCAATTTCAGTGAGCTGAACAGTAATGCTATGTGGCTTTTTATGAAGCCTGGTGAAAGTTTTCCTGTGTGCTATACATGTCAGCTGAAAACGGAATCACCTTATTCCATGTACTGAGCTTTCCTTCTGTCTCTAGCACATTATCAATTGCATCTTTTCCCTTCTATCCCATAGAGTTCAGTCATAGGTTAGAAGTTTCAATTGTTTTATAGCTTCATGACACATTTAGTCTCTTTTGTGTTGACCAAGAAATCTAACCTGACAGGATGGAAAACAAAAAATTCTACCTCCTGGAATGTGTATGATTATGTGTTACCAGTTAGAAATTTACTCCTAATCTCAGAGCAAGAAACTGCTATGAGGTTCACAATATACAGCTCTAAAATGTGCCAGATGAATGAGCTGTCCACAGTTGCCATAAACATATACACATCCCAACTTGTGCACATTCCCTCACCCAAAGTCTGGCCCTTATAATATTCCTCTTCTTACATGGAATAGATGACTTCAACCAGAAAATGGAACAGATTTCACTTAACACATTGGAAGGAGCTATGTTGAATTTTGACATATTTTATCTGATATATTATGACTTGACTTGTAATTATTTTAGATATATTTAAGTGTAAAAATTTCTCAGAGACTTAGCTGTAAGATAAAAGTTACAAAAATGATTTGTATTAATTTCTGGATGACCTGACAGCCTGGAGGTACAAATGACCCTTGAAGTCCAGGAATTTAAAGTGAATGAACAAAAGTGAATATTTAATTAGAAAATAAGTTAACTCCGTACATTCATATTTTTAATGATTACAAAAATCATTCAAGGCAATTTTATTTGCAATAAATATATTTTAATTGCTCTTTTTATAATAATTACATTTATTTTGCCCCCCATTAATAAAATATAATCTAAAAAGCTTTCTTATCTAAGAATCATGTAGATCCAGTATATTTTCTTAGTTTCACTCGTACACATTGATGTATATTAAAATAATTAAAGGTATCTATACCAGATACAGCTTGTCTAATCTTCAGAATATTGATTTTAACAGGGAAGATATGAAGAAAATATTTCATAACAATAGAATCATTCAAATTTGTGGGGATATGAACCCTTCATATCCCTACAGCCACTAGCAATTAGAGGTAAAGTTAGTGGAAATGTTATCAGATTACTGTGTAGACTCTAGCATTGTTATGAAGGTGATATAAGGGATATACTATCTGAAATCATATAACCATCTTCCTATAAAATTAAAAATAAATCTTGGTAAAACCAAATTAATTAATTAGAAAGAAAAAAAAAGAAAACTGAAAATGTTTAATATATTTCTGTCCTGCCATTTTGTTTTAAGCCAAATTTACAAAACACCATGCAAATTTATTAATCAGGAAATTAATAAATTATAATAAATACAAGTACTAGATTACAGCTATTCTTTTATCATGTCCAGTTTACTTATCATAGTACTATCAATTTTGCTTATAAACTACTTCCTGGGTTTATCAAGTAAAGCTATAATTTTATTATGATCCCAGAAGGAAAGGTATTACTACAGTATCTTATGAAAACCCCAGAATTTATTTCTTCTTGGTGTTAAGTGGAAATAAGGAGAAGAACAACTTGTTCACAATAATATAGCTTAGCAAGAAAATAAAAGCCTACACTAAAAAACTAAAAAGTAAAAGTAATACAGAGTAAAATAATTCTCCAAGTTGATAAAAATTGAAACATATAGATGTCCTGTATATAGATTATTTGCTACCAGCTCAAAACAAAATGTTAGAAAAGTCAGCATAATAGATGATTCTATTATAAATATGCATGCTACTTATGAGAAAGAGGACATTTATTAGTAAATATTAAGTAAGCGTAAACCAATTCAATAAATGATACATGAGCAATTTAAAAATATTCATGAAAACAAAATCAAATTTTATTGACTTTAAATATTAAGATTTAAATTCCTAAATAGTGTTTATGAAAGTTCTATATATTTTATATATTTTAATCTTTTTTCTTTTTCTTTTTTAGAGAGAGTGAGAGAGGAGAGAGAGAGAGAGAGAGAAAGAGAGAGAGAGAGAGAGAGAGAGAGAGAGAAAGAGAGAATTTTTTATTTTTTTTTTTTTAGTTCTCGGCAGACACAACATCTTTGTTGATATGTGGTGCTGAGGATTGAACTCGGGCCGCATGCATGCCAGGCGAGCGCACTACCACTTGAGCCACATCCCCAGCCCTTATTTTTCTTTTCTGTTTTTTTTTTTTTTTTGGATGTGACCAAAATATCTTATAAAACAATCTAGAGGAGGAAATGTTTATTTTGCCTCATTGTTTCAGAGATTTAGTACATGTTAGGTTGACTCCAGAGCCCTGGGCCTGAAGTAAAGTAGAACATCACGATATAAGGGCATGTCAGATGGAAGCAGCTAAGGACACGCAAGCTGGAAACAGAGAGAGCTCCGTTCACCAGTGACAAAATATAAACCCCATAAGGCATGCCTTCAGTCACTTACTTCCTCTAGCCATATCCTATCTGCCTACAGTTACCACCAAGTTAATCCTTATCATTAGGTTATACCTATCATATACTAATTATTTCACCCTTAAAATTTTTTACATTGTCTCTCCCATGAACTTTTTGGGGATACCTCAAAACTATGCCATAATATTCTGCTCCTTCTTTCCCAAAGCACATGCCCAACTCATAAAGCAAAATACATTTAGTCTATGTCAAGAGTCCCCATAGCCTTAAAAGTATTCAAAATTTTAAATCCAAAACATCTCATCTGAAACTGAAGGCCAACTCCTAGCTATGAGAATAAAGATCAGAAGCAAGTTACATATATCCAATATATAATGGCACAAAGTAAAGATTTCTATTTTAAAAGGGAGTAAAAGAATATAGAAAGAGGAATGGGACCAAAGCAAGTCTAAAATCCAATAGGGCAAAAAAGACCTGTATCTCCAGGTATAGCATCTGAGGCTCTTGGCATCATGCTATTCTTTCCAAAGGATTTGCTCCATCTCTATAGCCTCACTGGTTGCAGTTCAGATGGCCTCTCTCTTGGCTTATTTCTACTTTATTCCCATACTTTTATTTGGTAGATATTCCTTATTAGTGGCATTTCTTAATTTTGAGGGTCTCCATTGCAACAGCAGCTTCCTTCTCATATCACCATGCATTACCCTTTCAGGGGAAGCCCCCAGGGACTCTGGCCTTTCCACACTTCAACTGCCTTCCAGACCTTCCTTTTAAACTCTGATGGATGTCCATATGACCCACAAACTCCAGCATCCTGTGTTCCTGCAGAACCAGTTCCACATGGTTGATGCTAAGTTCTGCCATCATTTGAGCAGTAATCAAAACTCTTGGAACCTTAGCTGCAGCAGTCTGGAGTGCTTGGGCATCTGAGCATGATGAAACAACTTCCTAGGCCCCTCTATGCAAGCAGAGAACCTCAGTGCTCTATTTTCAAAGGAATTGTTATGTTATAGAGCTGAGCCTGAGATGGGTATGGTCTTGCTAATTCCTGAGATGCCCTCAAATCATCTTTCCTACTGTCTCTGTTCAAAGCACTCCAGCATCTCTTTAGTGGCTACAATGTCTTTAACAATCATAACTTCCTCAGCCCTAGTTTAACTCATACTTTTCTGGACAAATTGCAAGTTTGTTAAATCTTCTCCTATGCTTCCTGCTCCTAAGTATCATAGTAAACTTGGCTAAAGTTTGCCAGCAATAGCCATGCCACCTTCTGAATGCTGTGATGCCTTGAAATTTCCTCTTTCATGTTAATTATTATATTATCTGTAAATTCACTGTCACAAAATGTTTCAGGTAATGGACAAAATATAAACAATTTATTTGACAGAAAACAACATGAATGGCCTCTAGTATCAATTGCAATACTGACCTCCTCTGAAAAACTCATGAGCCCAGTCCTTATTGTTCACAGTCTGATCAGCATTCGATACATCTAAGTTTCCATCAGAATAACCCACTGAGCTCCTGTGAGAATATTCTAAAGGTTTTCTAGGTTGAATCTCTAAACCCTTTAAAATTCTCCTCCTGGAATCCAGTTCCAAAGGCTTCTGAACCACATGATCTGGTTAATCACAGCAATGACTCCTGGTACCAATTTGTGTTTTAGTTAGCTTTTGGGCTTCTGTGAACAAAATACTTTGAGAAGAACAACCTAGAGAAGGAAAAGTTTATTTTGACTATGGTTTCAGAAGTTAAGTCCATGGTTACCTGACTCCATAGCTCTGAGCCTAAGAGGAAGGAATTAGAACATCATGATAGAAGGCATGGCAAAGGAAACCAACTTAGGACAAGGAAACCAAGAAAGCTGGACTCAGCGGGGACAAAATATAAATCCCAAAGGCAATGCCACCCCCTTGTGACCTAGTTCCTTTATATATCCACTACCTACTTAGAGTCATGCCCAGTTAATCCCTATGAGGGGATTACTTTACACTTCTCATATACTAATCACTTCACCTCTGAAAATTCTTACTTTGTCTCACATGAACTTTTGGAGGAAGACCTCATATCAAAACAATAATACTGTATATAAGGGAAATATATTAACAAAATAATTAAAAAACAATTTTTTAAAAATTTTGAAAATTTTAATAGAAATTCTAATACGACTTGAACTTTATGTCTTCAGAATATACTCATCTGATAAATCATCATAACAAATTTAAAAACAGGAAGGACTGACAACTCTATTATATATAAAAAGGTTATATACTTTGATAAGAAAAAATGCTAAATATGAAACAGTAGCCAAAGTGAATAAGCAGCTGATTATCAACAAAAATCTAATAATAAATATAGTATAATCATCAATGACATTTATAAGAAAATAAGTGGCAATTAAAAACAAACTGATATACAATTTAGTCCATCAAATTGCCATTTGTCAAATGAAAATAATTATAGGAAGCACAAGCATATGGAAAAATGTGCAAAATAATGCAAAACTTATAGCATTATTGACTCCAAAATTTCTTTCTAAAATGGGTAACTGAAGAATCAATTAACCCACTTTCACCCTGAGTTCCAACTTTATTTAGGCAACCTTTCTTCCACAGAGCTTCTCTAAGACATCCTAGAATCAGTCATTCAATGAAATCACATATTCTAACCAAATATGTTGAATTCAAAACCTTCCAGGGTCTTGTGAAATTTGAAGATTTGTGTGGCCACATCTGAAGAACAACTACAGAGCAAACACATTCCTGAGCAGTGGGTAATGAATGCCTTCTTTAAGCCTGCTAATTTAAAAGACACAAGTGTAACAAAGAGAGTTTGCATTCATCTGCCTTTTATCTTCTTCCTTAATCAAGCAGAATTATTCCATGATTGAAGGGTTGAGCATGAAATGGAACTAAATATTTCAACACCTGTTTCCTTTTATTTATATACCTGGTTTAGGAAGTGCTGTAAAAGAAACATTCCAATCTAGTAGCTGAGGATATGCTTTTGTATGTGTGATTTAATAAAGTAGCTGAAGAAACTTTCTTCTGAAATCTTAATTGAAAGGCTATGAATAAGAAACAAAGGAAACAAAACGTGAAAAATATACAAACTAATCAAAATGCACAGTAAAGACAAGAGTAAAACAAATTGAAAAGCCTGTTCGTCTTCACTTTTTATTATTTACAGGAAGTCTTCCAACTAATAAAATAAGAAAAAAAAGTATTCTTCTTTAAAAGTAAAATAAAATTTATTAATAAAAATAGATATGTGTCAGAAAAAGGAAAAGATAGGGGAAGGAAACAAAGGAGAGATAAGAAGACAAAGAGATAAGGACCATGATACTCAGCTTTTTGTCACTATGACAAAAATGTACCAGACAAGAACAACTTAGACAAAGAGAAGTTCATTTTGTTTCATAGTTTTAGAGGTTCAGTTCATGGTCTCAGCCAGTTCCATGGCCCTGTGCCTGAGATGAGTTGGAGCATCATGACCAAAGGGCAATCAGGGGAAAGTTGCTCAGTTAATGACAGCTAGAAAGCAAAACGAAAAAAAAAAAAAAAAAAAAAAAATGGAGACAGGGCAACAACATATAATTCGAAAGGACATGATTCTAATGACCCACCTCCTCCAGCTAGCTTCACCTGCCTATAATCAATGTTCTCAGATTTACCAATTGTCAACCTTCTGCTGGATGTGAAATGCTATCTTACTGTGGCTTTAGTTTGATTTTCTTTTCATAACTAAAGAAATGAATCATCTAATAAATTTTTGTTAATTACCCATTCATATTCTTGTTCATTTTTCTGTAGGATCATTTGTGTTTTTTCTCATTGGTGTGTTAAAGCTTATAAATACATTCCATATACCAATTGCAGAAGAATAAAATTTTCATTGTTTCTAAAATTAAAAATAGGTATATGAAATAAATTAATGTCCAAAATACATCCTGTAAGTAGTAAACATTTATTAGGGCTTCCATTTTTTTCTATTGCTATAATATTGTATCATGAATATGGATGAGTCCACACTACTAAAATATATTTGATACTTAAAATTATTTAGAAGATAATTGATTCTACTACAACATTGTAAAATCTTCTTTAGAACACTTCTGACTTCATTATTCTCTCATCCTTTACATCATCAAATGCAAAAGTGTCCAGTATTGTAATTCACCCAATTCCTTCCCCATTCTTTCAGAATAATTGTCATTATTTTAAAAAGTTTTCCAAGACAGATGCTATGTAATATGAACCTACTTAAATTTACTTTATTTTCAGTTCACACATTCTTTGTCCTTACCAAATAGTGTTTGTTCTCTCTGTACTATTAAAAATCAACCAAACAATTTTCTTTTTTCTCTACAGAGCTATTAGTTCAGTTTTGACTACTGCAAAATTTCACACAGACCACCTTGCTCCATCAAATTCCATACATCCTATTCTTTCTATTTTATTCATTTCTTCTTCATTATGTATGTTCCCTCATTATAGTTTTTTCCCCAATCTGACTACACAAACACATATAATTATATGTAAATGATAATTTTATACATATATTTACATAGATATTATTCTTTGTCAAAAGTCTTATTATTCGCTCCATTTAAAGAGAAACAGATTAGTATTCATTGAAAGCATAACAGTGTTAGAGTCTATAAACAAGTCTGGATGGTGCCTGGCAAAATGCCAGAGGGAGTGGTTTGTGAAGTAACACCAGCGAGCCATTAAGTGTGGAGATTTCTTATTGGTTGACTGCTGTATCTAGTTTATGTTAATTAAGATAAGCTGTGTGGAATGTATATATACCACTCCTGTCCTACAATAAATGGCTTCCACTCCTGCTGTATCAACGTACACAAGTTGTTCGTCACCCCCTGGTTATTTTGCTGCAGCCGGACTGCGACATAACAGCTTCATTTTTTAGTAAATATAATATTTCAAATTTTATTGATAAGTTAATTAAGGTCTAGAGCATTAAGTGTAGATTGATTTGCCCAATGTCACAAGTAAATGATAGAACATGGATTAGATATGACTCTTTGACATACTTTCACATTTATCATATTTATAATAGCAGGATTGTTTTTTAGATTACTTTCATACAATATTTTCCTTGTGAACTTTGCAATCTGACATTTTCTCCTATGTTTATTTTTAATATCCTCTCTTGAAGGCAATTAAAGATGCTTGTCATTAAATGCTATGCTTTCTTCCAACACCTTATATTCTTTTAATGTCCTGGAATTATTACTTATGATCCCTTTCTCAGTCTTAAAATTTTCTGTATTCTTGGCTTGCATGATCCTCTTGTTAATTTTCTCTCTTCTTGGTCGACATTTCTTTATAATTTTGTCTATACTTTTCTTCATATCCTCAAAATGATATCAATTCCTTCTATGTTTTGTAATTTTTCTCTCAAATTTGTATTATTATATCCCAAGTGAACTATTATAAAGACTTGATGATGAATTTCTTTTTTCACTGTTTAAGAAGTCTAAACAGAATCCTTCTGTAGAACAAGATTTGTTCAGACTGTTAGAAATGAAAAGGTCAACTAATTTAAAAATATTTTTGGAGAAATCTCAAAATTATTTATACATACTTTTTAAAATATGCTAACATATGGGGCTGAGGTTGTGGCTCAGAGGCAGAGTGCTTGCTTAGCAAATGCGAGGCCCTGGGTTCAATCCTCAGCACCACATATAAACAAATAAATTACATAAAGATATTGTGTCCAACTACAACTAAAAAATAAAATTAAAAAATATGTTAACATATAATGATAAATGTAGATCTTATTTAAAACACAAGTCACCATGGAAGATTTAAGCAAAGGAAAAGTTAGGCATTGAAACAATATTAGGTATCCTATAGAATTTTTGGGCAATAAATAAGCTCAGAACATGAGCATGGATGAGTGTAGGTATCCAGGATCACAGCCCTGTCAATCAAAGAAGCAGGTAAGTGGGGGACCTCTGTTCTAACCACTGGGCACTAGACCATGAGGCTGCTGCTCCTGCCACTGGAACTTGGATCCCATTGGCATTTCATGTTATGATTCAACAGTGATACAAAAGGAAATAAAATAAATTTTTAAAAATACACTACTAGAAAATGATGAATGGAAGTGGTGTCAGAAATAAAGAAATCCTGAAAAATTTTAATCAGAGATTAAGGTTAAATGTGGAAATATTACAGAAAAGGAATGTTGCATTTTACTCTATAACTCTTTAGACAGTTCAAGTATTTAATAAATTAGAAGAAACAAATTAACAAAGAGAACTGTAATCTATGAATGTTATCTGAGGTATAATTTATATCTTTTGTATTGAAAAGATCTATTTTCTCTGTTTCATCATTTCTACTTAGATGTAAAAAATATCCATAGAATAATATCCTCTTTATTAATAATAAAAGGATATGTCTCAACAGCATTTCACAGTTTTTTGTCTATTTCGTGTTTAAGTAGATAAATTATTGCAGCTAAGATATTAATATATTTTTATCTCTTTAATTTAATTATATCTTGTTTATTTCTAATGACTTTTTACATATATAATCTACAGCATATGGAAATGTAGCCTGATAAGAATACAAGGAAACTGCACATTGATAAAATACCAGGGCTCTTCAAAAGCAAGAATTTCTTTCAAGGAGAAAACATCTTTTTCAATTGAAATCAAGTGAACATTTATTTTGTAGATGTATCAGAGTCTCTTGGCTAAATTTTAAGAATTCTTGAAAACTCATTAAATCCTGTACTCATAATCAGCAGAAGAGTGGTAATCATTCTCTTTTAAAGTTAATAAATTGAGCTAGGCATGGTGGCACACACCTGTAATCCTAGCAGCTCAAGGGGCTGAGACAGGAGGATTTCGAGTTCAAAATCAGTCTCAGCAAAAGCCAGTCTCAGATGATAAGCAACTTAGTAAGACCCTATCTCTAAATAAAATATAAAATAGGCTGGGTATGTGGCTCAGTGGCTGAGTGTTCCTGAGTTCATTCCTTGGTACCCACCAACCCCCCCAAAAAATAAAAAAGAAAGTTAATATATTGAAATATATCACTCCATGTGTTCATAATAATGAGCTATCATTTCAGAAGGCATTATCTTCAGATACTTTCTCATAGACACTTTAATAACCACTATTTTTTTCCTTTTTTTATTGTTGGTCGTTCAAAACATTTCATAGTTCTTAATACATCATATTTCACAGTTTGATTCAAGTGGGTTATGAACTCCCAATTTTACCCCGTATACAGATTGCTGTATCACATCAGTTACCCTTCCATTGATTGACAAATTGCCTTTCTAGTGTCTGATGCATTCTGCTGTCTGTCCTATTCTCTACTATCCCCCCTCCCCTCCCCTCCCCTCCCCTTTTCTCTCTCTACCCCTTCTACTGTAAATCATTTCTTCCATTTGTATTATCTTGTCTTACCCCTCCTTTCCTCTTATATGTCATTTTGTATAACCCTGAGGATCGCCTTCCATTTCCATGCGGTTTCCCTTCTCACTCCCTTTCCCTCCCACCTCTCATCCCTGTTTAATGTAAATATTCTTCTCAAACTTTCGTCCCTACCCTGTCCTTGTTTACTCCCCTTATATCAAAGGGGTCATTTGGTATTTATTTTTTAAAGATTGACTAGCTTCACTTAGCATAATCTGCTCTAATGCCATCCATTTCCCTCCAAATTCTATGATTTTGTCATTTCTTAATGCAGAGTAATACTCCATTGTGTATAAATGCCACATTTTTTTTATCCATTCATCTATTGAAGGGCATCTAGGCTGATTCCACAATCTTGCTATCGTGAATTGTGCTGCTATGAACATCGATGTAGCAGTGTCCCTGTAGCATGCTCTTGTTAGGGCTTTGGGGAATAGACCCAGAAGGGGAATAGCTGGGTCAAATGGTGGTTCCATTCCCAGCTTTCCAAGAAATCTCCATACTGCTTTCCAAATTGGCTGCACCAATTTGCAGTCCCACCAGCAATGAACAAGAGTGCCCTTTTCCCCGCATCCTCTCCAGCACTTATTGTTGTTTGACTTTCTAATGGCTGCCAATCTTACTGGGGTGAGATGGTATCTTAGGGTAGTTTTGATTTGCATTTCTCTGACTGCTAGCGATGGTGAGCATTTTTTCATGTACTTGTTGATTGATTGTATGTCCTCCTCTGAGAAGTGTCTGTTCAGGTCCTTGGCCCATTTATTGATTGGGTTATTTGTTATCTTATTGTCTAATTTTTTGAGTTCTTTGTATATTCTGGTTATTAGGGCTCTATCTGAAGTGTGTGGAGTAAAGATTTGTTCCCAGGATGTAGGCTCCCTGTTTATCTCTCTTATTGTTTCTTTTGCTGAGAAAAAACTGTTTAGTTTGAGTAAGTCCCATTTGTTGATTCTAGTTGTTAACTTTTGCGCTATGGGTGTCCTATTGAGGAATTTGGAGCCCGATCCCACAGTATGTAGGTCATACCCTACTTTTTCTTCTATCAGATGCCGTGACTCTGGTTTAATATCAAGCTCCTTGATCCATTTTGAGTTAACTTTTGTGCATGGCAAGAGATAGGGAATCAGCTTCATTTTGATGCAAATGGATTTCCAGTTTTCCCAGCACCATTTGTTGAAGATGCTATCCTTCCTCCATTGCATGCTTTTAGACCCTTTATCAAATATAAGATAGTTGTAGTTTTGTGGGTTGGTTACTGTGTCCTCTATTCTGTACCATTGGTCCACCTGCCTGTTTTGGTACCAGTACCATGCTGTTTTAGTTACTATTGCTCTGTAGTATAGTTTGAAGTCTGGTATCGCTATACTGCCTCATTCACACTTCCTGCTTAGCATTGTTTTTGCTATTCTGGGTCTTTTATTATTCCATATGAATTTCATGATTCTTTTATCTATTTCTACAAGAAATGCTGCTGGGATTTTGATTGGCATTGCATTAAACTTATAGAGAACTTTTGGTAATATCGCCATCTTGATGATGTTGGTTCTGCCTATCCATGAGCAGCGTATATTTTTCCATCTTCTAAGGTCTTCTTCTATATCTTTCTTTAGGGTTCTGTAATGTTCCTTGTATAAATCTTTCACCTCTTTTGTTAGGTTGATTCCCAAGTATTTTATTTTTTGGGGGGATATTGTGAATGGAGTAGTTGTCCTCATTTCTGTTTCAGAGGATTTGTCGCTGATATACAGGAATGCCTTTGATTTATGCGTGTTGATCTTATATCCTGCCACTTTGCTGAATTCATTTATTAGTTTTAATAGCTTCTTTGTAGACCCTTTTGGGTCTGCTAGGTATAGAATCATATCATCTGCAAATAGTGATAATTTAAGTTCTTCTTTTCCTATTTTTATGCCTTTAATTTCTTTTGTCTGTCTAATTGCTCTGGCCAGTGTTTCGAGGACTATGTTGAACAGAAGTGGTGAGAGAGGGCATCCCTGTCTTGTACCAGATCTTAGAGGGAATGCCTTCAATTTTTCTCCATTCAGAATGATGCTGGCCTGTGGCTTATCATAGATTGCTTTTACAATGTTGAGGTATGATCCTGTCATCCCTAATTTTTCTATCGTTTTGAACATAAAGGGATGCTGTACTTTGTCGAATGCTTTTTCTGCATCTATTGAGATGATCATATGGTTCTTATTTTTAAGTCTATTGATGTGGTGAATAACATTTATTGATTTCCGTATATTAAACCAGCCTTGCATCCCAGGGATGAATCCTACTTGATCATGATGTATAATTTTTTTGATATGTATTTGAATCCGATTCGCCAGAATTTTATTGAGGATTTTTGTGTCAAGGTTCATTAGAGATATTGGTCTGTAGTTTTCCTTCTTTGAAGTGTCTTTGTCTGGTTTCGGAATCAGGGTGATGTTGGCCTCGTAGAATGAATTTGGAAGTTCTCCCTCTTTTTCTATTTCCTGAAATAGCTTGAAAAGTATTGGTGTTAGTTCCTCTTTAAAGGTTTTGTAAAACTCTGCTGTATACCCATCCGGTCCTGGGCTTTTCTTAGTTGGTAGTCTTTTGATGGTTTCTTCTATTTCCTCTATTGTTATTGGTCTGTTTAGGTTGTCTATATCCTCCTGGCTCAATCTGGGCAGATCATAGGACTCAAGGAATTTATCTATGCCTTCACTATCTTCTATTTTATTGGAGTATAAGGATTCAAAGTAATTTCTGATTATCTTCTGTATTTCTGAAGTGTCTGTTGTGATATTGTCTTTTTCATCCCGTATGCTAGTAATTTGGGTTCTCTCTCTTCTTCTCTTCGTTAGCATGGCTAAGGGTCTGTCAATTTTATTTATTTTTTCAAAGAACCAGCTTTTAGTTTTGTCAATTTTTTCAATTGTTTCTTTTGTTTCAATTTCATTAATTTCAGCTCTGATTTTAATTATTTCTTGCCTTCTACTTCTTTTGCTGTTGTTTTGCTCTTCTTTTTCTAGGATTTTGAGATGAAGTATGAGATCATTTATTTGTTGGTTTTTTCTTTTTTTGAGGAATGAACTCCAAGCAATGAATTTTCCTCTTAGAACTGCTTTCAATGTGTCCCATAGATTCCGATATGTTGTGTCTGTGTTTTCATTTAACTCTAAGAATTTTTTAATTTCCTCCTTGATGTCTTCTAAAACCCATTGATCACTCAGCAACCTATTGTTCATTCTCCAGGTGATGCTTGCTTTTTCCTTTCTTCTTTTATCATTGATTTTCAGTTTCATTCCATTATGATCAGATAAGATGCATGGTATTATCTCTACCCCTTTGTATTGTCTAAGAGTTGCCCTGTGACATAGTATATGGTCTATTTTTGAGAAGGTTCCATGTGCTGCTGAGAAAAAAGTGTAGCTACTTGATGTTGGGTGGTATAGTCTATATATGTCAATTAAGTCTAGGTTGTTAATTGTGTTATTGAGTTCTATAGTTTCCTTATTTAACTTTTGTTTGGAAGATCTGTCCAGTGGTGAGAGAGGTGTGTTGAAGTCTCCCATGATTATTGTATGGTGGTCTATTAGACTCTTGAACTTGAGAAGGGTTTGCTTGATGAACACAGCTGCACCATTATTTGGGGCATATATATTTATGATTGTTATGTCTTGTTGGTGTATGGTTCCCTTGAGCAGTATGAAGTGTCCTTCTATATCCCTTTTGATTAGCTTTGGCTTGAAATCTATTTTATTAGATATGAGTATGGACACTCCTGCTTGTTTCCTTGGTCCATATGAGTGATATGATTTTTCCCAACCTTTCACCTTCAGTCTATGTATATCTTTTCCTATCAAATGCATCTCCTGTAGACAGCATATTGTTGGGTCTTGTTTTTTGATCCATTCAACTAGCCTGTGTCTCTTAATTGGTGAGTTTAAGCCATTAACATTTAGGGTTATTATTGAGATATGGTTTGTTCTTCTATCCATATTTGTTTATTGATGTTACTAAACCTGATTTGTTATCCTCTTTGACTACTTTCCCCCCTTTACTGTCCTACCTCCCATTGTTGGTTTTCAATGTTATTTTCCATTTCCTCTTCCTGTAATATTTTGCCAAGGATTTTTTGAAGAGATGGTTTTCTAGCTGGGAATACTTTTAACTTTTGTTTATCGTGCACGGTTTTAATTTCATCTTCTAACCTGAAGCTTAATTTCGCCGGATACACGATTCTTGGTTGGAGCCCATTGTCTTTCAGTGTTTGAAATATGTTATTCCAGGATCTTCTAGCTTTCAGAGTCTGTGTTGAGAGATCAGCTGTTATCCTGATTGGTTTACCCCTAAATGTAATCTGCTTTCTTTCTCTTGCAGCTTTTAAAATTCTCTCCTTATTCTGTATGTTGGACATCTTCATTATAATGTGTCTAGGTGTGGATCTCTTATGATTTTGCACATTCGGCGTCCTGTAGGCTTCTAGGATTTGGGATTCTGTCTCATTCTTCAATTCTGGGAAGTTTTCTCATATTATTTCACTGAATAGACTGTTTATTCCTTTGGAATGGAGCTCTGTGCCTTCCTGTATCCCAATGACTCTTAAATTTGGTCTTTTGATATTGTCCCATAATTCTTGGATGTTCTGCTCATGGTTTCTTAGCAGACTTGCTGAGCTGTCTATTTTCTTTTCCAGTTGAAATACTTTGTCTTCATTGTCTGATGTTCTCTCTTCTAAGTGATCTACTCTGCTGGTAGTATTCTCAATTGAGTTTTTAAGTTGCTTTATTGTTTCCTGCATTTCTAGAATTTCTATTTGTTTGTTTTTTATTACCTCTATCTCCCTGTGAAATTGATCTTTTACTTCCTGGATTTGTTTGTCAATGTGATCTTTCATTGTCTGATTTTGCTGTCTCATGTCTTCCTTGAGACTCCAGATCATCTGAAGCATATATATCCTGAACTCTTTATCTGATATTCCATCTGTTGCAGCTATTACCTCTTCTAAAGTTGAGTTGACCTGCATTGCTTGTGGTCCTTTCTTTCCTTGTCTTTTCATACTGCTCGAGTTTCTTTCTGCTTGGTGCAACTGTTGTGTTTTTGAAATTTACCCCCTATTTATTTATGTTGCTCTTGTATAGTTGAAAAGTCTCCCTTGCAGGTGCGGGCGGCGCCTGTGCCCCTACTCCAATTGGGGTGACGTGTCTACCACGCTGGTGTCTCTCTGGGCCTGTTCCGGGAGTGGAAGGCGGCTCTGCTCTGTCCCTATTCCAATTGGGTTGTCGTGACTACCATGCTGGCAGGTCGCTGGGCCTGTTCCGGGCGTGGGCGGTGGGCTTGGCTGGCGGGAATCCACATAATGGCAGTCCCTAACCTCCCTGCTTGCTAATTAATGGCTTCTCTGAGGCACCACGCCTTCTGTAGCTGTGGGGCAGGCCGCGCGAATCAGTTGGCCTGGATCTCCGGGGTCCTGCTGCTGGCTGTTTTGATGTTGCAAGCTGTTGGAGAGTGGTGTTGTATCCTTCAGCTTTCCCGGATGGTGGCCGCTGACTGCCTGGATGGAGTGTCCGCTGTGGGGGATGGGATGGGACTGTACTGCTTCCTTCCCCTTCTGAGATCCCTTGCTCGGCCCAAGGGTCCGTGTGGGCTTGGCTGGCGGGATTCCACCTAATGGCAGTCCCTAACCTCCCTGCTTGCTAATTAATGGCTTCACTGAGGCGCCACGCCTTCTGTAGCCGCAGGGCAGGCTGCGCGAATCAGTTGGCCTGGATCTCCCGGGTCCTGCTGCAGTTGGGATCCCTGGCACTCTATCACTTTGATTTTTTCTGCTTGCCCCTCCCCCAGCGCTGGCTAGCCAGGTTTCCTTTTGGCTGCTACTGGGAGGAGGGGTTGGAGGTCATGTGTCTCTAGTTTCCCCCTAGTCTTTATGGAGGCTCAGGTTGATACTCCCTCTCCTGGCAAGCCTAGGAGAGATTTTATGCGAATTCCCGCTGTCTGGGGGGTGAGCTGAATGACACCAACCTGTTTTGATGTTGAACTCTGAAGGAGAGTGGCTGTGTATCCTTCAGCTTTACCGGATGGTGGCCGCTGACTGCCTCGGTGGAGTGTCCGCTCAATAACCACTATTTTTGATTAAATTAGTTGCTATCTGTCATGTGACAGTTTGGGCAAACATTATTTTCTCAATCTTCAGATATAAAATCTTTCCACTTCAGTGGTAAAAAAATATTTCACAATGGGCAGAGTTGATTACTCAAGGTCAAATTAGATACATATTACCAAAACATTTGACCCACAAGATATGATAGAGTTTTAGTCAAATATCATGATAACAATAAAAAGTTCAGACAATATGTAGAACTGACTTAAACATCTGGACAATTCATTTGTTGAAGGAGATAATAGGATCATGACACTGAAGAAGCAGCCCAACTGAAAGATTCTCAAATGAATCCAAACAATAAGTTCTCTTATTCTTTATCCTAAGAGGCACTTCTTCCTGTCAAAATCCCATTTCTTTTTCAAAACAGTTTTGTGTTAGTCAGCTTTTCATCACTGAACAAAATACTTGACAAGAACAACTTAAAGGAGGAGAGGTTTATTTGGGGCTCATAGTTTCAGAGGTCTCAGTACATGGTTGGCCAACTCCATTGTTTGGGGGCCAAGTTCAGGCAGAACATCATTACTCACAGGCAGAGCACAGGAAAACTGTTTACCCCAGGTTAGTCAGGAAGCAGAGTGAGAGGGAAGAACAGAAGGACAAGATAAAATCCCCAAGTGCATGTCCACCCAGTGACCCATTTCCCCCAGCCACATCCTACTTTCCTGTAGGTACCACCCAGTATAGTCATCCTTTCAAATCAGTGATCCCTCAAATAGATCAATCTCTAATTAAGTTGCAGCTGTCATAATCATTTCAACTTTGACTATCCTGTATTAACACAGGAGCTTTTGTGGAACATGTCATTTACAAACCAAAACTATTTAATCAATGAAGGTCAGATAAAAGAATAAGTTTACCCCATTAAGCTCCTTAGCCCTTTAATTCATATGAATATCTAAATTTTCATATTTAATAATTGTAGATGATAGATGCTTAGATAGATGTATATGTGTGCACCTGTGGATGGAGAGATAGATATAGAGGTCTAAAGCTCTATTTATATTATAAAACTGATAGACAATGATACCTAAAAATCACAAACTGCACTATCTATATATTCCTAGTTCTTTATATAAAACAATTTACATAACAAATTTAATAATTATCTATGAATTAATTTACAACTAACATGATTATAGTGAGTGAAGTCCCATTGTATTGCTAGAAAATTATTTAAGTATACTCTGTAATCAATATTAAACATATGCTAATCTTAGTAAATAAACAAGTTATAAAATTGATTTAAAAGCACAGGACAACATAATTAAGCAACAATTTTTTCTATTTGATATATATTTCTCAGCTGTGAACAGCAGCAGACTTTTGGTCTGATTTTTCATCATTTTCACATTAATCATGAAAATATATTTGCAAATCTTGACTTGATTCAAAGCACTTTAATAACCACTATTTTATTGATTAAATTAGTTGCTATCTGTCATGTGACAGTTTGGGCAAACATTATTTTCTCAATTTTTACATGTAAAATCAAGTAACTTTCCCATAGTTGCAGGACAAGTTCATGAAAAAGTGAGATCTCTTTATGCTTCCTACTCTTTGCTAACATTTCATATTTTCCTGATTCACAATTTTCCACAAAACACTTGATCTTAATGCAGACTTTCAAATAGTTTTTTTTTAAATTTTTATTTATATACTTCTTCCAAGGGAATAGTTCATGTGCAAAGGGTGGAGTTCAGCATATAATAATATTCAATATACTAAGCAAGTATAAATTTTCTATAACCCTAAACTTTTTCCAATATATTTACATTTCTTGATAATGAACAAATCTTTCTTTTGTTTGCTTATTGCTAAAGGGGTTCTTGGTGCACGTCAGTAACTTGTTATTTTTTAAATTATGATGAATTGTTTTTAATAAATTATTTTTAACCTTGCATGCTTTCAATAAGTGGGCCTTAATCTGATCAAAAGCTGATTTTGTTTTTGAATCTCCTCAATTGATTTTAATATGTAGTCAGAGTTGGCTACCATTCATTTGGTAGGATGTCAGAATCCAATAGAACTCTGGTTTTCAACCTTGGCTACATATTAGAAATACCTTGGGAGCGTTTTAAGAAATCCCAAGAGACAGACTTTAGCCCACACTAATTAAGTCAGAATTTCTAGGGTAAGACCCAGGCATCTAGAGTTTTAATTTTTCCTGGCAATTACAATGTGCCTCTAACCTTGGGAACCATTGTATCTGAGGAGAAGAATTAGGCTGATTGATTAATTGATTCACCACTATGTGAGCATTTCATAATAAATTATGGCATTTGCTAAATAACAAGCTTAAACATTTCAGCAAAAATAGCTCTAAGGATGACATGGACTGATAGCTTTTCACACATTTTTTTTTCTTTTTTTTTTCAAGAAAAATCAAATTATCTTTTGCCCATTGAACTGTAATCAGTAAGTTATCTATTGTCTGGTTGTGGCTTTCTTCAAAGAGCTGGCTCTGTCTGTCTTCCCAGCTCCATAGCACTTTAGCTAGATATGGCTAATGCTCAAATGCAGGATAATTAATTAGCTCAGTTGGACCCATGATGACACTACAAGCTGCCGCTCCATTTACCTTTAGCACTGCTTATCTAGAATGAGAAGTCATTCAAACTACAGTGTGTCATAAGAAATACTGCAGCTAATGGTGACCACATCTTACACTCCCCATGTTAAATTATGTTGCCATTCCACACTATCATTCTTCTGCATCATAAGGACATCAGTCTATTAGAATGTATCCTTATGTGGCACACACCAATCATTTTTACAAAGAAAGAACTGGAAACAGGTCCCATAATTGCATCTTAGTCAACCAGTCAAGTCTATAAACAAAATCACTTCACTACCTCTTTTACCTTCTATAATTTTCTACCTGTGGACTGGAGATCTTTGCTTGTTTGATTTTCTTTTAAATTCATCAACAGCAGTATACTTTCAGTTCCCATGTCCTAAAACCTTAGACATTTCTTTGGATGTTTCTATACCACATGCTTGCTTGCTTATATTGAGAGTTAATGTAAGAAAGCCATTACTGGGGCAATGAACATTAGGCTCCGATTATGTTGTTAATTAGCAGACTCAGATACCGGTAAGCAAGTCAGTGTGTTTTTTTTTTTTTTCCTCTTTACTTCTGCAGTGACTGGGAAGGAGGGATTAGAGCAGCTAATTCCCAACAGAATCTCATTGTTCTTTTATTGCTTTCACTTACTGTTGGTCTGTCTCTGTTTCTGTTGGTATTCTTTGTCCTTATTTTACATATAGCTGATTAATTATTTCCGATACATACAAACTCCACAAAAGTTGAATTCCTGGCTTTTAAATAAATAGTGGAAACATGTTCATTTATTTCCAAGTTTCCTTGAACATACCTGGTACACTAAGATTTCTACTTTGCCTTTCAAACTATAGTCTGTCCTCCTCCCCTCCAGATTCAGCTCTATTTTTTTTTTTTTGCATCTTTTAGAGACTTTCTAAAGAGGATTGCTGCCTCACTATTTGTCAAGACAAAACAGATATGGTTCTCCTCCTCAAACAGTGAATGTACCAAGTATTTCAGGTATTGGGACTAATTATTATTCAAGTACATTTATAGATTTTTTTTTAACAAAAAAGCCCCCCTAAAATAACAAATAAATAAAAGCCACAAAATACCCATTGAAGGCATCTTCTTTTGCTCCTTAATCTACACATCTTGTATGGAAACCTAATCAAGCCATCATGCAGACAACAGTTCTAAAGAAAGTGTAAAGACACAAGCCAGACCCAGGTTTTCCCAGGATGTTAGTATAGTGGGTGATTTCTGGGCCCTAGAAGTGATTATTAAGGAGATGGAACAACCTCGAAGGCTCAGATTTATACCTCCTGGGGATGAAGAAAAGATGAAATTGGTGAAACATATGATCCGAAGGGTAAATTCTGGGAGTAGTAGTGCATATTTGAGTCCCTTCTCTGAGGTTAAACTTCATCAACATTATTCCTTCTTAGGTTAATATTTTTCAGGCACATTAAAATTCCCATACAATACTTATATGTAAGGGTTCTGTGTTTGGGATTGGGGTCACTGATGACTTCATGGCTGTGGAATGCTGGGTGCCTCGGAAAGTTTCTGTGCAAAGGCATAGGATGCCTAGTTGCTATGATAATGGCCTCCATATTAGAGTCTTACCAGCTTCCACCTTAATCTTAGGCACATAACTCCTGGGAATAAAGGAACTTGCTTGCTTGGTAACTACAATGTTTCACCAAGGTCAGGTGCTCCTGGAGCTGCCAGCCTAAAAGTTACTTCAGATAATAGACTTTCTTTAGAACTACACAAAGCTCCTAACATTGCATTTTGTAACTATGGAATGTAACTACAGAATAAGCAACTTTACTGATACTGTAAACAATAATGTGGATATGATACTAATGACCTAAGGTAATCTATTGTCAAAAATAAGTGTGGCTGCTTGGATAAAGAGCCACTCTGCCACCTTCCCTGTCTCTGCAGCTTGTCTGTCTCTCTGTCTACTTTATTATTATTATATACATTTATGTCTAAAAATTGTTTTGTATTATATAAGTTTCTATTATTCTGACATTTAGATTTTAATATTTCTATTAAAATTTATTTTTATTATAACTAACCATCAGTCAAGTCAAAATACATTTAGTGATGGCTCTGTCTTTTCATGACTATTGTCTGCAAAGTTTAAAAATGTTCTGCAACCCTCCAAGAACCAGATAAATAATGCAGGCCACCTCACTATGTCCCCTCAAATGTGAATAGAATAGTGACTCTGAAGCAACAAACCCCCATATCCTGACCCTTGAGACCCAGAAATATGACATATTTTTAAAAGGGCCTTTATTGATATGATGAATTAATGATATCAATATGAGGTCAGCAAGGTAATTGTGTGACAAAACATAGAAATTTAATTCATTGTGAAAATGAGTGTGCTTTATGATAGGGGTTACTGCTTCTCAAAGGAGTGTAGAAACTCTTGGGAATATAGCTGTGTGTCACATGAAAATCAATGTTTGTCTTCTGAGATTATCACATTTACTTAAGCATTTGGAATAAATGGTGTATTTATGTGAGTTGGAACACATTTAGCAATCCAAAAAGATACATAATATTGGAGATGCAACTAACATAATTTTTAAAAACATGATATCTCAGAAATGGAATAATTGAGAGTAAATGGAATTAAGGAGAACCAGGTTTGTATTAGTCCCCAAGTCCACAAATTTAAAATAAAAACTCACACTTTGTTTGCAGCTAAAAACTACTTAGGAGAAAATGGGAGTTGATAAGAGGACAATAGACCATGTGATAAGAACAAAATTAACAATAATAGATACATTTACTAAGAACTTACTAGGTGGCAAATCTTATTCTGAATGCTAAAATAACATTCTTATTCTATATTCACAAAAATGAAGAAATTGATAATTAGACAGATGAAGGGACCAGTAACTTACCCCAAATATGACTGACTTTAAGGTTTTTGCTTAATTTGTAGGTTGTATTGCTAAACTGTTTGAGTACATTTTATAACTTAGTGCTCTAATTACACATTGATTTAGAAAATTATGCACTTTATGTCAGCAGATGTGCCAGAAAATTGAAATTTATTACTAGTAAATTCTTGTTTCAAATAATACTTAATTTGGATCTTTTGACAGGGCATAGTCATTCAACACGTTAAAATAATTTATTTTATAGATTAAGAGATTGAATGAAACTGGTATTTTGAAAAAATGTGCAACTGCTAAACTTTTCTTGAGTTTCCATGTCTATGTATTAGAATCATACTATGGCCTTGTGATGTAGTAAATAGACATTTCCCTAGTTTTATTCTGAGAATGAAATTAATAGCTTTTATTTTTTTTTTTTCTTAGAGTCAGGGAAGATCTTTGGAAGCTGATTGAGGAAGAAACGTTTTCTCTTTGGAACTGTGGTAAATTTGCCCCAGAAGGACTCTTAAGTTATGGAAAGACCTGGAATATTGTTGATGGAAAGTATGTGAGCTGAGGAGAGCTATGTGTATTTTAGAGTTCCTAGGAGCCAGGATGTAAAAAAACTGAGCACTGGGCTCAGGGATAGATCACATGCAGCAATTATGAGTGTTTATTGTCTTATTGTTATCTATAAGTTTTTGGCCAACTCTTGCTAATACCCACTGTCCATGTGTGTAATGGCAGTTAGAAAAGGGCCTACGTTCACACTTGGGAAGAAATTATTCAGTGCAAACAATTTCTAAAAGCAGTTATTTTTTAATTTATTGTTAAAATGTCACCTTTACCCTGAAGAAACAGGTCATGTTTCTTTTTCTTAAAGTACTGCTACATGGCAAATTACTGACAGTTATTGTCATCAGAGAAAAGGTCAACAAACTTAGAAATACATAATTCATCATATATTCAATAACTTTTTTGAATTTTGCCACAAGATCAACTGCCACTGTGCAACACAAACACTGTTGATCATTGCTGCCCTTCCTTTATTCCAAAATGTCAAAGTGAGTATGGCATGTTTAATGTCCCATTGTATTAAATGAACTATGTTGTAAACACATGCATTGCCTTACAAACCTCTGAGACTTGACACATTTTTCCACCCAATACATGTCTATTTTTTCTTCCTTCTTGTAAAAATCTTTAAAAAAATTGTATACATTTCACAGTTTCCCTGTTTTCATTTTTCCATATTAATTTTTAAAGCCAACACCAGTTAGGTTTATGATTCTAGCACAACATTGATACCACTTTACTCAAGGTATCCAATGACCTTGAAAAGACTATACTTTGTAGTCATTTTCAGTACCCAATTTAATTGATCTATCCATTGTGGTAGATAGAACTGATTAATTTCTTGTAGAAACATTGTCTTCCTTTTTGTTTTTTTTTTTTTCCCCTGGGAGACAGTTTTAGACAAGTTTTTAGCTGCTGTGACTAAAACACCCAATCAGAACAATTGTAAAGGAGTAAAAGTTCATTTGAGGTCTCATGGTTTCAGAAGTCTCAGCCCATAGACAGCTGCTCCATTCCTCAGGGCTTAAGGTGAGGCTGAACATCACAGGAGAAGAGTGAAGAATGAAGTATCTCACATGAGGATCAGGAAGCAGAAAGGGAGTGTTCCACTGGCCGGATGCAAAATATGTACCCTAAAGGCCACGGCCCCAGAGATGCACCTCCTCCAGCCACACCTTACCTGACTTCAGTTATGACTCAGTTAGTCCCATCAGGGAATTAATTCACCGATTTTGTTAAGACTCTCATAACCCAATTATTTCTCTTCTAAGTGTACTTACATTGTCTAACACATACCTTTGGGGGTATCTCACATCCAAACCACGACAGAGACTATATATTCTATGCCTTTTTAGTCTCTTTCACTGGTACTTTTTACCTACCAAACCTCTACATATTGGAGTGCCCCAGTGCTATATTTCTTTCTTTTTTTTTCTATTTCCACACTCTTAGCTTGTTTAGTAACTTGATTTTAAATACCATCCATGCTTATGGATGCCAAATGTGTAACTCCAACTCAGATCTCTTTCTTAACATCAATTTACCTACAAACTCACCCCACCCACACACAGTCCCTTACTTGTTTATCTCTACTTCAATGAATAATAAAAGTCTCCAAATTGAATGTTTAAACTAACAGAAATTATACTCTCCCTCTACCTCTCAAATTAGTACCATTTTATTTCTTCTATATTTCATTTTATAGCAACAAGATTGTTCCAGTTACTTAGACCAAAACTTTTGTGTCATCTTTAACTCCTCCCTTTCTTTCTTTCTTCACCCCCAACATCTGGTCATTCCAACAAATCCTGTCATTTCTATATTCAAAATGTATCTAAGGCGTTGCCTAATGGTTACAAAGTTTCAGGATTTTTTGTTTTTGATGTTGTTTTGGTTTGTTTCTTGTTTTTTTTTTTTTTTTAAACTTTTAGGCAGAATGATTTAATGACTCTAGGTCACCAGGGAAGAATTGTAGTGTTTCAATTTTGCAAGATGAGAAGAACTGTGGAGATTGGCTGCACAGAAATGCAAAAGTACTTAATGTTAATGAACCATATATTTTAAAATTGTTAAGTTCATTTTTTTAGCTTTTATGTTATGTGTATTTTATTTATAATTAAAATATTTTATTCATATTTAAAAATAATAAAAGTACAAAAAAATTAATGCAGAGTTTGACTAGATCCTACTCCCAATTACTTCCAATTTACTAATCTAGGTCAACGTTCATTATTTGTTACAAAGAGTCCTACAATAGAAAGGAATACAATAGGCCAGTCTCTGATTTGGCCCCTATTTCCTTGAAAGTGTATTCTCTATGTTAACAGCAAAGTGATCCTATTAAATATTAGTCAGATCATATCTTTCCTCTTACAGTATCCCCTCTTACTCAGGGTAGGTAGGAACTAAAGTTGTTGGAATAACATGTAAGGCTCTATTGCCCTCCTTTTCTGATAATCTATAACTTGCTCTTTTATTCCCTGTGCTTCAGCCACACTGGCCTCTTTGCAGGTTATCTGACACTCCTTAAAGTCCTTGTGCATGTCTGTCTTCTTATCTAATATCTAGTATGTATAAGGATAGTTTTCTCACTTTATATCTTTCTTTAAAAGTTATGTTCTCAGTGAATTAATATTTGCCAAAAAACAACCTCTACGTTTTTCTCCCAATTCACATGCTCTTCTTGCAATGTGATACTGACCCTCCTCCAATGAAGACGTGACTTTATGTCCTCTTCCCTTGAATTTGAGAATGCTTATCAGTATGAAGAAAGTCATGTAATGTGATTGTTGAAGTTAGGTCTGTTTCCTCTTAGGATACTCCAACATCTGTGCTGTGCAGAAGCTCGGGTCATATGAAGATATAGTGTATAGCTTCTGTGACAGAGCCTCAGCTTAGTTCTCCAATTTCAGCCAGTGTTATCCAGTGTTGTCAGGGAGACTCCACACAATGAACACACAGCCACAGAGTCATCTGCAGGCTTGAACCTGCCAGCCAAAGACACAGATATTTAAAACCATAGACAAGGCATCCCTCATGTTCCCTGTTCACATTTCTAGTCTATAAACTCCATGAATGTATCAAAGTTCTTGTTTTTATCCTTCCAATTAGAGGTGGTTTGATGTATAGCAGTAAGTAAATGGAAGAGGAACACAGAAAAGGCATACTTGCTTCTAACTCTTTTAGCTGAAACCACATCCATTTTCCTATTATTCT
Source organism: Urocitellus parryii (assembly GCF_045843805.1). NCBI lineage: Eukaryota > Metazoa > Chordata > Mammalia > Rodentia > Sciuridae > Urocitellus > Urocitellus parryii. Next base: position 152,794,712 of record NC_135532.1, read on the forward strand.
TTTGATCAGAAATCAATCATTTGGCCTAATCTAACTGCAATTGCTCTTGTTACATTGGGAGATTGCAAAATGTAGTCTCATTGTGGTGCTAATATAAAGCGATCAGCTTCTGACAGTCCTTTGCAATTTAGTCTTTCATTATTATATTTTTATTTTCTGACTCTCAAACTAGAAGATATATTTCATATTTTTTGTTTACATATGCCTGCCACGTAGTGGATGCATATCAAGTGATTGTTAAATGAATTGAGTTTTTGATAAAAAAAAGCTTTTGAATAATACAGTGAATGAATTTCTTGTTGATATATTCTCTGTAAATTTATCTCCAAGGCTACTTCATATTATGATCAAAGTAATCATACTACTTTTACTAACATTTAGGTAGTTTTTACATTAAATACTATTTTTATTTAAAATAATACTTATTTTAAAGAATACTTTATCTCTGATGCAGTTTTCTTCTAATGGCTAGACAAGAAAATAAATCTCCACATGTTCCAATACTTTAAAATAACTCAACAAATGTCATAAACTCAGATATGTTATAGACATGTCTCACGTATGAAAATGAAAACTAAGAAAGAATTTAAACCAATTCATTTTCATCATCTTTTCTAGTACTTGATTTAACAATCCCATCTTTAATATTTCATTTGTTTGTTTGAATAGTTTTAAGTCAACCTCTTATTTTGTAAATGACCTTTTAGAAGACAATATTCATTAATCCATTATTACTTTTAAAGAGGGACACTTAAAATTCAAAGGATTGTTCTTTGTGCATACACAACTGAGAGTGCTGGACTCATAGAAAGTAAGCTTGCTTCCTTGTCGTCTGGCTCCTCTACAGGACCTTTTATACTTGTTTTAAGAATGGCTTAGGAACTTTTAAGGGTACATCTAATTACAGGTCCACCTGGAAACTCTATCTCCCTTTGGATTAACTCATTATCAACCTAATCAAAGGGGTGAAATCCCATCCCATGAAGAGGTTTTACACACACTTGAAGGAGGGAGTTACATAAGGCATACACATCAGGAGGCAGCAGTGTTGGAGTAGTATCAGATTTCTGTCTACTGTGATGGAGAGCACAGTTGCAGAATTCTGGAACCATGTTCATCCCTTTAAAAAACTCACAGGAACTCTATGTGATATGAGTAAAGATGTTGGTATTAGACATTATATTAATTATGTGTAGAGTCCAATTTTCTCATTTAAATAAAAACCCTAATATTTTGTTCTTTTACACAGTGGACTATCATGTCTGCATACAAACGTGTACACATTTCATTTTTAATCCATCCATATAAGATAAATACCCACCAAAAATCCAACATTGTATTGGCAAATGTGGATTCCAAGGTCTTTGTCATATCTAGGGCTCTTAAGTGGTCCTAATTAACCGCCTTCCCTGGGATGACTTTTCCCCTTCAGTTCAAGTCACATCAAAAATGAATTTTGGGGACTGTCTGATGTTTAAGGATTTATTTTGGCATACTTACAAGATGGAAAATGGAAGCAGGTGGGTGACATAGGCTTGAAATAGGGGTCAGATGAACACCTAACCAGTAATATCTGCATTTCAAGGATTTTGAAGGATTCTTTACCCTTCGTTATGTCTGTATAGAGTAAGCCCAGGCCAGTGTTCAAGTGTCTTTTTTTTTTTTAATAAATGGAATTTAAGCTAATACTGTAAGGAAAACTTTTTTTTTTTTTTTAAAGTTCATAAAAGTTGCACCTAGGCAGTAGTGATCTTGTCTCCTCTAAATCCTCAAACAAAGGTTGGAAATCATGTCAGGTTGTAGCATACTGCTAAGAGACATATAGTGTGGTCCCTGTAAAACAGGTATGTGGGTATTATGGCTATTCTGAATCAAAAACTATTATATATTTCTTGCAGTACACTATAGCTTCATTGCCTATGGCTATGAGAGATGAGTCTTGGTATACTGTATCCCGAGTTGTTATTGAATGAACAAATAAGGATTGAGATGATTGTGAGAAATAATTTTTCTTAAGAGAAAAATGTTGCCTGGCACAGCAGCCCATGCCTGTAATCCCAGAAGTTTGGGAGGTTGAGGCAGGAACATTGAGAGTTCAAAGCCAGCCTCAGCAACAGTGAGGTACTAAGCAACTCAATGAGACCCTGTCTCTAAATAAAACAGAAAATGGGGCTGAGTTAAATTCCTGTACCAAAAAAAAAAAAAAAAAAAGAAAAACAAAACAAACAAACAAAAAAACGAATGTAGTGCTTTCAGCTTAGGACCAAAATGAGAGGGTTTTTTTGTCGTTCTTATTGTTAGAAGAAACTAGAAATTTGAGGAATACGCTGGAGCATGTCACTTGCAATTTCTTTAAATATGCTTCCCACCACCCTTCCTCTTGTCTCTTTCTTATAGGGGAAATAGAGGTTGAAATAACAAGAAAAGCAGATCAATAGACTCTCTCTAGGACACTGAGGATGGAAGACAATACTATTTCATGGTCAGTGTAAATTTTTGTATCATCCACTAAGTGGTGGAGTGAATATTGGAAGAAAAAACTAATCAATTGTAAAACCTGTGGATCACACAGAACATTACAGAGATACAATTCAGGAACCAGAGAAGGAAAACCAGAGGACATAGGAGCAATGTGAGTTATGGGTGAGCTTTCCAAATCCAGATGAACATTAAGAAGAATACATGCCTGATAACTTCTAGCAAATTTTGGGCAAGAGCTAAGATACCCAGGATGCTTGTTCTGAGTTTAAACAGACGCAAACAAAGAGTAAATACAGAGTTCATGATTCTCTTATGCCCTTTCCCCACAGTCTTGGCTCCTGGAGGCTCTGGACAGCGGATACAGCTAGAAAGATACATAACAGCCTCCACAAAAGTGATGTTCTTTGCCATTCAGAAGATAAACCTATGGTTTTGTTGGGGATAAAACAAACTGAAAAGGAGGAAATTTATTATAATTATATCCTTCCAAGGCCAAGAACTACTAACCTATGTGGAAACATTTCGTGATTTTGAAGCTTTATCTATATATTCATTTAAACATATCTCATCTAACTTTTTCTTTAAAATATTTTTTCCAATATCTTTATTTCCCTTCTGTGTCCAATGAATATGTATAAATGTTAAATATTTTTGAGACAAGAAACATCATGTCCCATTCATCTTTGCTTAATTGTAATAGGCAGTCTATTTTTGCACATAGCTATATAGATGAGTATATTTCTAAGAGTAATTAGACTCATTAATAATTTTGGTTTTGTTATTTTTTTCAATTATTATATTTACAATTTTCATATCTTGACATAAACATTTCATACCTTGACATAAAAGGTAACTTCATATGTAACTACAATTTTTCATATTGAAATATGACACTTTTTGTTTTAGAGTCCATGGTAATTATAAAAGAAAAATTCCGAGGCTCCCTAAATTACAACTATAAAGGCCAGATAATGGGCAGGAGGAGAGATACAAAAGTTAACTAGTTAACACGTGTGGGCCAAGTAAATACTACTACACCTGCCTAAGTGTATGTTGAAAGCCTGAGTTATAACCTAGGCAGCCAACCACCAGATGTCATCATGTCTGGATTGGGTCATGGTCTTCATTGATTTAAGATAATTAATCTTAACCAATCCAGAAGTAACAAGTACTTCTTCTTATGGACTCTCCTCTTATCTCCCCAAATTTCCTTCACATTATCTCATTCCCTGTTATTATCAGGCAATATAGGTTCAATGTAATCAAATTAGATTCTCCTTCCCTCTTAGGTATAGTAAACATATTGTCAGCTGCCATCTATCCTTGAAGCTAATAATTCAAGAATTATTCCAGAATCTGTTCCTTTTTTGGCTTTCATCTACAATGGCTTAATATTCCTTTTATTTATAGAGACTTTAGTCTTTCAGATCTCTGCAACACATATTTTCAGGGAGTGGAATTGTTCATTTTATTCATTCTGAAGTCTAGATGCTTACATTCAAATATTGCTCTACCACTTAGATCCTTAGCATCACTTCATCTGGCTGTGCTTATTTTCCCAACTGTTAAATTGAGGTAATAGTGGAAACTGTTTATAGAATCACTTGAAAAGCTTAGAAGAATATATACATACAATGCTTTGATTAATGCCTAGTACAAAATAAATGTGTGATAAATGTTAACTATTCTTATTTTCAGCACAAAACCTAGTGTGATATAAGAATTGTTTGCATCTTTGAACTTAACAAAATTAGAAGATTATATGTTTCAAGTTTCAATAATCCCAAAATAAACACAACAAAACCCCATTACATTGAGCCCTGATACATTACCCCATCATTCCCTCTTTCTCTTCATGTCTACAATTTTAACACTGCTAATCTGACTTTATTAACTTGCAGTCATACTCTCATGGTGTATAGGAGGCTGAAATTATTTTCCTGAAAAACTGAAAAGATAATATGAAGTTATGGGAAGAATAGGACTGTTAAAACATTAGACTGATTTAGAACTAAAAGCCAGCTCTAGAATTAACCAACTCTGTGTTATTTAACTATTATTGTGAGTGGTCAACCTTGCACCTAAATTTCCATATGTATAAAACAAATTTGTTTGGAATAAATGAGAAAAAAAAGTGCATGAGCAAGTAACAGAGAAGTATCAGATGATAGGTAAACAGTTTTCTTTCTGTCCTGTTTGTTGCTGTGAAGTCAAAGGGGCTGTTCACATTTCACAGAAATCTTCACACACCATGTCATCACTGTGACATTGCAATGAACATAGACTTTCTTCTTGTAACATTGCTTCCTTCAATACAATGAGCCTGTTGCTTTCTGCAATACTTTGTTGAGCATTCCTTCCATGAATGTCCTCTACCACTTTAAATTGGACATTAAATGTTTCTTACAGATTCCTTCTCAAACCCACAACTGCTTCTCTCATATTCTCTACGTAGAGTTCATCCTCTGATACCAAAATCCATTTCTTTTGTGGATGATTCTCATATCTATATGGTTAATATAGAACCTCCAAAAAAGATCCTAAGTGATTCTTCTATTTATTTTAAGTCTGGTTAATTTCATGACTGCCTTATATATTAACAGTTTATACATTTTATGTTTGTTTTCAGGTTATTTTTGTGCTTTTTCTTTGTTTCAAAATATATTTTCTATAATTTAATCATTTTGATTCACATGACTCTTTGGGATTAAGTGATAATTTCAATTAATTTAATATTTTAAAGAATCAAATAACAAATCATTGTATTTTTTTAAAATGGCTCATAAATTTATTCTTCTAACATCATCAACAACCCTTTTCTGATAATCCTAAAACCTTTTCTAATTTCTCTCATTGTTCCTTCAGTCACATGAAATATTTTTTACCGTCCCCGTATTTTTCAAGCATCTCTATGGAAAAATTCAAAGATGTGATTGTTTACACCTTGAAAACATTATTCTTCTCCTCCTTTCTCTTCAAACTGAGTACAGTCATTGACTTTTTCTGTACACTTATTACTGTGTCATGAGAATATAAGTTCCTTAAGTATAAGGTCTTAATTGTTCATTAAATTAGTATAGTGAAGAGAATACAGGCTTTGGAATCAAATGAACCTAAATTTAAATCTCATCAATATTACTTTGAAGTTTTAAAACTTAAATTATTTTTTCCCTTTTGAAAATCACTTTTTTCCACCTATAAAAGAGCTATTACAACTACTTCAGAATACAAGAGCTCATTGAAAGTGATAAATAGAAGATGTTCACCCATTCTTTGCCAACTTCCCTTCATTATTAAAGTCCCTGCAATGCTTAGTAATGTACCTTGAGTGTGGTGAGCGCTCAATAAATGTTTAGAGCAGAAATAAATTATAAAAATTAAATATTTTGTTTTAGATATTAAATATAACTGATATTATTTATTATTATCAATGCATATAATTAATTCATATAACTCAAATTCTTATGATAATTTTATAAAATCTTTATCATTGCCTTTGGAAAATGGTCAAAATTTCTGACAAGTAGTGGCTGTGAATATTTTGCATGTACTAAAAGCAACCTCTCTTATCATAGATTAATACTCAGTTCATTGTCAATCTGTGACCTAAAGTTAGTTATGTGTCTGAGAGTTTGATACAAACTTTGTGGACATATTACAAATTCAAACTTTAAGGATATATCACAGATAATTATTTCAAAGAAGATGGGTCAGGAAATAAAAACATTCTTCAAAGATATATTAAACATAAAACAAATAGTAAGAAATACAAAAGAAAAAGTATGGTTAAAAATTTAAATATATAATGAGTAGAATGAAAATTTAAAAGGGAAATGGAATGAGTGACATCATCAAGATAGAAGAAGAGGTCCCAAGCCATTGTCACACCACAGAAACAAAATTTGATAGCATTCCACAGGCAATAGTGCCTTTGAGGAGATTTTGGATCCAGATAGAAGATTATAAAATTCTGGTTAGGCTCAAGATTGAGAACTCTTTTGAAAATATACTCTACTACCAAACCCACAAACCATAACCTTGGCTATGTAACAGAAGTCTCCCAGTGAACTGAACTCTACTCATGTATGCCCCTGGTAACAGGACCTATAGACCATAGATCTGACCAGAGTTCCTGAAGCATTTTCACAACTAGGCTCTAAGGCTGATCTGTCTCTGGTGACAGCCTTTCTTATCCAAAGGCCTGGCAGAAGCCAGAACTATATGGACCCCTGGTAATGGGTCTGCCAAACAAAGACCTGACTACATTCTCACTATAGCTATAGGGCCTGTCTCCATTCCCACTTGACTGTAATCTTGAAGGAAGTACAATAATCAAGGAGAGATATTTCCCTACAGAAACCAGTCAAGACCAGAAGTGGTTTCTTTCTCCTCACATGCACAGACATAAAAAAAAAAAGTTAATACAAATCACAAAGAATCAGGCACACATGACATCCTGAATGCTACTAAAAGAAACTTACAAATCTCCAGTAAATAACTAAACATAGAGATTTATGAACTGTTTGACAAAGAATCTAAAAAATTATTTTAAAAATATATATGAATAAAAAATACAAATAAACATTAAAATAAATCAAGAAAATAATACATGAATACAAATAAAGAGTTTAAACATAGAAAACAAAACACCAAATAGAAAACCATTTCTGAATAATATGACGACTAAACTGAAAATTTCAAGTAAGGGTTTCAACAGCTTACACAATTAGGCTAAAAGGAACTGTTATTAGACTCTTAACATGTCAATTAGACATGTTGAAATTATCCAGTTGGAAGTAGAAAAAGGGGAAAAATAATAAAAAGTGTAAAGAAATTCTACCTAGTTACAGCAGAGAACAAAACTCAATATATTTTTATAGAAATTCAAGAAGCAGAAGAGAAAGAAAAGATTTGCAAATCTGGGAAGAAATTTGAACATCTAGATCCAAGGAAATTCAAATAGACTGAATATTAAGAGATCTTTACTGAGACACATAATTAAGTTGTCAAAGGAGAAGACAATGAGAATGATGATAGCTGAAAGAGAAACGTGGATCATCACAGAAAAAAGAACTCCCTAAGAATTCTCAGCAGAAAACTTCCAGAAAAAGAGTGAGGAGTTACATTTAAAATGATGAAAGAAAAAACAAAAAGAAAGAAAAAGTACCAAGCAAAAACTATGTGCAGCAAAACCATCCTTCAGAAATGAGTAGACATAAAGATTTTCAAAACACAAAAAAACTAAAGGTGTTCATTGTCTTCAGACTTGTCTTTCAAATATGTTAACAGTAGTTCCCCAAGTTGAAACAAAGGAATACTAATTAATTTGCAATATGAAAATGTATAACAGAGGTTAAGATTTAGAAAAATTGAATATCGCAGTAATATTGATATATGTCACTTGCAACTTTAGTATCAAAGTGAAAAGAAAAAAGTATTTTAAAATCTATAGCTGTAATAAAACATGAATGGCTACATCAAATAAAAAGATGTAAATTTGAGCATAAATAACATTAAATAGGAAAAAGAATGTGAAAATACAGTTTGTATATGCTGTTATGGTAAAGTTGCTATCCACTTAAAATATGCTTCTCTAAGATATTTCATGTAAATCTCATGGTAATCTCAAAGATGAAAACCTGTGTGAGATACATAAACTAAAGAGAAAGGAATTGAAGTATACTGTGACCAAAAAATCATTAAATCACAAAGGAAGACAGGGGAAGAGAAAGAGAAAAGAATCTACAAAATAGAGACAACTAGCAAAATTATCATAGCAAGTTCTTACCCATCAATAATTACTTTAAATATAAATGGACTAAATTCTCCCATCAAAAGACAAACAGTTGTTAACTATATTAAAATAAGATTGTGGCATGTGTTGGCTACAAGAGACGCACTTTGACTTAGATAGAAAAAAGATATTCCATACAAATGATGATCAAAAAAGAACAGAGTGAATATAATTAACATTAGATAAAATAGACTTTAAATAAATAAAAATTGCCACAAAAGACAAACAGAAGAACACAATATAATGATAGGGGCCAATTAATCAAGAGGACATAACAACTATAAATAAACATAAACCCAGCATTGGGGCACTTGAATTCTTAAAGAAAATAATGACAAGGAGAATGGAAACATATGCAACAAATGACAACAGTAGAGTGCTTCAACATACCACTTGATCAATTAATAGATTATCCAGCCAAAATATCAGCAAGAAAACACTGGGCTTTAACAGCATAATAGACAAAATGGGACTTATAGACATATACTGAAAATTCCATCTAACAGAAGCAAATGTACATTAGTCTCAACTGTACAAGGGATATTCTTCATGATAGATCATGGTTTGTTCTTCAAAACAAATCTCATAATTTTGAAGTAAGAAATCACATCAAGTATATTTTTCTCCAACATCGATATGTAATCAAAATATCAATAATAAAAGAAAAATTTAGAAAATACACAAATGTGGAGATGAAATGATACACTCCTGAACAGCTAGGGAGTCCAAGAAAAAAATCAAAAGGAAAATAAAAAGATAGCATGAGATGAATAAAGATGAAAAAATAGATCTTCACCTCTTTCGTTAAGTTGATTCCCAAGTATTTTTTTTTAAGCTATTGTAAATGGGGTAGTTTTCCTCATTTCCCTTTCTGAGGGTTTGTCACTGATATACAGAAATGCTTTTGATTTATGGGTGTTGATTTTATATCCTGCTACTTTACTGAATTCATTTACTAGTTCTAGAAGTTTACTGGTGGAACTTTTAGGGTCTTCTAAGTATAGAATCAGATCATAAGCAAATAGTGCCAATTTGAGTTCTTCTTTTCCAATGTGTATCCCTTTAATTTCTGTCTAATTGCTCTGGCCTAAAGAAAGAAATCAAAGACCTTACAAGAGGGAAAGATCTACCTTCTTTGTGGATAGGCAGAATTAATATTATCAAAATGACCAAACTATCAAAAGCACTATACAGATTTAATGCAATTTTGATCTAAATCCCAATGACATTCTTCATAGAAATAGAAAAAGCAGTCATGAAGTTCATTTGGAAAAATAAGGGACCAGAATAGCTAAAGCAATCCTTAGCAGGAAGAGTGAAGCAGATGTTTTCACTATACCAGAACATAAACTATACTACAGAGCAATAATAACAAAAAAGCATGGCATTGGCACTAAAACAGATGGGTAGAACTGTGGTACAGAGTAGAGAACACTGAGACTAACCCACAAAACTACAATTATCTTATATTAGACAAAGGTGCCAAAAACATGCATTGGAGCATTGGAGAAAAGATAGCCTCTTCAACAAATGGTGCTGGGAAAACTGGAAATCCATATGCAACAAAATGAAATTAAACTCCTATATCTCACCATGCACACAAAACTCAACTTCAAATTGACCAAAGACCTAGGAATAAAAACAGAGACCCTGCATCTAATAAAAGAAAAGTTGGGCCAAATCTCCACCATGTGGGATGAGGCCCCAACTTCCTTTGTTACAAGAATTAAAATCAAGAACCAATAAATGTAATGGATTTAAACAAAAACTCTTATTCTCAGCAAAAGAAACAATATGTGAGGTGGATAGAGCCTAAATCTTGATAGCAAATCTTTACCCCTCACACATCAGATAGAGCACTAAGCTCTAAGATATATAAAGAACTCAAAAAGCTAAGCACCAAAAGAGCAAATAACCCAATCAATAAATGGGTCAAGGACCTGAACAGACATTTGTCAGAAGATGATATACAATCAGTTGACAAATATATGAAAAAATGTTCATCATCACCAGCAATTAGAGAAATGCAAATCAAAACTACTCTAAGATTTCAACTCACTCCAGTCAGAATGGGAGCTATTATGAAGACAAACAATAATAATTGTTTGTGAGGATGTGGGGGAAAAGGTGCTTTCATACACTGCTGGTGGGACTGGAAATTGTGCAGCCAATCTGGAAAGCAGTAAGGAGATTTCTTGGAAAACTGCTAATGGAACCACGATTTGACCCAGCTAGCCCTCTCCTCAGTGTATACTAAAGGACTTAAAAACAGCATACTACAGAGACCCAGCCATATCAATGTTTATAGCAGCAGAACCTTCAATGGATGAATGAATATATACACATGGATCATTACTCAGCAATAAAGAGAATAAAATCACCAGCATTTACAGGTAAATGGATGGAGTTAGAGAAGACAATGCTAAGTGAAGTTAGCCAATCCCAAAAAAAAAAAAAAAAAAAAAAAACAAATACCAAATGTTTTCTCTGATTTAAGGAGGCTGATTCATAGTGGGGTAAGGAGGAGAGAGGGGAGCATGTGAGGAATAGAAGAACTCTAGATGGAGCAGAGGGGTGGGAGGAAAAGGGAAGGGGAATGGGGTTAGAAATGATGATGGAATGTGATGGACATTACTATTCAAAGTATGTGTATGCAGACACAAATTGGTGTAAATATATTTTATATACAACCAGAGTTATGAAAAATTGTGCTCTATGTGTGTAATAAGAATTGTAATGCATTCTGTTGTCATGTATAAATTTAAAAATCAATTAAATTAAAAAGGAAATGGAAAAATAGCACACAAAATGTCTGGTTTGAAGGAAACGAAGTAATAAGAGGAAAATTTAGATGGACAGCTATGTGAAGAACAACAAAAGATCTCAAGCAGGGCTGGAGATGTGGCTCAGCGGTAGCGCGCTCGCCTGGCATGCGTGCTGCCCGGGTTCGATCCTCAGCACCACATACCAACAGAGATGTTGTGTCCGCCGAGAACTAAAAAATAAATATTAAAAATTCTCTCTCTCTCGCTCTCTCTCTCTCTCTCTCTCTCTCTCTCTCCCCCCTCTCTCTAAAAAAAAAAAAAAAAAGATCTCAAGCACCTAAATCATACCACTTGAAAGTATAAAAAGAACAAATAAGCCCATAATTAGGGAAGAAGGGTGATAATGGGGATCATAGCAGAAATACATGAGTTAGAAACTATACAAACAATAGGAAAGAGTAATGAAAATAAGATTTGGTTTGGGAGATTATAAACAGACAAAATCTTAGACTAATAAGAAAAGGGAAAGACGTATATCCATTAAAACAGTTTTGACTGAAGCATAAAGTTCATAAGAGAATACTTTGAATAATAATGCCTCCAAAATTGAGTAATTCGGAAGAATGGAAAAAATTGTAGAAATAGGCAACCTTCCTAAACTGAATCATGAAGAAAAAGAAAATCTAAACAGACAAATAAAAAGTAATATGATTGAATCAATAATAAAATCTCCCATAGAAAAAAGACCCTGGACCTGATGATGTTAATTGATGACACTACCTCGAATTTATGAAATAAGTGTCATTTTCATAAAGTATGCTAATAGCAGTTGATGAGGTTACCAATCACATTCACCCTGGATTGTTTAAAAATTAATCTGCATAGTAATATCCAAATATTATTTCACCAACTTCATTGGGAAAGCATATGACAATGTGGGACTCAGGCCATTATCACCCTAAAACATGATTATAAAAAAACACACATGCGGCCTCAAAAAGGTATTTATTTGGCATAGTTCAAGGTGATTATTCTGAAGACTACAGATATATATGAAACTCTGAAAAGTTGCCCTTTTAATCAAGTTCTTTGTAATTCAACATTTGATCTTCTTTATCAAGAATTGGAGTCTCTGTGCCCACCTATTGTATCTGAGCTTACTTTGCTTTAGCCAAGAGGATGTGGAAGACATGAAAGTGTACTTTTTTTTTCAAGCTCAGGCCTCTAGAATGTCACTGTCATAGAACCATGTGATTCTCACATGAACAAACCTAAGTTAGCATGCTGTGTGATATTTAATTAAAGGCATAGTCACATCTGGCTTCCAATTCATAGCAAACCAGATATCAAAAATAAAAAAATGTAGCACTCCTAGAATGGCCAGGTCACCATCTGATCATACAGGTTTTCGACATGCCCAAATGATATCAATGGGCTCACACAAGAGCAGACATGTGAACCATGAACTTATAAGGAAACTAATAATAAATGATTGTTATAGGCCCCTAAATTTGGAGATAATTTATTATGCAATGTTTAATGAATAATGGAAGTTAAAAAAAATCTGGTTATCAAATACTCTCCAATATGACTTAATTATCTGCTTATCTGCTTCTGTATTTTATTATCCCATAAAATTAAGAACATAAAAGGAGAAAAATTTGTCTTTTTCTTTGATTTATCCCTATATATAGATAACACATTTGTATCCAATTTTATAACAATACACATATTTACAACCTTTATTTTTTGTAAGAAAATACTTTCAAAGAATGTTTGTTAAAATATTATCATAATTTGACTCGAATTTTCAAATCTTTGTTTCTGATATGTTTTGTTTACTTATATCTGCTTTTGTTATGTGAATTTTTAAAATAAGATTTGTTTATTATTAAATAATAAAGTCACTCTCAAAAATTAAGTATTATGGGGCTGGGGTTGTGGATCAGTGGTAGAGTGCTTACCTGGCATGTGTGAGGCACCAGGTTCCATCCTCAGCACCATATAAAAATAAATAAATAAAATAATGGTATTTTGTCCATCTCCAACTAAAAAAGATGAATTCTAGATAGGGAAGAGGGGTGAGAGGGAAAGGGAGGGGCAGGGGATGAGCAAGTACAGTGGAATGTGATGAACATCATTATCCAAAGTACATGTATGAAGACACGAATTGGATGTCAACCTACTTTATATACAAACAGAGATATAAAAAATTGTGGTAAATATGTGTAATAAGAATTGTAATGCAAGAAAAAAAGTACATGTATAAAGGCAAGACTTGGCATGAAAATACTCTATATACAAAAATATGAAAAAGTGTACTCTATATGTGTAATAAGAATTGTAATGCATTCCACTGCCATGTATTTAAAAAAACAAAATCAATAAGACTAAAATAAAATAAAATTAATTAATTAATGTATAAGAGAAATATAAATACCAGTTACTATAATAATCATAAATGTTACATTAGTCTAATAAAATTCAAAACTTGGATGTACATAAATATATAAAACTATAAAAGGTATTCAAGGAACAGACATAAAAAATTGTTTTGGAAAAGTTTTTGGAAAAGACATGGCATATATCAGGCAACTACAAATACAAAAAGAGTAAGAGTAAAATTTGAGATAAGAAACATAAAAGTATAAGTAAAACATGTTAAATAGCTCAAAAACTACCATAGACTTTTAGAAGAAAAGAAAAATGAAAAATTTATAGAGTATTTAAAAAGTTTTATAATAGTTTATAAAGCAAGTTTATAAAGTGCTACAAAATATATAGAATTCATGAGTCTTTTGACAAATTTTATTGTAATGTAGCAAGCAACATTTTTTATCAAAATATAAAATGTCCTATAGAATAATAAGGGATAACATAATTTTCCCCAAAAAATGTATTTAAACATGTAAATAGTGTAAATAATAGAAAAATTAATAGATTTAAAATATATATGAATTATTAAACTGGTGTTAATTACCCAGAGAAGAAATTAGGGACCAATAGTTCTCAATCACATCATGAAGATAACAAATGTTGCCAAATTAAAAAGAACAATCAAGCACAATAAAAAGCAATGGAAATAGAAGGAATGTTTCTTTAAAAAAAAAAAAATTGAAGAGGATAAGAAGATAAAAACTGATGAACCAAAAATGAAATTAAACAAAGAAAAAGAAAACGACCAGTGCATACAAAATTATGAAATATGATAAAAATCAACATGCAAAGAAATGAAATCTTTAAAGAAATTAAAAAATAAACAAGTTCTTGAAATGCAACATCCAACTAACCAGGAGAATGAAAGTTGAAAACAAAAGTAATTTGAAATAATTATAGCAATAAAGAAAACATTAGTAATTTAGTAGGAAAAAAAACAAGAAAATCAAATCTAGAAAATAAGTCTTCTTCAAAGTAAAAACATTAAATGTATTTCTTACAAAAATTCAAGGATAAGTAAGTAAAACTCAGAAGATCTGAGCAATATTAATGAGTAATCTGATGTGGCTATATAGTCTTAATAATCAAATAATCAAAATCAAGAGGGGATTATGTCTAATGTGAAGCTTTTAAATTTAAAAATCATAATAAATTGTAATATACTCTTAGATAAATAGAATTTGCCAAAGCTGAATCAATTAAAGAAATAAAATTTAAATATGTAAATTACTAAGTGAGAAAAACAGCCAACACAACAACAAATCATCTTTCAATTTACTCATAATCACTGTAAAACCAATATGTTTTGTATGAGGTTTCCATTATATTTTAAGCAGTAAATTAAACTTACATTACTAAAATTGCTTGAGTAACAGAATAGTAAAAAATATTTCTCATCACATTTTTTAAACCCAGCTTATTTTCTATAAATTTGTAAAAGAAAAGATTTTAAACACACACACACATTAAACTCTGTATATTTGTGAATTAAATTAGGCATCATGTAAAAAATTAAATAAACCAGTACAACTCGTGTTTATCCCTAAAATTCAGATGATTCAATTAGAGAACTCATTATCTACAAATTAGGTTAAAATAAACTAAATACAGATATGATCAAATTCAACATGCATTCCTGGCAAAACAATAAAAACAGAATAGGCCATTTCTCTAATGTAATAAAGTAAAATTATTTCAAACCAAATGATGTAGTCATAGTTAATGTAGAAATATTCCATTGATAAAAATATTTTTATTGAAAATCAAGAATAAGGCATAGGATGCTCATTTTCATTCTAAATCATAAAAGTTAAATAATAAAAATACATTTGAAAAACAGGAAAAAATAATTATATGATGTTTATGTAATTGTAAACCTAATGGGTTCAAAAAGGAAAAATTAAACTTCAGTTCCAGATAATTTTAAATGCAACTTTCCTAAAACAATACCTATATAAGAGGATAATAAATTATCTCATTAACAAAATTGTTCAAAATAAAAAGCAGCAAGCCTACAATTCCAGCAGCCTAGGAGGCTGTTTCTGGAGGATCCCAAGTTCAAGTTCAAAGACAGCCTTAGCAACTTTGTGAGTCCCTGAGCAACTTAGCAATATCCTTTCTCAAAATAAAATATATTGAAAGGCTGTGGATTTGGCTCAGCGGGTAAGTGTCCCTAGGTTTAATCCCTGGTACCAAAAATAGATAAATAAATAAACAAATAAATAAGCAACTGCAGTACATTTATACATGTGCTTATAAAGACAACAAATTTTGTTATTGATAAAATAATTTAAACAACTTTTAAGTAAACGATGGTATAGTAAGTTCCTAAATGAAACTGTTCAATATTGTGAAAGATACATTGCTTCTGATATTAGTCTACTAGTCTATTTGTTAGATTTATAGTGAACATTTTCATTACATTTTATAAATGAAAATAATTATTCTTACATTAATCTAGAAATATACAGCCTTACTAAAAAAGACAGATTGAAATATTTGATTTGTTATATAATAAAATTTGATATAATTATTAAGTTATATAGTATAGGATAAATGTTACATTTAATTTTAGACATATGTTGAAGCATGTAATGTAAAGTTGGAATTTATTTTTGGTTAAAAAAATGAAAGATATTTATGTCATTCTTAATTCCAAAGCAAAACTCACCTGTATTAAATATTTTATAGAAAAAAAGTTATATTTATAGATACATAAGTCCATATAATAAATATTACATAATCATTAGGTAGAAAATGATGTATCTGACAATGAAGTCATTTGGCTATGTAAATTTTTAAAATATGTATG
The DNA here is from genome assembly GCF_045843805.1 of Urocitellus parryii. NCBI lineage: Eukaryota > Metazoa > Chordata > Mammalia > Rodentia > Sciuridae > Urocitellus > Urocitellus parryii. The sequence goes on from NC_135532.1 coordinate 152,811,000, forward strand.
AAAAAAAGACTATAATTATTAAAAAGAAATAACCACCGGAAAAAAACATTTTCATCAAATGCACATGGAGTTAATATCATAAATATATGAAAAATAATCCTATCAGTGATTGTTAAAACTTCCGATTTCTTAAATTTATTATTTGCTGATTATTATTAAAACATTTGAAATGCAAACACTAATATACTTGGAAAAACTTATCTCCCTGGCAGTGTTATTTATAATACTGAATATATTATTGCATAATCATATATTATTCATTCATTCTGTCTTGGCTTCATACTTGTTCCATTATAGCTGTACCTACATACATATCAAAAGAGAAGGAATGATGTCAAGGAAGGATACAAATAAGTAAGCCTGGGAAGTCAGTATTTGGAGACATGATGACTGGAAGAGAAAAAACATCTCAAAGAACATCCCTGAAAGAAGCAGTCAGTCATTTTTTAAGAACTTGGTGCTGATTTCACAATTGCCTTTATGATCTACGTCTGTCCAAAACTTCTGTGATTGTGAGCAATGTTAACACTCAGCTGTGAAAATTGGGGCATGGTTATAGAGGATAGGCATAATAAAACTTGTGCTTTCAAAATTAATAATTCATTCTCTGGCTATAAAAAATATAAACTTAATTAGAAGTTTTGGGATATCTAGCAGTATAGTGAGACTCACTTGTGATCAGACCATCCATAGATCTCTAATATTTAATGTTCTTATACTGCCAGATAGCTTCCTCCCTCCCTCCTCTTACTCCTCTCTCCTTTTCTTCTTTCTTTCCTAATTTCTTCTTTTTTTCTGATTTTCAGTTTTTATCTTTTTCATATTCTTTAGTGTTGTGATTGGTCTAAAATCCATCTAGCTTCTCATCTTTAAACTTATTTATAGTTAAGATCATACTGCATATACAACATTTAATTTTGCTTACTTTAAAAAAACTAATTTCATATTTTAAGCACTGTTCAATGTCTTCAAATATTTATTTGTTTTGAGCACAATTTTGAGTGGCTATACAATATTTCACAATAAGTGCTTGATTAAATCATACCATTTAGGTTGGCCTAAAAGCCTTTACTACACAGATGTTTTAAACTTTCTGCATTGTTAATAAAGAACAATGTCAAAATTTCAATCTTTAAATGATTTTAAAATATTGCACATGTCCATAGAATATGCAGAGTTTCGAATAATTCTCCATTTATGCTTATAAATATGACCTAAACTTATCATTTAGTTTCTTTTAATACATTCATGAATTTCAGATAGTCAAAAAGAGGCATCTCTTGTCTGGAAAGATATATTCATTGGTTATACTGTTAAGTTATGAAGATCAATATCACACGTAATAATTCCATTTTTAAGCAATTTATCCCCCAAACTCTTTCAAATTGCCTATGCCTACTCCATCTCAATCAGACATTAAGAAAAGAAAATGACAACAAATTAGATTGAACTATATAAGATCAAAAGAATTATGTAAAGGAAACAGCTAATAAAACTGCACATTTTTCTTAAAATATTATTTTCATGTGTTAGTTGTTACAAGAAACAAAATCATCTCAGTTCTATAGCAGTATAAGAAATACTATAGCCATAGGTTATTTTTAAGACAACACTAAAACAAAGGTTTTGGGACAGAACGTTTGTGCTTCAAATAACCTACTTGAGAGCTAAGGTGGTTGAGCACTGTGTGAAGCCCCAGTAGTCATGCCTGGGGAATTCCAGATATTCAGTTTTTTCTGTAGCTCAGAGTGATTAATCCCAGCAATCTTACTTGTCCTGCCTACTGTACAATAGTTGTGCTTTAATTTTTTCTATTATTTTTCCATCTAAGACTCAAGATTAAAAGGTACCAGACCATGAAAGAATGCCACAGTGTTAGAGTTCATATTGCTATAATTTCTCTTTGCTGTGTTGTGAATTCTTTTCCTTACCTTTTTTGTTTTGTTTTTATAAATGAAAGCTGAATCAGTTATTGCTGCATAAATAGTAGGCCACTGATATGAACACCAGCAAAATTGTGATTGAGTAAAATAATAATGCACTGAACTTGGGTGGCACTTTTCCTCACAACCTTCCTGGAACATTAATCATCCTCAGACTTTCCCCATCAGGCGGATCAGTTCCCTGTTTCACAGCAGGAAAAATTTGACAAAGAGGCAAAATGATATGCCAAGAATTGTCAAACTTATTAACAGCCAAATGAAAACAGAAGCAAAAGTTTCTCTGTAATAAACCACAGTTTCACATTAGTATCTGCCTGTGTTATTTTCTAGATAAACCAAACCAACTAAGCATAGAGCTTGCTTATTAACACTTTTACAATCTGAAACAAAAAGTCAGTTTCATATAGTACTATTCACTCTGCTCTGACATAAGTATCTGTATGAAGAAGCAAGCAGCTTTTTCAGAAGTCCATATTCTCTTAATTTATTTACTTTTGTTTATTTTTAAGTGAGATTTAAAGTTAGGGGCATATTTAAGAAGAATCGTCTCCCCACTGAAGCAGTCTTGAACATGTGCTCTTTCTTCTATCAGAGGAAATCAATTTTGACATATGGGAATTCAGTTTCAGGGTCAAGTTTAAAAAGAGAACCTGGCTTACAGGGATTGATAGAACACAACAAAAATTTAAAGAATTTTTGTATCATTCTTGTGACTTATTTTGGGTAGTTGTTTCTAAGTTGTTCTGTTTCTCTTCTCTCTCTCTCTCTCTTTTCAAGGTCTTCTAATAAAGAAGACAAGAAAACAGCTGCATTTGAACAAGTTAGGTTTTTCGTCATTGTAGCAAAGGAGAATGCACACAATGGAGCTTCATCAATGCACACACATGGAACATCTAAGGACATGAGTGCTAGGGGGCATGACCTATATCAGAGCTTTGTTTTAGTGATTTGGAGGAGGATTCAAAGAATTGGAGTTTAATCTGGATTGGGTGCTCCCATAAATACAAAAAAATTCTATGGCTGAATTTTATCTAGATGGAGGATAGATGAGGGCAAATCCAATACTGTGACTCATGAGAAGTAGCAGTCTCCCTTATTAGAGAGGCTAAGAATATGTTCATCTATTTATTTATTTATTTATTTATTTGGATTTACACAATGTTCATGTTTTGCCTGCGAACAGGCATTATTATGAAGTGGTCTTGTCTTTGTCTTGATCTACCATGGTAACAGAGTAGCCTTGTCTGACGTTAATGTTTTGTGTGAAACAGTTTATGTCCAACAGAAGAACACAAAGGCCTCATTGTGAGAGCCAGTCCAGCTCATAGCAACACTGGGACATGGATGGAACTATGAGTCCAAACCCTGGCATTCAGGGGCTGCTGTTCTCCTCCTTAATCATTACACAATCCCAGGCCTTAATCCCACTCTTATGGAGAGGATGTGCTGGAAAACCAAGCAAGCATGAGATAAGGAATAAAGATAAATCAAAAGAAAGGAAGTGGCCCAAATGACATTCTAGTATAAACAAGTATAGGTGTCAGTCTGCAAAAATAGCCTAGTCAAATTTCTCAAAATAGAGAAAATTATTTTTTTCAAAAATTATTTGTGGTCATAGCCAGATATATCATTTGACTTCAAGTAAAATGGAGTGGAGGAAGGGAGGACAAATATGTGTATATATAGAGAGAATATCACACTAGGAACCTGAGATTGAACAGGATTCAGAAACTTGGTCCTTGTTATACAAAGACCAGACTGCTTTTTTGCAGAAACTTGGAAATACCCAGTGTTCAATTCAGCTCTGTACTTATTATCTCATCATAAGGTAGAAATCAATGCATTTCATTAGTGAAAATGGAATTTAGGTTAAGAATTCAAATTTGACATTTTTTCAGTAGATTTAGACCTTTACATTTATTCATGTATGTGTTATTCATTTGACAAAGTTACCAAGTACACAGGATGTTCTAAGCAGAGTGGATATGGAACAAAGGAGTCTAATGTAATTATTTCTATTTTGGAGCTTACTTTTCATTTGGAAGATACATGTTTTTAAAGAAGAAAAAAAATTAAAAAGGATTATTTGTACTATGGGCACTGTCTTCCTCCCATAGTGAAACTTGAAGAAGCCAGTAAAATGAGAGAGAAGTGAATGGAATTGAGGGAAATAAAAACCTAAATTAAAGACTGAAAACCTCCTGAGAAGAGAAGATTTATTCATGATTTGGTGATGGAAGGAAAGGACATAAGAGGACAGAGGTGGGAACGCTACTCAGAGGAATGATTTGGTTGAGCCTGTGGCAGGTGTTTATCCTTGCTGTCCTCCATGCCAACAGCAGGGCTGCAACAAGAAACCAGGAGCCCCATGGGGAGATGAGCATATAATGCGTGGGACTAGAGCCTTCTCCCAATTTTCACACACAGACTTACACACCTATGCTAAAGGACAATGATAAAAATATAACTGTTCTTAAATAATAACATAGTGGCAGTTCAAGGAGTTATCATGGGTAAGTAGTGGTATCACTACCTAAATTAATTTTTAACTTAAAAAAATTAAAATAAAAGGAACAGATATTATCAGTGAAAGGAGTACACATGGATAAACACTTCTGAAGCTGAGATGAATAAATGAACTGGTACACATGAAGAACAAAGTAAAAAAAAGAAGAAACAGGTAGTCACAAAAACTATATAAGGTTATATTTATTTGATGTTATGCAAACATCAAAGAGTTTTATAAATTTATCACATTATCATGATAACAAGCAAACTCAGAGACTATAATCACTTTTTTACTTTAATTTGATTGTAATTTTAACATTTGTGTATAAAGTCATGATACCATAAATTGTGTTTGTGTGTGTCTGTGTGTTTGGGGGGGGGTGCTGGCAATTAAATCCAGAATGTCCCACATGCTAGGATATGCAAGTCCTCTACCACTGACTTAACATCGCTATCCCTGCAGGATTTTTATGTACAAGAAATCTAAAACACTTTGCATTCACGCTAGTAATTACTACTGTTTATCTTTCCAAACAAAGAAAACATACATTTTGCTTTAAACTTCAGAAAGTTTAGCATAGTGCTATTTTGTAACTTATTATTAAAAGTTAATATTGAGGTTAATTTTATATGCTATTTCATGTTTATCCTCAGTTCTCAGAAAAAGAATTAGAGCCACCAATAATCATTATTACCATATATTTAAGAATAAATAATTAGAATTTGATGGAAAATTTTGTTCTTGTGAAATATATGAGTAGTATTTCTAAGTTAATTTTTCCACAATTTTCATCTATTTTCTTGTCTAAGACACAATTATTTTTTGCAAGTGAATATAAAAAGGAAGATTGTTAAATTTTAAGGCAAATAATTGTTTCAGACTCTTAGCCAAAATTTACATCATGCAATTTTTAATTTCTCTTCCTCTAATTTATTTTACCTAAATTAAAAATAAAATATATTTAGCATTGCTACTACATATTGTATATTTTGATAACTAGATAAAATTTAGAAAAAAAGTCTGAAATAACTGAGTCTTAAAATTTATTAATCAATATGAATTTTTAAAATTATTTTTTAAAAATATTTATTGTAATAGGTTTAATTTCTTAAAAAATAAGACAAAGTAAAAATAAGATTGCAATAAGTGTATTTTCGTTCTAAGCAATTTTTATGACATAAAAAATTGTTAGAAAAATATCCACGTAGATATTGCATCCTGTCATTTTTCTTTTTCTTTTTCCTAAGTCAAAAAGAAAATCATATTTCACTCTGTTTCGGCTCTACTATTTCAGTAAGGTCTGTTTATAGCTACTTCAAATGAAAAAAATTTGTCAGCTACTAATAAGGTTGAGTGCTAGTGAAACACCATGTGCTTCAAACTTATAAATTTTCCTACTTATTCTTCCAATTAAACATGTATCTTTTAAATGTCCAATTTATTTTTTTATCAATTTCTCAATCATGTGTTCTTCACATTTGATCATAGACTCCAAGCTATCACAAGACAGAGATAATGTCTGAAGATGAAACATTTACATAAAAGTTAATGGTTCTTGGGAACATTGAAATATATTAAAATAGTTTTGAAAGAAAAATAGAAATATTTCTATTGTATAAACAAGTGTATGTTCCATGAAGCACTTGCAGGGACATTCTTATACAAATTTTAGATTATAAAAAATATATTAGCTGAATCTTGAGGTCAGCATTCCATCAGGGGTATGAGTTAGATTTGTTGGAACAAGAAAAAGAGGGAGTGACAATTAACAGACCCAATCATGAAATTAAAGAAATCATATTGGTCAAATTTTAATTATTACCATTTTACAACAACAGGAATTTTAATTATTACCATTTTACAACAACAGGAATCAAATCTACTAAACAATTCTGTACTTAAAAATATTTCTTTTAAAGTACTTATATTCTCAAAGGCATCTAGTAAAATTCAGGTATTTATTTGATGAGGTATCTTATAGAATGTTGGCCTTAACACATTGTCACAAAATGTATTCAAAAATCAAAGATCAAAATTTTTAAATTACTCTTCTCCTATACTATATGACTCCCCTTAACCCCCACCCTCTTTTTTTTTTTTTTTATAATATGCCATTGCCATCTCTGATCATTTAAGAACATTTTTAAGTAGCAACTACCCATCTATTGAAACCCAGCTGCAGTGTTCCATGCAGAGAAGACAGAAGGGACTCAGAGCCCCTTTTAAATTCTGACATTTAAAAGGTCCTGACACTATTCAGAAACTCATACCAGTACAAGACAAGGACAGTTCACTCTTTACAACAGGACTATTGTGTAGCTCTGCAGCATAGCTCTGTTTCAGATGACTTCCGCTTTCCTGATGACAGTGTGACTCGAAAGGTCAAGAGTTTGCCATTAGTTTTCACCCGACTCTTTTCAGCCATTTATTATAATTTATCTGTTAGAAGTTCTCTATATTATTGGAAATACATGTCCTTTTATTGAAAAATGTTTGAGGAGTTCATTATGAAAATAATGTGCCTTCTATGTTTCAGATACCTTTTATTCCTTTTTAAAATTTGTATTTTTTCTTTCCCTTTGCAAATTTTTTTTCATCTTACATTTAAGTCTCAAAAGTTTGCCTGTGATGTCTTCTTATCTGTTTTCTAAGCATCATTAATAGAATAGCATTAATTTGTTCTGTGTATATTATTGGTGATGTGTCTGACTATAATTACATATGTCTGTCTATAATTATATATGAGTTACTCTGTGAGGAACATTGGATACTGATTACTTATTTAATTGTAGAAACTCAAGGCTTTATTTCAAAATTATGAAAACTGCAAGTAAGAAAAACATACTAGAATAAACCAGCATCTAAAGTGAACACATAATAAAGATAGAGATGCACCAGGGTCTTTTAGGAAAGACATCCCCAACTTAAAACTGATTAGGTTATGATCTCAAATGATTTTATCCATGATCTTAGGTATTTATTACTGCAATAATAAATTTTGGATTCAGATTTTGTGAGTCATAGTCTAGTGCTTATTCCAGCATAAAACTAGGATTTTGTGAGTCATAGTCTAGTGCTTATTCCAGCATAAAACTAGGATTAATCTAAAAGTGAACACAAGTCTCATGGGGATTTTATATAATTAAAATATTCATGTCCTGAATAGCCCATCCATTTTCCCTTTAAATTAGGCTCTTAAGCAAAGATATGCATTCATATCAGGGAAATGGTAGATTTAATATCTTTAGAAAACATTTTTAATGGGCATTTGAAGAGCTTTCCTGAATGTATTGGGCTGAAGGAATAAAGAATATCTACCCTAAAATGTATCATTATACCATATTGACTATTTTCAGTTAAAAGCACTTGGAAATCAGCAAATGTGAGAAGGTCACTTTGACCTTCACGCTGTTTCTTAAACTGGCGAGATGACATTCTCATGGAAAAGATGACTTTTCCTCCAAGACCACAAAGGAAACACCTTTCTTATGGTGAAAGGAAAGTTGTACAAGCAAATCTTAATTCACTAACTTATCTGCCTTGTCAAATTCTCATAATCAACCATCATAATCAACCATAATCAATCATCATAATCAATTCATCATAATCAACCTTTGTCCAATTCAGTATGTAAGTCATCATCTGTATTGCATCTTTGTGTCTTCGTTTTCTTCAGAGGGCTCCTGCATCACTTGTATTAAACAGTTATGCATGCTTTTCTCCTGTTGATGTTTGCTATGTTGCTCTAAGAGGGAAAAAGTTAGCCTGCATTCCCAGCAGCTTGCGAGGCAAAAGAATCCCAAATTAAAGGACAGCCTCAGCAATTTCGCAAGGCCCTATTTCAAAATTAAATATATATATATAAAAGGACCAGGGATGTGGCTCAGTGTCAAAGTGCCTCCTTGGTTCAAATCCCTGGCACCGGAAAAAAGTAAAAATAAAAAGAGGGAGAGTGTGGAATTCTGCTTCCATTATAGGGATAACTGATACGAGTGCACTTTAAATAGTAAAATAGCAATAGATATCCTAATTTCTCATATTAATACTAATGTGAAATCATTCATGTGCTTCTGAGGGGAAAGGCACAAACACCATATCCACACACAGCTGTACCTGCATAACACTGTGATCACCCCAGGAAGAGCACTGGTTTAGGGGAAGACTAAAGAACTAAATGACCAGTTCTGCAAAGAATGACTTTTTGTTTGCAGGTTTTCCTCAGTTGTGGACCAGAAAATTCCTTTAGAGTTGTGATGGATAAAAACATGACTCTTTCTAAGGGCCTACCTGATTCAATAAGGTACACTGGGTTGTAGCAAGTACGTAATGAGTATCTTGTAAACACTGCTTTGGTTTTTGAATGAAAGCATACCTGGTTGACAAAATGCCATTTCAAAAAGTTCTAACAAATGAATATGTGTTTGAACATATGTTGTTTCATTTTTCTTGGTGTGACTTCTCTTATTGGAAGTGTGAATGATTTAACACTGAAGATGGGGCAGAAAAGAGAAATACCAAGTCTTATAGTAATTTTGGAAGATTATAGGTTATTTTCATCTATTTTTACTTGCTAAGAGAAACCCACAACAAAGTTAAAAAAAAAAAGTATGAATTGTACCATACCTTGTAACATACCTTTGTAATTTTACCAGGTAAAGTCTGTTCTATAAAGTCTGTGAGGTTCTCTGTAGTGACTTTTATTCACTACCTTGTGTTATATACTTTGAAATATATTTTGTTTTAATTCAATTTTCTTTAAAGATCTCTAAGGTTTTTAATTTAATTTTCTCTTTAAAAAAAATGAAGCTTGGGCTGGGGAGGCGGCTCAAGCGGTGACGCGCTTGCTTGGCATGTGTGCAGCCCGGGTTCGATCCTCAGCACCACATACAAAGAACAATATTGTATCCGCCGAAAACTAAAAAATATTTTTAAAAAATTCTCTCTCTCTCTCTCTCTCTCTCTCTCTCTCTCTCTCTCCCTCCTCTTTCTCTCAAAAATAAATAAATAAATATATAAATAATTTTTTTTTAAAAAATGAAGCTCAATTTGTTTATACCTGTTGCAGTACCTGACTGACTCTCTCTGAATGGTCAGTAAACTGCCACTGGACATTTTATTGGTCATTCCCCATAGCCCTAGATGGATCTGCTGCTACAATCACAAGGGGGAAAATATAGGCGATCATACCTTGACCCCTGGGGCAAAGCCACAGAACTCATGGATTATAGAGGCATGCCCCCATATGTCCAAAGGAAATTATTGGTAGAACAAAGTTTGTGTAGATTGGAAATGGGAAGGGGACCAGAAAGAAGAGGTCAACTGTTACCTCACTTGGGAAAAAACATGTAATGGTGAATGAACTTCCAAGTAGTAATCTCTAATCCCTTCAACAGATAGTTTACACGTGACCCCATGTGTACATTAAAATAAAGGGTAAAATATGCCTGCAAGTCTCTAAAGTACAATTTTAAAGATCAGGCAATCAGTAGGCTCTGATTATATGTCAGAAAGCAGAATTTTGATAAAGAAGAAGGAAAAACAGCAGAGACCAAGAGTTTCTGAAGATATTTTTGAGAAAAACATACATATTTACATATTTTTTTAGAAAATTATACACACAATTTAGTTAGCTCAGTCTACAACTCTGCTTACAATATGCCTCTTCTGTGCTTGCTTTTTGCCTGTAAAGTCAATTTTCTTCTTGTTAAGAAAGAAAGTTGGCTGAAGGAACAGTGAATTGTAGATACATAGGTTGTATTGAAAATGAGGTTTATTAACTTCACATTTTCTCACTGGAAAGCCTTTCTATTGTTGTGAAAAGAATAAAATCCAAACATAACTTTGGAAGTGTTCTATATAAGTCTCTACCATGAGCTCTTCATTTGTCACAGGAGACTGAGTTTTTTTTTGCTGAAAAAAATGTATTCAGTTTTTACATTTTTCTATGCTTTTATTTAGAAATGTGCGAGAGTATAATGTGTTCACTAAATCTAACAGCAGGTCTCATATGTTTAAAAATTTTAAGACACTTTATTTCATGTCACATAGAATTGTAGAAATCAAACCATGGCTAAAGAAAACCACAGAAGATGTTTCAACTGAAAGGAAAACCATATAATTAAAGATAATTATAATAATTTTCCAATGTTTCCAGATATGTCAGTCTCTATTGAACAGTGAGTTTTAATTCTGGTGTACTAATGTATTTCTTTTTCTTCTTGAAAACTTATTACCTGTAGATTACAAACACATGAGAAAGGATAACTAAAATGCCACACCTCAATTCTTTAGTATTTAAGCTCTGCTACATGTGATTCTTTTAGGATTTTTTTAAATCAAAAACATACAAACAAGATTCAGACTCTTTATAGTTTTACTATTCAAAAGATGCTAACTTTATGTAAGCAAAATATGAGTCAACTTGAAGATTTTTTTTTTTAATATCTCTCATTTGTCTCTTCCTTTGCTGACTTTACTTGAGATGATCCAGGTTGTTTTCTTTAAAAAAAAAAAAACAAATCCATACTGTATCTTCTATTGGATATTTTAACTTTAAATTTTTGTGTTAATTTTTAGAATTTTCTCTAGAGAATAGAATTTATTATGTTTAACATTAATAAATATTATATCACTTCACTAATAATGAAGGTGATTTAAAATAGATTAATTCATTTATTCCTCTATAACCATTTCTGTTCTTATGCATGTAAGTCAAATCGTACATGGCTATTCATTTATTAGTCTTAAATAACTGATGATATTTTACTTAATTTTCATTACAGTTTTATATTTAATTACATTTATAGTTTTTATTTATTTTCCTTTCTTTGAATCCAGATTTCCGAGATTCTTCCATTCAAAATTTTTTTTAATTGTATTTTTCTATTACAGTTTTTTTCTGAATTTATGTTGTTATAAATGTTTTCATATCACATTTAATTTTAAAAAAATATCCTAAATATAGTTTCTAGGTTTTTCTCTCCAGTATCCATGATCAATGGTCATCAATGTGTAGACTACAAAGCACATGGGAGGAAATGGAGCAAAATAATTCACTATCTTCCTTAATCACTGAAGGATGCTTAAAATTTCAGATGTAAAATAAAGCACAAGATTTTATTTGGTGTATACACTATTTTAGAAAGGAAATTCGAGCTGGGTGTGATGGCTTCTGCCTGTCATCCCAGTGGCTTGTGAGGCAGAGGTAAAGAGATCATAAGTTCAAAGCCAGCCTAATAATTTAGTGAGGCCCTAAGCAACTTAATGAGACCCTATGGCAAATTAAAAAAAAAAAAATAGAGAGAGCTGGAGATGTGTCTCTGTGGTTAGTGCCACTGGGTTGATTCCCAGTGTTATGACTTAGATATGAGCTGTCCCCCAAAAGCTCATATGTGAGAGGATGCAAGAACATTCAGAGGTAAAATGATTGGGTTATAAGAGCCTTAACCCAATCAGTGAATGAATCCCATGATGTGACTGAATGAGCATAACTGAAGGCAGGTAGTGCATTTCTGAAGGAGGTAGGTCATTGGGGGTGTGCTGTTGGATATATATTTTGTATTTGGCAAGTGGTGTCTCTCTCTCTCTGCTTTCTGATCATCATGTGTGCCCTTTCCCTCCACCACAATCTTCTGCCATGTTGTTCTGCCTCACCTTGAGCCCAAGAAATGGAATTGTCTGTCTGTGGACTGAGACCTTTTAAGACATGAACATCCAAATTAACTTTTCCTCCTTAAAATTGTTCTGTCAGGTCTTTCAATCACAGCAACAAAAAAAAAATCTGACTAAAACATCCTAGTACCAAAAAAAAAAAAGGAAATGCAATATATAAAAGATGACAAAAACAGCAACATGGATAGTGGAATGTAGCAGGTTAGATGTGTTAGAGAAAATTCTGAATTATCTAGTAGAGCTGAAGATGAACATACTTGATGATTAAAATTCATAGCATTTCCTGTACACATTCCAAGGGAAAAACTGTACAAACAAAAGTGTTTTGCACATGTGGTCATTGACAACTTTGTTAGTAACAACTACAAAACAACAAAATAAGTACAAAAACTATTTCAAATAATTTGGTGTTCATATATGGATAATAAGTACTAGAGAGGTAAGAAAATAAATAAATGATATCTATGACCATCAACATGAATTGATCTCAACCACATGATATTGAACAAAATAATCAATCGTGAATACATTCAATATTACTGAATCTATATATGTAACTGTCTGTACTTATATTATGTATATGTGAATTTGTTGTCCAGGAATGCATCAATATGTCCTAAACCATTAAAAATGAATAATACTAGGAAATCATAAGCAAAAAATCACAAAGATAACATCAAGAATAGCAGTTACCTCTGAGGTAAAGAGTAGGATAAACATAATCTGAGAGTGAGTAGGCCAGTGAAGAGTGCCATAGAAATGTGCAGTGGTCAGGGTGATATATATTATTTAATCAAAGTTTTGTGATACTACTTATTTCAACATTATTCTTTAAATGAAGTTTTTTTCCTATTTGTGATCCAGACTCTAATTAAATAAATAAATGAATAATTTTAAAAAGTTACATTCAGAGCAACCAAAAGAAGCCCATTGTATTTAGATGGATTGAGATTCTGTCATTCTTAAAATCCAGGTAAAGGGTGGAACACATTCCACAACAAATTCTGTCTTTTACAAATCACAATCCTTTTCAGCTAAGATATATAGGACAGTAAACTCTCTAACCTTGTGTCAAGTCCCCTTGATAATCCAGCATCATTCCTCATTCCTGTGTTCAAAGGTTATAGTTGGCCATTTTACTTCATGCCACCATGTCTAGAAATCATGTTATGTTTATTATATCTTTAGTTCAGTTCTAACTCCTTCTCTTTCTGCGTTTTATTTTGTGTGTGGGGGTGGGGGGAGCGGTAACCAGAGATTGAACTCAGGGGCACTTGAGCACTGAGCCACATCCCCAGCCCTATTTTGTATTTTTATTTAGAGACAGGCTCTCACTGACTTGCTTAGCATCTTGGTTTTGCTGAAGTTGGCTTTGAACTTGCAATCCTCCTGCCTCAGCCTTCCAAGCTGTTGGTATTACAGGTGGGCACCACCATGCCCAGCTAACCTTTCTGCTTTTTGAAACATTTTCTTGTCTTACTTTCTTATATCTTAATCACCAACTTGGATTTTTTTTTTAATGGGGGAAATAAGTGTAAGTTTTCAAATATCAGCTTCTTTAAATTGTGTTGTTTATTGTGATTATTTTGAAGTCCCTAACCCATAGTTTAATTATCCTTAACATGAGAGTAAAATGCACCTCATAGATTATTGTGCAGATATGAAAAACAAAATATCTAGGATAACCAGAGAAATTAAAGTATATTAAATACAATTTAGTTATTCTTGAATTCTTTTTCTTATTTAAGCCTCAGTTCCACTTTTTAGCTGGGCCCTAGGAGCTCAGACTAGAACTCTTTTTTCTTTTAAAGATTGTTATTGACTATAAAATAATATACATTTGTCATGTACAACATAATGTTTGAAGTATGAATAGATTGTCAATTATCTAAATTAAGTTAATAAACATAAAATATTACCTTGCCAACTTAATTATATAAGTAACACTTAAAATGTACTCTCATCAATTTTCAAGAATATATAATACATTGCTAAAAAGCATTCTACTCTCTGCTTCTATGGATTCAGATCTTAGATTTGACATATATGTGAGATTGAGATTATTTCACATATAAATGCGGCATTTGTCTTTCATTTAGCAAAGTATCCTCTAGGCTCTGAAATGTCACAAATGACAAGATTTACTTTTAAAAAAGGTGAATAGTATTCTATTGTGCATATGTACTGTGTGTTTTTTTTATTATTTTTTATCTGATCATCTGTTGATGGACACTTAGTTTGACTCCATATCTTCATTACTGTGAAAAATGCTGTTGCTGGCAGTGAACATGGGAATTCTGACATCTCTGACCTACTCATTTGCTTTGCCTATTTACCCAATAGTGAAGCTGTGGTTAATGGTTCATTTCCTTTCTTTATCTATGCACTTCATCTATTTCTTACAAAATCTGAACTGGATCTCCAATTTCTAGCCTTAATTTTAATTTATCTCTTTTAAAAGCAATCGAGTCTGTTTTTTTTTTTTTTCCTAATCTATTTTGTACATGTGTGTGTGTGTTTGTAAACTATCACATGACAAATTGATGATAGATGAAAGTTTCTACCTCTCCAGTGACACACTAACTGGTACTCTCATGACTCAGATACAAGATTAAAATGTAGTGAAACACTCTTTTGCATAAATAATTGCAGTTATTTTCTATAACCATTACTAGATTGAACACATAAAAATCTATTATGTAAGGCCTGATTTTAATATAATTCATTTTTCTTGTTTTTTTTTTTATTTTTGTTTTTGTTTGTTTGTTGAAGTGCTGGATTGAATCCACGGCCTTGCATATGCCAGGCAAGCACTATAACACTGAACCATATCCCCAGCCCAATATAATCCATTTGTAAGCAAATGCAACTTTAAATTTTATTTAGTGAAATTATATGGTAAGTAAGATGGGGTTTTTTTACACTTAGAAAAAATAGATCATATGTTAACAGTACTTAGTATTATATCCTTTTGGATCATTCCTCTCCAAAAAAAAAAAAAAAAAAGTGTAGTCAAATCATTAAAGCAGAATTTATCTTTCTGCAAACATGGAAAGAGTCAAGATTATTTTTCAGGTTTAAAATTCAATAAGAATATCCTCAAAATGTTCCACACAGTTTAAAATTAGGCATCAGCACATTTTTGTATATAGTACTTTTACACAACAGTACTGTAAATACATATAATATATGTTTTGTTGGCATTTAATTACTTCTGCTCATAACAAATCTCTGATGTCCATTATGGATAGTTTATATTACTGATACATCATTATTGTGACACATACTGAGGCAATTACTTGTGTTTGCAGGCTTCTTAGGCTTATTCATACTTAAGGAGTAATGAGTAGCAGAAGAAACTCAATATTCTTAAAACTCCCAGACAGTGAGCATGAAAAATATATCTGCTTTAGTCCACAGGGCTCTCAAACTTTCTGTAACCAAGGAAGGCGGATAATTACAATAGGAAGGGAGACAAAGAATGAGGTAGCTGAGGTATGGCTTTGGCATCTTGCCAAGCAGTTATGATAAGACTTCACTATTTACTGTGCAGCATGTGACCGGGATTGCACCTTATGGATAAGTAATTAGGGAGTGGTTCCCTAGGCTACTATAGTCAACACCATTTTGAGGATGCAAAATAACATCTGGGATCTTCTCATTAAAGAAAGCCCAAAGCTAATAGAATGTATTATTAATACTATTTATGTTTTTTTTACTTGAAAAATATTATTTTCTTACTAAAAAAATTGAACTTTTTTCATTGTTTGAAATGATCAGAAATTGTTATGGCTTACAGGGAAGAAATTATGAGGAAACCAAATAAAAACAAGTGAAATAAAGAGATTAAATATTTAATTGAAATTGAGACTTATTCAATAGAAGCTTAATTTTGGTTTTATATGTGAACTCTAAGAAATATTTTTCAAAATCATAAAAAGTGGAAGTTAAAGTTGGAATTCTGTTTTATTGGATTACAAGTCTATCATTTTATACTTTAATTTACATGTTTCTGCTTGACCAAAAAATATTTGCAGAATACAAGTAATAGGGTTGGGCTTCTCTTATGTGGGTTTATTATATTCAACTATGGAATGAAATCCTATTATAGGAAAACAGTTAGTCAACATTTATAAACAACACATAACTAAGCAAGAATAGCATAATGTCATAATTTCTACTCATCAAAGATTTAAGTTTCTTCAGGGTTAACCAAACAAAATAAATAAAAAACAATAACTGGATAAACAAATAACAATAAAATAAAAAACTATATATAAGCTTTATTGTTCCACAGAGTTTAAGTATTTGGAAGTTTTATCAAAGTAAGAGAGAGTTGTAGCTTAGAAAGTAAGATGAGGTTCATAGAGGAAAACTCTTTAGATTTTATGAGAACTCTTGGTGCAATTAGGGAAGGCAAGAGAATGGGGTCATTGTTTCTTGTCTGAAAACAGCATAAGCAAAGGCATCAAAATAGAGCCTGCATGAAGAGAAGAGTCAAAAGAGAAAAGCAAGTAGACATACTGGACTATTTGAAATAGAATATTTCCATGGGAGACAGGACAATGTTCTAATTACCAGAACATGTGAGCATGTTAGATTATATGGAAAAGAGAATTAAAGTTGCAGATGGTGCTGAAGATATTATAAGCTGATACCAATAAAAATTTTTTTTTATTTAGGTCTCATGTAACCACAGTCATGCATATTTTAATTATGGAATGCATCATAAGAAATGAATTGTTGGCCAATTTCACCATTGTCCAAGTAACATAGAGTATGTTTACTGAAACTTAGATGGTAAAGGTTGATTACTTGACACAGCTTTTTCACATAAGCAAGAAATGAGGTGAATATGAGATTTATAAAGTTGCTGCTGTTAGCACTCGACAAATGGGACTTACTCAAACTAAAAAGTTTTTTCTCAGCAAAAGAAACAATAAGAGAGATAAACAGGGAGCCTACATCCTGGGAACAAATCTTTACTCCACACACTTCAGATAGAGCCCTAATAACCAGAATATACAAAGAACTCAAAAAATTAGACAATAAGATAACAAATAACCCAATCAATAAATGGGCCAAGGACCTGAACAGACACTTCTCAGAGGAGGACATACAATCAATCAACAAGTACATGAAAAAATGCTCACCATCGCTAGCAGTCAGAGAAATGCAAATCAAAACTACCCTAAGATACCATCTCACTCCAGTAAGATTGGCAGCCATTAGGAAGTCAAACAACAATAAGTGCTGGAGAGGATGCGGGGAAAAGGGCACTCTTGTTCATTGCTGGTGGGACTGCAAATTGGTGCAGCCAATTTGGAAAGCAGTATGGAGATTTCTTGGAAAGCTGGGAATGGAACCACCATTTGACCCAGCTATTCCCCTTCTTGGTCTATTCCCTAAAGCCCTAACAAGAGCATGCTACAGGGACACTGCTACATCGATGTTCATAGCAGCTCAATTCACGATAGCAAGACTGTGGAACCAGCCTAGATGCCCTTCAATAGATGAATGGATAAAAAAAATGTGGCATTTATATACAATGGAGTATTATTCTGCATTAAAAAATGACAAAATCATAGAATTTGGAGGGAAATGGATGGCATTAGAGCAGATTATGCTAAGTGAAGCTAGTCAATCTTTAAAAAACAAATACCAAATGACTCCTTTGATATAAGGGGAGTTAACAAGGACAGGGTAGGGACGAAGAGCTTGAGAAGAATATTTACATTAAACAGGGATGAGAGGTGGGAGGGAAAGGGAGTGAGAAGGGAAATTGCATGGAAATGGAAGGCGATCCTCAGGGTTATACAAAATGTCATATAAGAGGAAAGGAGGGGTAAGACAAGATAATACAAATGGAAGAAATGATTTACAGTAGAAGGGGTAGAGAGAGAAAAGGAGAGGGGAGGGGAGGGGAGGGGAGGGGGGATAGTAGAGAATAGGACAGACAGCAGAATACATCAGACACTAGAAAGGCAATATGTCAATCAATGGAAGGGTAACTGATGTGATACAGCAATTTGTATACGGGGTAAAAGCGGGAGTTCA
Source organism: Urocitellus parryii (assembly GCF_045843805.1). Lineage (NCBI taxonomy): Eukaryota > Metazoa > Chordata > Mammalia > Rodentia > Sciuridae > Urocitellus > Urocitellus parryii. The sequence continues at coordinate 152,829,180 of NC_135532.1, forward strand.
TAACCCACTTGAATCAAACCGTGTAATATGATGTATTAAGAACTATGTAATATTATGAACGACCAATAAAAAAAAATAAAATAAAATAAAATAAATAAATAAATAAATAAAGTTGCTGCTGGCATAACATGGCATGCTGATTTACATTAAAATTATAAGTAGAAAGAGTGCACTATAACAATAAAAAGACAATATACTAAATACATAGGCAAGCAATGTACTTGTTTATTGTGATGATCAAATATTATGTATCATGCATAATTGAGGACTCTCCAACTGCTTTTCATAGTGGTTTTACCAATTTGTAGTCTCACCTGCAATGTATTAGTGAACATTTTCCTCCACACCCTCATAAAAATTTATTGTTACTTGTATTCTTGATAATTGTCATTTTGTCTAGAGTAAGATGGAATTTCAGTATATTTTTAATTTGCATTTCTCTAATTGCAAGAGATGTTGAACATTTTTATATATTTTTTGATTATTTAAATTTCTTCATCAGTGAGGTGTCTTGTTCAGTGCTTTGACCCATTTATTGATTGGATTATTTTTTGATTTTACTTTTTTTAGTTCTTTCTATATCATAGAAATTAATGCTCTATCTGAGGTGCAAGTGACAAAGATTTTCTCCCATTGTGTAGGGTCTCTCTGCATGTTTTTGATTATTCCTTTGCTGTGACGAAGCTTGTTAGTTTGATGCCATCCAATTTATTGGGATGATTTTACTTGTTGCTCTTTAGGAGTCTTGTTGAAGAAGTTGGTTCTAGGGTGATGCTATGAAAAGTTGGGCCTACATTTTCTTCTAGTAGGTAAATGTTGTCTGGTTTAATGCCTAGGTCCTTGATCCATTTTGGGGTTTTGTGAGGGTGAGAGGTAGGGGTTAAATTTCATTTTGCTACATATGGATTTCCATGTTATCCAGCACCATTTGTTGAAGAGTCTATTTTTACTCCAATGTATGTTTATGGCACCTTTCTCTAGTATTAGATAACTGTATATATATATATATATATATATAATGTATATACACACACACAGTTTAAATGTATGTGCATTTATATACAGTTATATATAAATGTATATATACATTATGTATAATATATATATTATATATATTTTGCACTGTCAAGGTTTATTCCTACTAGTCCTAGTTTTTCTAGTGTTTTGATCATAAATGGATGCTGTATTTTGTCAAATGCTTTATCTGCATCTGTTGAGATAATCACTTGGTTCTTGTCTTATTAAGCATTAAATCTGTATAGTGTTTTTCTGGTATGGCCATTTTGACAATGTTAATTCTAGCTATCCAAGAACATGGGACATATTTTATCTTCTAAGGTCTTCAATTTATTTCTTTAGTATTCTGTAGTTTTTATCATAGAGTTCTTTCACTCTTTTTGTTATATTAATTACCAAGTATTTTATAAATTTGTTTGTTTGTTTATTCATTTATTTATTTTAGACTATTGTAAGTGAGATCATTTTCCTGATTTCTCTTTCAGCTGATTTATCATTAGTGTGTAGGAACAAAATTGATTTGTGGGTGTTAATTTTACATTCTTCTACTTTGCTGATATTATTTGTTAGTTCTAGAAGTTTTCTGGTGGAGTTTTTTGGGTCTCTTAAGTATAGTATCATGTCATGGGGAAATAGTGATAGTTTGAGCTATTCTTTTCCTATTCATATCCCTTTAATTTTTTTTTTACCTAATTTATTTGGCTAAGGTTTCTAGTGCTATGTTAATTAGCAGTGATAAAAGAGGGCATACTTGTCTTATTCAAGTTTTTAGAGGAAATGTTTTCAGTTTTCCTCCATTTAGAATGATGTTGGTCTTGGGTTTAGCACATATAGCTTTTGTAATGTTGAGTTTGTTCCTACTCTCCCTAGTTTTTCTAGTGTTTTGATCATGAATGGGTGCCGTATTTTTTCAAATGCTTTATCTGCATCTGTTGAGATAATTACTTGGTTCTTGACTTTAAGTCTACTGATTTGATGAATTACATTTTTCTTATTTCCATAAGTTGAACCATTTTCCATCCCTGGGAAGAACCTCACTTACTCATGTTACACTATCTTTTACATATGTTTTTGTGTGTGATTTGCCATATTTTATTAAGAATAATAGTAAACGCTGACAGAGAAAAAGTAAGCAATCACATTTAGAGGGAAACAAATTTGGTTCTCAAGTGATTTCTCCCACCATAAAAGCTAGGTCTTAGAATAATATATGGCAAACTCTATAAGACAATGAATGTCAAATAAGAGTTCTATACCCAGAAAACTAAGCATCAGAATATACAATAAAATAAAAACCATTTATGATAAACAAAAATTAATAGAATTCACAACCAGAAAGTCTTCACTACAAAACAGTCTCACCAAATATTTCATGAAGAAGAAATGAAAGAATTAAAGTGAAAACCAGCAGTGAGAGGCACCACTCTAGAAGAATAGTTTAAGTAGAAACTAACTAAAATTAAAAACCAGAAATAGCTCAAATTGCAGGAAAGAAAATCATATATGAATAATAATATTGAATGTACACGACCTAATTTCTTCAATCAAAACACATAGACTGGCAGATTGGAATAAAAACTGAGACATAACAACATGCTGTCTCCAAGAGACTCGCCCCATAGGCAATGACAGCCACAGACTGAAGGTATAAGGAATGGAAAAACATAGCATTCACATGCATCTCATAAACATGCAGACATTTTTCTTCTCATATCAGATAAAGTGGACTCCAAGTCAAAATTAATCAGAAGCACCAAAGAAGGCTATTTCATAGTACTTTAGGGAATTATGTATGAGCAAGTCATAACACTCATAAGTATTTATTCCCCAAACAATGGAGCATCTGTATACATCAAACCAACCTTTCTCAATTTCAAGAATGAAGTTTCCTCAATTCTTGAATTTTGAATTTTTTGTCATGCATTTCATAGATCTTGATTTTTTGACATCAGTTATTGGGTGAGCATCATGTTCTTTTAATGATATTATGTCTTCTTGTTTTTTTTCATTTTTCTTGCATTCAAATGTTGATGTCTACATATTTGAACAAGTATGAACAAGTAAGGTTTTATTGCAGTTTGTAGATTGGCATTGTTCAGGAAAGCCCTTCATCATTAATCTCATCCATAGATTCTTGACAGGCCATTGTATTCTGAGATGGACTTGCTGCTGGAACCTGTTGCTTGAGTCAACAGCTGAACAAGTCTGGCACATGGTTCTCCAAAATTAATCTTAGAGTCTAGATCACTGTTGTGTGCCTGTGCTCTGGGTTTCTAGAAGTCTGAGTGAATCCATAAGACCAAGCATAAAACTTCTATCTCTGGAGACCAACCTAAATCCAGCATCCATAGGACCCGACTTAGCATTGGGGTAATCCTTGATTCTGTGTCTTCAGGTAAAGTGCTGGAATGGATGTAGCACCTAAGACCACTGGCTGGATCTGGAACCTGAGTTTATGGATGCTAGAATGATTCTAAAATGTGACAGAATTCTGAATCCATGGGAATGAGACTGAAGCCTAGATCCATAATAGCTGGACCTGAGCCTAGATCTACAGGGTTTGAGCCTAGATCTATAGGGTTTGTCCTGAAGCCTCACGGCAAAGATGGACCTAACATAAGGTCTACAGGAGTAGCCTACAGCCTTATTTCTGAAAGGAGCTTGGAAATTGGTGTCTCTGTCTCCTGGAGCCATGAGAATGATGTAGAACTTCTTATTGTGGGTAGTTTTCTGATGTCTAGAGCTATGGAGGCTAGCCTAAGACTAAGAAATACAGCCTGCTGCTTTATGAAGAAATCTGGACCCTGGGTTCACTAGACCAGGGGGGGTATGTTTGTGTTGGATAGAAAGACAGGTTCATTTGGCCTGTTTTGGGATCCTGGTCCTGTAAACTCAGACTGGAACCTAGGTCCAGAAGTTGTCTTAGTCACAATCAGTAGTAACTAGTTCAGTTCTAATCTTTAATGTAATATAACAGGTCTTTTGAAGCACAGGATTTTGGTGGATGGTGTGCAAAGTAGGGCCACATAGACCAGTCCGGCATGGGGGAGGCCTTGAGTCAAGATTAGTGTCATCAAACCTGATTCTGGGATGGCTTGGAGGTTGAGCCTGAGATCTAGAGTTATACTGGGGACTCAATGCAGCATACCTGCCCAAAGACAATCAACATGGGAACCTTCCTGGTACTGGATTTTACTGACATTGGCTAGGTTTGGGCTTCAAAGACAAAATCTAGGGCTTCATTCTCTCTTCCTCTTTTAAATAAAGTGTATCTGTGTTCTTATTGTGCCATTTGGTGGAAAGGGTGACATAAAACTGTCCTTCTTATGCTATCGAAGACAAGTTTTCATATTCCTATACTGTACCCAGATGCAATGATCTCTCACTTAACTTCTTTGTGAAATATATTGGGCAAAACTGTGTTTATTTAGTGGTCTTGCTTCTTTTTGGTTTACATGTTTCTTGTTGACTTACATTGATTCCTGATGCCTGCACACTGGAAAAAGTAGTATCTTATTCTAGTCCGTAGACTGAATTTGTTAGGGAGAAAGTCCTTCATCATTCAGTCCATTCATAGATTCTGAACAGGTAAAGTACCATGGTCCAAATATACTAACATTTTGGTGGCTGGATAATTGTTCAAATTCATGTTGCTGCAAGGTTATCATGTTGGAAAATAGTATTTAGTCATCTTGTTCCAAAATGTTTAATTTCTTGATCTAAATATTTGTTATACCCAAATTCACTTAGAGATAAATAACTGAATTGTAATTTTTTTTGTCCTGCTCTGTAAAGTTTTAAAGTTACACACTTTGGGGTCAGGCCCAGCAACCAGCCAAGTGACAGAGCAGCTACATGCGCCTGCGGGGAACGCGGACCAGACCCACTAGGACAGGTCCGGCGACCGGCTGAGGGCCAGGCCCGTCCCCTCCCCCAGTGTCTGCAAGGTAGGCGGGACTGTGAACACCAGAAGATGGGGCCCAAAGCCTGCTGAGGGGCGGAACCGGCCCCTCCCCCAGTGCCTGCAAGCTAGGCGAACCTGCAACCCACGGGCGGGCGGGTCAGGCCCAGCAACCAGCCAAGTGACAGAGCATCTACATGCGCCTGCAGGGAACGCGGACCAGACCCACTAGGACAGGTCCAGCGGCCGGCTGAGGGGCAGGCCCGTCCCCTCCCCCAGTGTCTGCAAGGTAGGCAGGACTGTGAACACCGGCAGATCGGGCCCACCGGCCTGCTGAGGGACGGAACCGGCCCCTCCCTCAGTGCCTGCAAGCTAGGGGAACCTGCGACCCATCGGGAGGTTAGGCCAAGCAACCTACGGAGTGACACAGGTGCCCCTGGCGCCTGCTGGGTAGGCGGACCTTTGACCGACCAGCAGAGCAGACCTAGGGCCTGCCAGCATGGTAGATGGATCACACTAATTGGAGGAGGATCACAGCCACTACCTGCCCTGCAAGGGTGATTTTTCAACTATACAAGAGTAATATAAATAAATAGAGGGAAAATATCAAAGACACAACAATTTCACCAAGCAGAAAGAAACGCCAGCAGTATGAAACGACAAGGAAAGAAAGGACCACAGGCAATGCAGGTCAACTCAACTTTAGAAGAGGTAATAGCTGCAACAGATGGGATGTCAGATAGAGAGCTCAGGACATACATGCTTCAAATGATCTGGAGAATCAAGAAAGACATGAGACAGCAAAATCAGACAATGAAAGATCACATTGACAAAAAAATCCAGGAAGTAAAAGATCAATTTCACAGGGAGATAGAGGTAATAAAAAACAAACAAATAGAAATCCTAGATATGCAGGAAACAATAAACCAACTTAAAAACTCAATTGAGAATACTACCAGCAGCGTGGATCACTTAGAAGATAGAACATCAGACAATGAAGACAGAGTATTTCAATTTGAAAAGAACATAGATAGCTCAGCAAGTCTACTAAGAAACCATGAGCAGAACATTCAAGAATTATGGGATAATATCAAAAGACCAAACTTAAGAGTCATTGGGATACAGGAAGGCACAGAGCTCCAAACCAAAGGATTAAGCAATCTTTTCAGTGAAATAATACAAGAAAACTTCCCAGACTTGAAGAATGAGACAGAATCCCAAATCCTAGAAGCCTACAGGACGCCGAATGTGCAAAATCATAAGAGATCCACACCTAGACACATTATAATGAAGATGTCCAACATACAGAATAAGGAGAGAATTTTAAAAGCTACAAGAGAAAGGAAGCAGATTACATTTAGGGGTAAACCAATCAGGATAACAGCTGATCTCTCAACACAGACTCTAAAAGCTAGAAGATCCTGGAATAACATATTTCAAACGCTAAAAGAAAATGGGTTCCAACCAAGAATCGGGTATCCTGCGAAATTAAGCTTCAGGATGGAAGATGAAATTAAAACATTCCACGACAAACAAAAGTTAAAAGAATTTGCAGCTAGAAAACCATCTCTTCAAAAAATCCTTGGCAAAACACTACAGGAAGAGGAAATGGAAAACAACAATGAAAACCAACAGTGGGAGGTAGGACAGTAAAGGGGGGGAAATAATCAAAGAGGAAAACAAATCAGGTATAATAGCATTAATAAACAAACTATGGCTGGAAGAACAAACCATATCTCAATAATAACCCTAAATGTTAATGGCTTAAACTCACCAATTAAGAGACACAGGCTAGTTGAATGGATCACAAAACAAGACTCAACAATATGCTGCCTGCAGGAGATGCATTTGATAGGAAAAGATATACATAGACTGAAGGTGAAAGGTTGGGAAAAATCATATCACTAATATGGACTGCGGAAACAAGCAGGAGTGTCCATACTCATATCAAATAAAATAGATTTCAAGCCAAAGTTAATCAAAAGGGATAAAGAGGGACACTACATACTGCTCAAGGGAACCATACACCAACAAGACATAACAATCATAAATATATATGCCCCAAAAAACGGGGCTGCTATGTTCATCAAGCAAACTCTTCTCAGGTTCAAGAATCTAATAGACCACCATACAATAATCATGGGAGACTTTAACACACCTCTCTCACCACTGGACAGATCTTCTAAACAAAAGCTGAATAAGGAAACTATAGAACTCAATAATACAATTAACAACCTAGACTTAATTGACACATATAGAATATACCACCCAACATCAAGCAGCTACACTTTTTTCTCAGCAGCACATGGATCCTTCTCAAAAATAGATCATATATTATGTCACAGGGAAACTCTTAGTCAATATAAAGTAGTAGAGATAATACCATGCATCTTATCTGATCACAATGGAATGAAACTGAAAATCAACGATAAAAGAAGGAAGGAAAAATCAAGCATCACTTGGAGAATGAACAATAGGTTACTGAATGATCAATGGGTTTTAGAAGACATCAAGGAGGAAATTAAAAAATTCTTAGAGTTAAATGAAAACACAGACACAACATATCGGAATCTATGGGACACATTGAAAGCAGTTCTAAGAGGAAAATTCATTGCTTGGAGTGCATTCCTTAAAAAAAGAAAAAAACAACAAATAAATGATCTCATACTTCATCTCAAAATCCTAGAAAAAGAAGAGCAAAACAACAGCAAAAGAAGTAGAAGGCAAGAAATAATTAAAATCAGAGCTGAAATTAATGAAATCGAAGCAAAAGAAACAATTGAAAAAATTGACAAAACTGAAAGTTGGTTCTTTGAAAAAATAAATAAAATTGACAGACCCTTAGCCATGCTAATGAAGAGAAGAAGAGAGAGAACTCAAATTACCAGCATAAGGGATGAAAGAGGCAATATCACAACAGACACTTCAGAAATACAGAAGATAATCAGAAATTATTTTGAATCCTTATACTCCAATAAAATAGAAGATAGTGAAGGCATCGATAAATTTCTTAAGTCATATAATCTGCCCAGATTGAGTCAGGAGGATATAGACAACCTAAACAGACCAATATCAATTGAGGAAATAGAAGAAACCATGAAAAGATTACCATCTAAGAAAAGCCCAGGACCGGACGGGTATACAGCATAGTTTTATAAAACCTTTAAAGAGGAACTAATACCAATACTTTTCAAGCTATTTCAGGAAATAGAAAAAGAGGGAGAACTATCAAATTCATTCTACGAGGCTAACATCACCCTGATTCCGAAACCAGACAAAGACACTTCAAAGAAAGAAAACTACAGACCAATATCTCTAATGAACCTAGATGCAAAAATCCTCAATAAAATTCTGGCGAATCGGATACAAAAACATATCAAAAAAATTGTGCACCATGATCAAGTAGGATTCATCCCTGGTATGCAAGGTTGGTTCAATATACGGAAATCAATAAATGTTATTCACCACATCAATAGACTTAAAAATAAGAATCATATGATCATCTCCATAGATGCGGAAAAAGCATTTGACAAAGTACAGTATCCCTTTATGTTCAAAACTCTTGAAAAACTATGGATAACAGGAACATACCTCAACATTGAAAAAGCAATTTATGCTAAGCCTCAGGCTAGCATCATTCTGAATGGAGAAAAATTGAAGGCATTCCCTCTAAGATCTGGAACAAGACAGGGATGCCCTCTTTCACCACTTCTGTTCAACATAGTTCTCGAAACACTGGCCAGAGCAATTAGACAGACAAAAGAAATTAAAGGCATAAAAATAGGAAAAGAAGAACTTAAATTATCACTATTCGCAGATGACATGATTCTATACCTAGCAGACCCAAAAGGGTCTACAAAGAAACTATTAGAGATAATAAATGAATTCAGCAAAGTGGCAGGTTATAAAATCAACACACATAAATCAAAGGCATTCCTGTATATCAGTGACAAATCCTCTGAAATGGAAACGAGGTCAACCACGCCGTTCACAATATCCTCAAAAAGAATAAAATACTTGGGAATCAACCTAACAAAAGAGGTGAAAGACTTATACAATGAAAACTACAGAACTCTAAAAAGAGAAATTGAAGAAGACCTTAGAAGATGGAAAAACATACCCTGTTCATGGATAGGCAGAACTAACATCATCAAAATGGTGATATTACCAAAAGTTCTCTATAGGTTTAATGCAATGCAATCAAAATCCCAACGGCATTTCTTGTAGAAATAGAGAAAGCAATCATGAAATTCATATGGAAGAATAAAAGACCCAGGATAGCAAAAACAATACTAAGCAGGAAGTGTGAATCAGGTGGTATAGCGATACCAGATCTCAAACTATACTACAGAGCAATAGTAACAAAAACAGCCTGGTACTGGTACCAAAACAGGCGGGTGGACCAATGGTACAGAATAGAGGACACAGAAACCAACCCACAAAACTACAACTTTCTTATATTTCATAAAGGGGCTAAAATCATGCAATGGAGGAAGGATAGCATCTTCAACAAATGGTGCTGGGAAAACTGGAAATCCATATGCAACAAAATGAATCTGAATCCCTTTCTCTCGCCAAGCACAAAAGTTAACTCAAAATGGATCAAGGAGCTTGATATCAAATCAGAGACACGGCATCTGATAGAAGAAAAAGTTGGCTACGACCTACATGCTGTGGGGTCGGGCTCCAAATTCCTCAATAGGACACCCATAGCACAAGAGTTAACATCTAGAATCAACAAATGGGACTTACTTAAACTAAAAAGTTTTTTCTCAGCAAAAGAAACAATAAGAGAGGTAAATAGGGAGCCTACATCATGGGAACAAATCTTTACTCCTCGCACTTCAGATAGAGCCCTAATATCCAGAATATATAAAGAACTCAAAAAATTAGACAATAAGATAACAAATAACCCAATCAACAAATGGGCCAAGGACTTGAATAGACACTTCTCAGAGGAGGACATACAATCAATCAATAAGTACATGAAAAAATGCTCACCATCTCTAGCAGTCAGAGAAATGCAAATCAAAACCACCCTAAGATACCATCTCACTCCAGTAAGATTGGCAGCCATTATGAAGTCGAACAACAATAAGTGCTGGCGAGGTTGTGGGGAAAAGTGTACACTTGTACATTGTTGGTGGGACTGCTAATTGGTGCAGCCAATTTGGAAAGCAGTATGGAGATTTCTCGGAAAGCTGGGAATGGAACCACCATTTGACCCAGCTATTCCCCTTCTTGATCTATTCCCTAAAGACCTAAAAAGAGCATGCTACAGGGACACTGCTACATTGATGTTCATAGCAGCACAATTCACAATAGCAAGACTGTGGAATCAACCTAGATGCCCTTCAGTAGATGAATGGATAAAAAAAAATGTGGCATTTATACACAATGGAGTATTACTCTGCATTAAAAAATGACAAAATCATAGAATTTCGTGGGAAATGGATGGCATTAGAGCAGATTATGCTAAGCGAAGCTAGCCAAGCCCTAAAAAACAAATGCCAAATGTCTCCTTTGATATAAGGAGAGTAACTAAGAACATACTAGGGAAGAAGAGCACGAGAAGAAGACCAACATTAAACAAGGATGAGAGGTGGGAGGGAACAGGAGAGAGAAGGGAAATTGCATGGAAATGGAAGGAGACCCTCAGGGTTATACAAAATTACATACAAGAGGAAGTGAGGGGAAAGGGAAAAACATTCCAAGGGGAGGAATGAATTACAGTAGTGGGGGTAGGGAGAGAAGAGGGGAGGGGAGGGGAGGGGAGGGGGGATAGTAGAGGATAGGAAAGGCAGCAGAATACAATAGACATGAGTTTATCAATATGTAAAGCAATGAAGTGTAACTGATGTGATTCTGCAAGCTGTATACGGGGTAAAATGGGAGTTCATAACCTGCTTGAATCAAAATGTGAAATATGATATATCAAGAACTATGTAATGTTTTGAACAGCCAACATTAAAAAAATAAATAAATAAATAAATAAATAAATAAATAAAAAATAAAGTTACACACTTTAAAATATTTAATAAGGGAAACTTCACTAGACTTTTTTGAAAACGACTTTATTAACTTGAGACACTCCACTTTTTATGCAAAATGACAGAAAAAAGTACATTGCTCAGATTTCCATTAACAGCCACTCTGTAATTAGCTTTGGAATAATGCTGAAATGCTGAGAGTTAAATACTTATTAGTTCTAATAAAGTACTTATTTTGAACTAATAATCACATTATTTCTTCCTTTCAGATGCTTTCATTTTATTCACTTAAAATTGCTTTTCTGGCTATAAAATATAACATAGGATTGAATAAAATAAGTAATGCTGCTGTATTTGCCAGCTTTTTGTTACTACAATGAGAACCTGAAAAGATCTACTACTGAAGAAAAAAAGCATTAAGCTCACAGTCTTGGTGATTCAAGGACATGACATTGACTCAATCCTTGGCTATATCACATCATGGAGTATAGCAATGTCAGGAGACTGTACAGAAGCAAGAAATTTATTACCTCTCAAATCAGGAGCAGAGAGAGATGGACAGAACTGAAATCAGGCTTTTATAATCATCTCATGTTGAGAACTAACAAGAACTCCCTGGAAAAGTATCTCAAGAACATGCCCTTGGTGATCCAAAGGCTCCCCACTAGGTCCCACCTCTTAAATGTTTTAGCCCTCCCGATATCATCATCCTGAAATGATGCATGTAAACATAAGAGACACCAAACCACACACAAATCCTTGCAGAAGTCATTCATGTTTTATTCTACATTTCAGAGGACTTTAAAGTAAGATGTTTTTTTGTAACTTGAGTTCCTTAAACACTAATTAATGTTAGAATTTACTAAATGACTTTCTCACGATTATTGAAATGATTAATTTTTTCTTTTAGTCCATCACTGGTGGTGAACTGCATAAATAATTTTTTTTAATGTTAACCAATTTTCTTTCTTGGAATTAACCTAAGTCATATTTTTTTTTACTATTTTAAATATATTTATAGCTATATGTTGTTATTTTGTTGAGATTTTCATGATTCTATACTCATGAATAGCCTATAATTATCCTTCCTTATGCCAGTATTTATTTTCAAGTTTAATTTGGTTTTAAGAAAATAAATTGAAGAGTATTCCATTTTTGTATTTATTGTAGGAGCTTCCATATGTTTTAAATTGAACTTATTTCAAGATAATTATAACATCACATGAAGTTATCAAAAATAACAGAGCGAGATTTCATACACCCTTTACCCAGTTTACCAAAATGGTGGCATCTTTTAGAACTATATAATATCACAATCAGAATAATGATATTGATATGATATTCACAAAACAATGACATCAATAAAACAACAGAATTTGTTATCTTTATGCCTACAAAACATCCCTCCTGCCTCCTTCCACATTTCTGGGTACTACTAATCTATTCTCTATTTCTATAATATTATCTTTTTATGAACAATATGTAATGAAATCATAATGTGTGTAGTTGGCTTTTATTCAATTAGCACTATCCTCTGGAGATTAATTTGTATTGCTGCATCTATCAGGAGTTAAGAGTTTTTTTTTTTTTTTTTTTTTTTATTGCTGCATAGTGTTCTGTAGTACTGATAGTTGATAGTTTAACCATTCACACAATGAAGAAGATTTGGGTATTGTCTGACTTTGGAATCTGATGAATAGGATAATATGAACTTTCATGTAGAGAACTTTGTGAGAATGTAATATTTTTCCTTTCTCTGGGACTAAATGCCTAACAGTGTGATTTATGAGTAGTGTAGTTGCAGGTTCAATTTTACTTACTTTGTTTTTGTTTTTTATTGAGGCAATATTCACATGACATAAAAATAATCATACTAAAATGTAAGATGTAAAATTTGGTGGCATTAGTCAACTCACAATATTGTACAGTCATTATCTTTCTTTAGTTCCAACACATTTTATCAATTAGAAAGGAGACCTCATGCTCATGTTCAATCACTACACAACTCTCTTGACTTCCAGTCATAAAAACTATAAATCAAGTCTCTTTAGGTTTAATATTTTTGTAATTCAAAAAAGTGGAATCATACCGTATTTAATCTTTCATAGCTTTTGTTCATTACCAAATTTTGAATTTCCTCAATACTGTAACATGTTTTAGGACATGTTGCAGTATTATGGAAATTTTTATGGCTGAATAATCATCTATTTTAAGGTTATAGCATATTTTGTTTATATATTCATTTGATAACAGACACTTGGGTTACTTTCATCTTTCAGTAATTGTCATTAGAACTGCCATGTCATTTTTGCACAAATATATGTTTGAATACCTGCTTTAAATTCTTGTGGGTTGTAATGGTTAATTTGAATTATCAAATTGATTGTATTAAGAGATACCAATGTTTAAGAGGCTTCTGGGTATGTCAAGGAGGGTGTGTCTAGGAATGGGTGGCATGTGGGATGGCCAACTTAATTGGAGACCCTCCCTAAGCATTGGTAGCACCGCCAAATAGGATGATGGCTAGGATGGAATAAAAGTTAGAAGAACAGGAAGCATCAGGAAATGCAAGCTCCATCTTCCTGAAGAGGTTCCTGATTGCTTCTGAGGTCATCTGAAGGTACAGGACGCTAGCTTCTTCACTCTTCCAAAGCACATTCTGCCAGTGATTCTCCAGGGAGTTTCCAGAAGCCTTTGGTCTCTGACTAGGGTAGAACCATTGATCCCTCTTGTTCTGAGGCTTCAGCTTCTTGGACTTCACAGTTACTTGTTCTTCCAGCTCTCCAGCCTGCAGATAGCCACTGTGGGCTATTCAGCTTCTGGTCATGTAAGTCATCCTAATAAATCCCCCTTTTATAATTATACTTCCTGTTGGTTCTGCTCTTCTACAGAACTATAATACATGGGTATATACATCAAAGTGGAATACTGGGTCAAATGCAAGTTATCTGCTTAAATTGTGAGAAGGTTCTTCACATCTTTGTCTGCCTTTTGCCCTGACATTGATGTTTTTAGTCATTCAGATAGATTTATGATGTTGTATTGGTATTTTAATTTTCAAATTCCTAAGAGCTAACATAGTAGTCTATCTTTTAATTTGTTTATTTTATATTGCTATGTGTTTATTTACTTTGGATAAGTGTTTTTCCAAAATTTTGCCCATTTTATGTATGTGACTAGATATGTATCTATGTTTACATGTATGCATGTGTGTATGCTACTTTTGAAAAATAAGAGTTTTTTATGTAGGTCTAAATACTAATTTTTCATAATATGTTCTCCATTCTCTTTATTTCATTCTTTTTAAATGAAATGATTTTAATTTTTTAAAGTATGATTTATCATTTTTCTATTTTGTGTACTATTGATGTTAAGACAAAAATTTTTATTCCAGTTCTAGATTCTGAATTTTTTTCATTTTTTATATTGCAGTTTGACCTTTAAATGTTTGGTCCAGTTTGAGATTTTGTAAGGTGTCATGTTTACTTTAATATTCTTTTTTCTTTTAACTTAAGAATGTACAATTCTGATAACACCATTGGTGTTAAACAAATTCCACTTATGTCCCTTTACCCTTCCTGTTTTTAAATCCTAAGCTTCTCAAATATCAGATGAACTTTTTTAAAATTCCCACTTATGATTTAGAATACTCACAATGATAATAATAATCAATCTATATAAATAAATAGATCAATGTTCACATTTGCTTTATATAGTAGCACAACTTTTTGATCCATCAGGATCATTTGTTTTATCAGTTTCCTTCTATTTAAAAAAAAATTTCTTTTGACATTCATTAAAGGTGAATCTGCTAGTGACAAACTCTTTTAGGACTCCTTATTTTTGAGAATATTTTTCAAAGCATAATTTCACCAGAAGTATAATTTGTAGTTGGCATTTTTTACTTTAATATTTGTAAACTGTTGTGCCACTTTCTCTTGATCTCCATGATTTTTTTAATGAAAAATCTGATGTTACTCAAATTGGCATCCCCCATGGGGTAATGAATACTTCAAGTTTTGCTTTTCTGAAGTTTATGTAGAATGTTTCTTGGTATATAGGTCTTTGTATTAATTCTCTTTCAGTTTCAGTTTCTTGAATCTGGGTTTGATGGAAACTAGTGAGCTTATGATTTTCACCAAATTTTAGAAGTTTTTAACCTTATCTCTTTGAATAAGCTTGAGCTTTACTCTCTCTAGCCTCTCATCGTGGGAATGATGATATGAATGTTAGGTGTTAATTATTGTACTAGAGGTTTCAGAGACTGTTTTTTCTATCTCCTATTCAGATTATATAAATTTGTTCATTTTTCCTTGATTTTACTGATTTTTGCATCTGTCAATATCCACTCAGTACAAATCCACTCAGTAAAGTTTATTTTGTTTTGTTTGCCTCTTACGTTGCTCACATATATGATTTCCATTTGGTTCTTTTTTTCTAACTGTTTTCTTTGCTGTTTTTTTTTTTCCTATTTTTCCATTTGTAGTTACTTGTATAATTTCTGTCATGATTATTTTAGAATCCTTATCAGATATTGCCAAACTGTTATTCATGTTAGTTGGTGAAAGTTCACTGTATTTTCTGGTTTAAGTTGTGGTTTTATTCACTTATTTACTCGTATTTTGGCATCACAGATAATTTTCTATTCAATTCTGGTCTTCTTGACTTAAATAATGATGATTTGAGCCCCAATTGTCTCTTCTTGTATCACTTGCAGAAGTCGAGGATCTTACTAGCCTGGGCTATGCGCTGATGCCATTTAGATAGGGGTGCCTCCAGCAGAAGGGATTGAACACTGATTCTGGGCTGATAATGTGTGTGATGTTAATTCTCTTGGTATTGCCTCAACTATATGATGATTCTGGATGGAAAAGAGGAATCTCATACCGGGTGAGAGGAAGAACACTTTCTTAGTATCATGCTGCTATGATGGAATGGCCTTGCTGGTGGACCTAAAGCCCCTGCATATCTCTTCATATATCAAGGAAATCTCAGGCCTCATTGGGAGAATTTTCTTCTGGCTATTTGTAGCTAATGAGATTTCTGATGAAACATTTTTCCTCTCCTTCCATATTCATTTGGTGGTATTGGCAGAACTCATTTTCTAATATAGACAGATATGAACCTACCTGCATCAAGTTATATTGTTATAACTAGGATTGAGGGACATGAATTCTGGTTTTCTGGGTTCAGTTGGGTAGAGTATAGGCATAAGGGGCCAATGAGATGTTCTGTCAATGTATCAAAATAATGTTATTCTAGGAGTCCTGGTCAGTTTAACTTTATTTTTTATTGTTTTAGACTTCCTTTTTTCTAACTCTCTTCTTCCTTCCATCATATCTATGAACTACATAGTTGTACTTGGGAAGAATAAGTATTTGAGGAAATTTTATGGGCCATTTGGATTTCAAGTTTCTTCATGGTACATAAATAATAATAAAGTCAGTAATTTTTGTTAGTATAGTAATACTGAGATTACCATTTCTTCTTTAGTGTCTATTAAATTTATTAACATTGACATATGATAATATTTTATGATCTATTGAAAGAATAATAATCTTTACTAATGTTTCTTTTCTTTGTTGTTATATAATCTTTTATTTAATCCATCTCAGCAGTAGTTTATCTGTCAGTTTTGTTGTGTATAAATAAATACATAAATTTAAACACAAAAAATTAAACATTTTATCTATTTTATAGTAGATTTAATTCTTCTCCTATTTACTATGGACTTTGTTATATTTTTAAATTTTAATTTCCTGCTCTATTAGTTCTTACATATCCTTGTATATATTAACTCTGAAGATTATTTCACAGATTTTTCAGTTCTTTTTAAAGGATTATTTAAAGACTTTTTTTCCTATGAACAATTCAATATATATAATTATTTTAGTAAAAATATTAATGAAATTTAAATATTTTCTCATCTAGGTTTAGTTTCTTTTTTGATCCATAAGATTGTAAAGGTATATTTCATTATTTTAAATATGTGGACTATTTATATGTGTTTATCTTTGAATTTTTAATTTGACTTGATAGTTTACTAGAGTAACCAGCACCAGTGTGTGAAAGCTGATTGTGTGCTTTTCTATTCATATGTGAGTTCAAATGTATTGGATGTTGAGCTTGAAATCAGCATTCACACACATATTTATACAACTCAAATTACTGAATACTAAAAATTAGAACTATTTTTTTCTACAAAGCGTGATTTGTTAAAATTATCAGCACTCCACTGATTTGGTTGCACTTATAATTAATAAACATATTTTGTATAACTTTCAAAATTGATTGATGGTCCAGACTGTGATTAATTTGTACAAATATGTCATACATAGGTGCTTGAAAGACTATGTTTTCTTTACCTTATGATTCATATATTGAAATGGTTGTCCTCAACATTTTTCTCCTTTTTTATAGAACTGACAAATGCTGTATATCCAAACTTTTCTATGTTATATTTTTGTCTTCTTACTGTCAATATTTTCCTTAAACATTCCTATAAATTATCAGGCTTCATTCTATTAATTTTTGTTTTAAACCATTTATATGTATTATATTATTAAATGTGGTATATTTATATATCCTGGGGAATTCAAATATTAATTTTTGAATTGATTATTTATTTCTGCCAATAATTTGTTTTATAAAGAAATCTATCATTGGAGTTAATATAATTCAAAATTTTCTTTTGATTTGTATTTTTATAACATATATTTATCCTGATATTTATAGTTTTTATAGTTTTTGTCCTTAGGTAATACTGTTTTGGATAAGGACTGATGATCTCTATCTTCTAATTGACAAAATTAGCCAATTTTTATGCAATATAAGAAATTATAGCCTTAAGTTGAAATCTACCATTTTCCAAGAATTTTAGTTATTCTCTTCCTGTTTCGAATTTCTTTTTTTCCTATGATTTATTATCTTCTTAGCATTTATTTTTAAAATTATTTATTTTGCTTAATTCATTATCTTGCTAGTTACATACACATTTACTATTAATTTAGCATGTATATATTTGACTTAGAACTATATAATGTAAATTGGTACTTCTGCTATCTACTCAAGTAAGAAAAACTAAGAATGCTTAAACCCATTTAAACCTAATACATTAGCTTACATGTCACTGCCCTCACATTTATTTATATGCTACAGAAATTTTGAAATTAAACTTTGTGAAGAATTTAAACTATATTATTATATTTTATGCATTTATACATGTACAATAACAAATCCCACCACTATGCACACCTATGATGTACAAATACAAAACATGGAAAAAATAAATATATTTGAAAGAATTTAAATGATGAATGTCATTATCTTTTAATTCAGTCAACAATAATTAAGACAATTGAAATTATTTGACACTTTATTATAGAATTTTGATACATTCTCCTGGTATCTTTATCATATTTGAAAGACATTTTTTATTATTTTATTTAGTAGATTTCATTAATTACAGATTATCAGTTTTAATTTGTTAAGATATCTCTATTTTGGTTCACTTTAATACATAATTTCAGGTTGTCAGTTAAGGTGATCAATTATTTTCCTGCATTTTGATTTCTGTTTTGCCCTGGTATTTCTTTTTTCCTTTGAAGAGTTTCCTAGTTTTCTAAGTGTTGACTTTGTGAAGGTTGTCTGTCTTTCCTGCTTTTAAGATGTTTACCTAGAATTCAAATAGGATATGACTAGAAGTAGATTACTCGCTTAATGTATTGTATTTCAATTTATTGGGTTAATCAACTTGTGGTCCAATGTCTCTTTTGTTATAGAAGATATTCACTCTTTATTCAAATACTTCTGAGATCCACAACTTTTCCCCTTTTGCCTGTATATTAAACCTTTCCAGTATAACTTGTATGAATCTCTGTCCAGTGTATTTCCATCTATTTTTCTTTTGTTTCTGGTATATATTCCAGTTCACTAATCTTTTCTCCAGCACTGCCTAATTTGATCTTGATATAGTCATTGAGGTTTTGAAAATCAGTTACATTTTTAAATTTCTTGAAACTCAATTTATTTTTAAAAAAATATTTGAGTTATTTGATAAAATTCACACTATTTCAGATTTTTTAGGATATAGTGAAATATTATTTATTTGAAGTCTGTGTGGATTCTCTGTAGATCAGTTTCATCTGTGAACAATGGGTTTTGGATCTACACGCTGTGGGATCGGGCTCCAAATTCCTCAATAGGACACCCATAGCGCTAGAGTTAACAAATAGAATCAACAAATGGGACTTACTCAAACTAAAAAGTTTTTTCTCAGCAAAAGAAACAATAAGAGAGATAAACAGGGAGCCTACATCCTGGGAACAAATCTTTACTCCACACACTTCAGATAGAGCCCTAATAACCAGAATATACAAAGAACTCAAAAAATTAGACAATAAGATAACAAATAACCCAATCAATAAATGGGCCAAGGACCTGAACAGACACTTCTCAGAGGAGGACATACAATCAATCAACAAGTACATGACAAAATGCTCACCATCGCTAGCAGTCAGAGAAATGCAAATCAAAACTACCCTAAGATACCATCTCACTCCAGTAAGACTGGCAGCCATTAGGAAGTCAAACAACAATAAGTGCTGGAGAGGATGCGGGGAAAAGGGCACTCTTGTTCATTGCTGGTGGGACTGCAAATTGGTGCAGCCAATTTGGAAAGCAGTATGGAGATTTCTTGGAAAGCTGGGAATGGAACCACCATTTGACCCAGCTATTCCCCTTCTTGGTCTATTCCCTAAAGCCCTAACAAGAGCATGCTACAGGGACACTGCTACATCGATGTTCATAGCAGCTCAATTCACGATAGCAAGACTGTGGAACCAGCCTAGATGCCCTTCAATAGATGAATGGATAAAAAAAATGTGGCATTTATATACAATGGAATATTATTCTGCATTAAAAAATGACAAAATCATAGAATTTGGAGGGAAATGGATGGCATTAGAGCAGATTATGCTAAGTGAAGCTAGTCAATCTTTAAAAAACAAATACCAAATGACTCCTTTGATATAAGGGGAGTTAACAAGGACAGGGTAGGGACGAAGAGCTTGAGAAGAATATTTACATTAAACAGGGATGAGAGGTGGGAGGGAAAGGGAGTGAGAAGGGAAATTGCATGGAAATGGAAGGCGATCCTCAGGGTTATACAAAATGTCATATAAGAGGAAAGGAGGGGTAAGACAAGATAATACAAATGGAAGAAATGATTTACAGTAGAAGGGGTAGAGAGAGAAAAGGGGAGGGGAGGGGAGGGGAGGGGAGGGGGGATAGTAGAGAATAGGACAGACAGCAGAATACATCAGACACTAGAAAGGCAATATGTTAATCAATGGAAGGGTAACTGATGTGATACAGCAATTTGTATACGGGGTAAAAGCGGGAGTTCATAATCCACTTGAATCAAACCGTGTAATATGATGTATTAAGAACTATGTAATGTTATGAACGACCAATAAAAAAAAAACAATGGGTTTTGTTTTATTTTATATGAATTTTTTAAGAGTTTATTTTTTTCTTCTACATCTGTTTGTTACGGTTTATTGGACATGCTATTTTTAAAATTGTCTGATAGCTAATTTGTATACTAATAAAGTTATCTTTCTCCAGAAAGAATTTATCTTCTGCCATTTGTCCTGAAGGAGAAGTAAGTCAAATATTAACTCAACCAGAATTCACGAAGTAAAATAATTGAAATTATTCTTCAGCTGCTCATAAGTATGTCAAATGTAATGTCCAAAGTGATTTTTGAGTCATTCTTCAGTGTTGTATTTGAAGTAGTAAATCATGAGATGAGTTTTATTTTAATTTCAATCTTCTGGGACAAATAATAGACTTATTTTAAAACAATGGATTCCCCAAGACCAGTGTTCTTTATCTGTGATAGAGAACTATTTCTTGCACAGCATTCAATTTTTCCTTCATGTCACATCTTATGACTGGGATGATATGAAGAACTGAAGCAAACATGACACATGAAATTCATAATTTTTGCTATGCCATAGTAATTTTTCTCTTTTTCCTTTTTGTCTCTGACCTTGATATATGATGTCTTATATACATGGAAGAGTAACAGAGTAACTTTTTAGGAATTCAGGAGAAAAAATTAAGCTCAAAATATGAGTCACTATTATACAATGCCAGGGGTAAAAGCAAAGTCATCCTTACCACTAAGATAATTTTTAAAATGTTCTAACCCAAGGAGCTAGTGTTTAATAAAACTCAACAAGATTCCAAATTATGTTGTTGTTGTTGTTGTTGTTTTAGCTTTTGCTGTACAAAATAAATCATTTATCCATTTCTTTGAGTTTTATACTTTGCCATTAACACTTTTCTTAAGAGTCCTTCATCAGTCTATCCTCATTTATATTTAGCCAATGTTCTCATATTTCTTCATGATTAATTCCAAAGATGTAAAATTTTATGCTTTGGGCTAAATTCTTGAAATTTCTTCCAATATATTTTTAATATATAATTCTCAGAAGGGAAATACTCTTTTCTGCATTCAATAAAGAAACTTATATGGAGTTGTCTACAAAAAGCATGAAGGATTTTTCAGTGATAGAATCATTTAATATATTAGTTGATTTTTTTTGTTTACACAACTGCACCAAAACAGAATTTTATTGAAAATATGAATTTTACTGTATATAATAATTTTAAATAGAGCAAAAAATTATTTTCTGGAAAGATGATCCCATGGAATTTTTTCCTCTAGAGAATATAGGCATAGATTTTATTCACATTAGCTTCATTTAAACATAATTCATGACATATGTTCAAAGAACATTTATTATAACATATATCACCCTGGATGACTGATTATTCAATTCTATCTAATGAAGTTACCTTAGCCTCCTGCATCTAATATGCATTGTCAAATCTATTACATCAAGTAGAATTAACCAAATTGAAACTTTAGTTTCTCATTCATATTAATCAAAATTAAAATTTCCTATATGGAAATAGATGAGTGACTTTCATATTAGATGTCACAGATATGTAATATTGCTATTATTAAAGAGCAGTATACTTAGTAACATAACTGTTATAGACAGCTACCTAATTACTTTGGAGAGATTCTTAAAACACTGTGTTGTTTTTTTGTTGTTGTTGTTATTTTGTTTTTGCTTTCATACCTTATAAGTAATGTTCAAATATGTATGCTATACTAAATATCATGCACTGATTTATATTAATTTTATGAATACTATGAGTAACATGTGATATGTTCCCAGTATGAACTAGAAATTGTTCTTAAAAAATTTCAAAGTATTGCTCATCTTCTTAAAATATTTTAAATATGCTGGGTGCAATGGTATATGCTTATAGTCCTTGTGACTTGGGAGGCTCTGACAGGAGGATTTCAAGTTTGAAGCCAGTCTGAGCAACAAGTGTAAAAAGAACTGGGGATGCAGTTCAGTGGCAAAGCATTCTGGGTTCAATCTCCTGTTGTCACCCCACAAATAAATGTTTAAAACACTGTTATGGTTAGATATGGCTTCCCCCAAAAGCTCACATGTGAGACAATGCAAGAAGGTTTGGAGGAATAATGACTGGGTCATAGCCTTAATCTAATGAATGAATTAATCCCTGATGAAATGAGATTAACTGAGTGGTAAATGGAAGCAGTTGAAGTGTGGCTGAAGGAAGTTGTTCATTTGGGGCCATGGCTATGAGGTATATATTTTGCATCTGGAGAATGGAGTCTCTCTCTCTCTCTCTCTGCTTCTTGATCATCATGTGAGCTGCTTTCCTCCACAACACTCTTCCCCTCCATGATGTTTTGTTTCACCTGGTAACCTGAGGAACAGAACCAACTGTCTATGGATTGAGACCTCTGAAACCATGAGCACACAAATAAATTTTTCCTCCTCCACAGTTGTTCCAGTCAAGTCTTAGATACAGCAGTGAAAAAACTTATTAAAATAAAAGCTATCAGAACTATTAAGGATATAAAAATATATGCACAACTCAAGGAGTTCTAAATGTGAAGAATGCTATTAATCATGGTACATATTTGGTATCATTAGAATACAGAGGGATGGCTATGAAATGATAAGTCATGATATGAAACAGATGAATCTGTTTTTTCATGTCTTGTATGTAGGGGCATTATGAAAGACTTGAAATCATAAAGAATAAATAAAATGTCAAAAATTGAAAGCATGGAATTCATAATAAATTGATGTAATGTTTTCCTTCGGGAAAAAAAAATCTCTGTGGAGAAGAAAATAGAAGAAATGGATGCTTAGATAATTTTGTGCTTTCTAGATTGACAAATATACAAATTTTGTAGAAGAAAAAACTAAGAAATTATACTAGAAAGATGGATAATTTTTGCTTGTTTAAAAATGATGGTGCTTTATAATTATTAAAGATAATGGGATTCATTGTGATATGTTGATATATGTACATAACATAATCTGGGTTATTTTACTGCCCAGTATATCTCCCTGTTCTATCCCTTCCTTCCTTCCTCCAATTTCCACCCATTCTTTTGCTGGTGTTCCTTCTATTATCATGAGAATCCATTTATTTCCTCTTTTTTTCTCTAGCTTCCACATATTAGAGAAGAACGACTCTCAAGTCTCTGAGTTTGGCTTCGTTAGCCTAACACAATGTTCATCATTTCCATGCATTTACTGGAAAATGATACAATTTTGTTGTCCTTTTTGACTGCATAAAACTCCATTATGTACATAGAACACATTTATTTTATCCATACATCTGTTCATACATACCTAGGCTGATGCCATAACTTGGCTGTTGCAAATTGTGCTTTTCGAAATAATGGATATGTATTTATCACTAGACTATGCTGACTTTAGTTCTTTTAAATAAATACTGAGGAGTGTTAGAGCTCCATTATATTATGATTCCATTCAGTCTTTTGAGAAAACTCCATACTTATTTCCACACTGGATGTATTGATTTACAGTTTAACCAACAATGTAAAAGTATTCCCTTTTTGTTTATCCTCACCAGCATTTATTATTTGTATTCTTGATGATTGCCCTTCTAAATGCACTGATATGCATTTCTCTGATCAGTAAAGGTGGTGAATATTTTGTACTGTATTTGTTATACTCGTTTGAGAAATTTATGTTTAGTTCATTTATCCTTTTATTTAATGGGTTATTTACTTTTATATGTTATAGTTTTTTAAGTTTTTCTATATTCTGGGTATTAATCCTTTGTCAAAGAGTTTCTTGCAAGTCCCATTCTGTATGCTTTTTCACTCTCTTTGTTCCTTTGCCTAAGCATAAGTTTTTTAATTTGGTGCCATCCCATTTATTAATTTTTATCTATATTTCCTGATCCTTAGGAGCCTTTTTGACAAAGTCTATGCCCAAACTTATATATTGGAGTACTGACTCTATTTTTCTTCTAGTAAAATTCCAGATATAATTACTAGATCTTTGATCCACTCTAAGTTGACTTTTGTGCTGATATGAGATAGTGATCTAATTTCATTATTCTACACATGAATATTCAGTTTTCCATATATCATTTGTTAAAAAGCTGTCTTTTCTACAATTTATGTTTTTGACATCCTGATACAATTATATGTAATTCATTGATATTGAATGAGCTATTCTCACAGGCAGTTCTTCATAAATTACTCAGCCAGGCCTTGAACTTCATAAATTAATATCACATCAGCAACTAAATATGCACTTTTGATGAACAGTGACACAGTTATGTTGGTGTGTTGAGATTATGCATATAGTAGACTGAATCTGGTTCAAAAAAGTCCAGTTTCAAAACAAAGTGAATAGTTAGAAAGTTTAGATTGTTTGAATGAGATGCAAAATTAATAATTTGGCATTAATCTTGGAAAAGTATAGGTGAATAAAAGAAGCAGCAACATCATTTCATGTATAGTCTACTGTTATCAACCTGAAAATCTTGTGAAGAATGCAAAAATAATATTTTTCAAATAGTGCATGAGGATTCATCTTGTAAATAATGATCAAATTAAAAAAGTGTTCTAAATAGTATAGATCCTTGGGATTTCTTGCTTTTGCATTGCATTCTATGTATAGAAATAATATGTAAAATTTTTAAACTCTCAAATGAATGTTACAGATAGTTAAATCTCACATAGTAGTACCTAATGTTTATATATTTGTTAATACTAGAGGTATACTCTTTTTATATATAGCTGTGCTTTATTTCATTAGCACAGATGGATTTTGAGGCAAGAACTATTGATATTGATATTTTAATGGTGAAAAAATTTAGATTTAGATAAGATAAATGAGTTTTAAAGTAAATCACAGATGCTAAGTAGGAGAATTTATTAGGCATTCTATAAATGATATTGTAATATAAGTGGAAATTGACAGAGTATTTTTTGAATTTCAGATGTAGTTCAACATTTTTCTATTACTTGTGTAATATTAGAAAGAGTCTGGATAGAAACAAATATTTAGGTGAATATGGTGGAACAAACCCAGTTAAAATATCTCCCTTTATTCCACACATATATGTAATAGAAAATCATAAGAATATATAATATATAATGCACTCATACATGATATTAGAATTATAAAGCACTTCTTAATCTGGAAAGAAAAC
This sequence comes from Urocitellus parryii, assembly GCF_045843805.1. Classification (NCBI taxonomy): domain Eukaryota; kingdom Metazoa; phylum Chordata; class Mammalia; order Rodentia; family Sciuridae; genus Urocitellus; species Urocitellus parryii. The sequence goes on from NC_135532.1 coordinate 152,854,689, forward strand.
AGGAAGGGAGTTATTATGGTATAGATATTAGGTGTCCTCCATGAAATCTCATGTGTCAGACAATGTAAGAACATTTCACAGTGAAATGATTGGGTTATGTGAGCCTTAACCCAATCAGTGGATTAATCCCTTGATGTGATTAACTGAGAGTTAACTGAAGGCAGGTAGGGTATGGCTGAAGGAAGTGGGCATTGGTGGACATGCCTCTATGGTATACATTTTGTATATAATGAGTGGAGTCTCTCTGCTTCTTAATTATCATCATTAATATAAGCTGCTTCCCTAACACTTTTCCACCATGATGTTCTGCCTCATCTCATCTCCAGCTCAAATAAATGGACCTGGATTTCTATGGACTAAGACCTCTGAAACCATGAGCCCCTAAATAAAATTTTCCTCCATAAAAATTATTCTTTTTGTGTCTTTTATTTGCAACAGCAAAAAAGCTGACTAAAACAAGAATAAACAACTAGGATCATGTGGGAACCAAAATAGCAAGGTTTGTGTACATGGGACTTGTGATTAGGGTTTGATACAAGCCACATATAGACCTCAGGATTATTATAATTTCCTACACAAAGAAACATCACATAGTCAAATAAATCAAACTAAATTATCTAAATTGCAAACTGGACCAAGCCAAGAAAATATTTTTTCAGCAGAGAAACAAGAAAGTATAAAAATTAAATTTCTCTGAAAAATAAAAACAGGTATTGTTAGATACTTGAGAATATGTTTACTTAGAGTCTCTGATAAAGATAGCATGAGAAACTTTTGAGAAACAAAATTTAGAAATTCCTGGAAATTATTCAAAAATTGGAAAATGACATTACTCTGATGTAAGTGATTCATAAAATGGCAGTATTATTTGAAACATACAAACAGACAAAAAACCCCACATTTATGACATAAAAACTTCTAATATCAAAGAAAATTTTTAAGTCTTAAAATCTATCAAAGAGGAAAAAGAGCAGCAATAAAATATAAAGATTGATTAAGAGAGGAGATCTTATAAGGAAGATGTAATACCATCTTCTCAGCAAACCTAGAATTCTGTAACTAGCCAAACTATAATGTAATTAAAATGGTAGATTTTCAGATATGGGAAGATCCAGGAAATGCACAAGCTACTTATAAGAGCTAAAAGTTATTTATTTTGTGGCACACCCTGATGATTTTGTTGGTGTCCTAGCCCTTTGCTTTACCCTGCTTCATTTTTTCCTTTGTTAAAAACATCTACATTCCATAATAGGAAATAAAATTACCAAATACATACATTTTTGTCCCTTGCCCAAAAATGTAACCAGTTTTGTACAATGAACCTGAGGGAAAAATTGTTCACCTTCAGTTGAGTAGAACAGGCTGGAGGAACCTTTTCCCTAAAGATATTGATGTAGTCTTGTGAGTGTGAGGGAAAACATTTCTGAGACATGAGGGTGGCAGATGGGAAAGATAAAATCTGCTCTGACTCCATATTTCTAAACATGTAGTAAGTGTGTTTATTTATTTCAGTCATTTTTTGATTTGCTATTCTATTTCTTTCAGGTAAAAGCATAATAACAATGTGCAGTAATTCAGCAAATATTTATCATATCAAACATTAGGTTGAGTGTTGTACCCAGTGGAAACATTACTTACTCACCTGGAGTTTCCTTTTCTAATAGTAAAGACAAATAAATTTGTATAAATGTATGTATATATAACCAATTAATTACTGGATAGGTTCAAATATCTTTGAATAAACAACACAAATACTGGATAGTCTTGAATAGCTTTCATTAGATCTCTTGTATTAATCCTCTACTATTTTATACTCTGCATAGTTTCCAAAGAATCTGATCAGTTTGGATTAAGATAGGAGGTTCTTCACACTCCTGAGTTTGAGTTTGGGTTTGGCTAATAGAGATATAAAGAGGAGATCTAAGGTTGCTTTTAGTCATTATTCTACTGTTTCTTTTATTCCTAGGTAACTAAGAGTTGGATGCATCTGTTAACTGCAGAACCTCCTTCTCCAGAGTCTTTTCTAGAATGTAACTATTCATGTAACTTCCTTATTTTTAGCCCTAGTATAATTGAGCTATTGTTTCTCCTTTGATTTGTTATCCCTTGTTGGTTTTCATGAGACATTTTTAAAAGGAATAATTCAAAGATTATTTATTTGTGCAAACCATATGCTGTGATTTGTATAAGTGTCCATCAAAGGCCTGTGTGTCAAAGACTTGGTACCCATGTTGGCACTATTAGGAGGTAATGAAACCTGTAAGAGGTGGTGTTCAGTGGGAAGTTGACTGGGGCATGCTCACTAGGAGCATGACCTGGCTAGTAATAGTGGAATCCCAACCTCTTCCTCTTCCTCTGTTTTCCAAACTGGCTGTAAGTTGAGCAGGTTGGCTCTATCACAAGTTACTCCATGGTATACTGTCTAGCCACAGGTCTAAAAACAATGTGACCGTTTACTCAAGGACTGGAGCCTCCACAATTGAGTGGCAAAAGAAACCTTTTTCAAGTTCATCATCTCATGTTATTTGCTACAGTGTTACAAAGCTGACCAACCCACTATGTGTAGATTTGTAAGTCAAAATAACATAGTATTTCAAAAATATTAATATCAATGGACAAACTGATATCTATTATAGAAACAAATCAGAGTTAAAAATTCTATGAAATTTCAGACTGAAGTAGCAGTGACGGAAAAAAGTGAAATCAAAGGTAAATCATTAAACTTTATTGAAAAAAATTATAAACTTCATATATATTATACATTTTATTGGTAAAATATTTTAAATGCTTTAACTTACTAATATCTGCAAAAGTATTTGACATCTAATATTGCTTTCTTTCCAATTATATAACGAAATTAAAAAAACATATTTTAGCTAATTATACCTGTCAATATTATAGTTTTTGATTCATAAAATGCCTTTTTCATGAATTTACACTCGTTAACAAAAATGACAAACTGGATTGGCAAGAGTGAAATTCTCCCAATAAGTCTGTCATTCTCATCTATCATGACACAGGATTTGGAATTTTTAACAAAGTTTTATTACTTTCATCCAATTCTTTAATTCAGACAATATTAATCAATTCAAACTGTTTCTTATAATGAACTTTGGAATTTTATTGTTTCATTAGTTGAGTAATGATATTGACTTTAATGTTTTTCATGCTCCATTCAACTTACTTATGACTTCTAACTTGTTTTATAAATACAAAGTTTTTGACCCCTTAAAATGGTTTCTATTGATTATAATTATTTTTTTCTTGAATGGTCCCGAGTTTCAATCATATAGAAAGCAATATTTGTCAGAAAAAATATTTCGATTGTATATATTTGTTCTGTGTTTGAAACTATATACTAATCTTTACAGGAAAATTTCATAATATAATACAAGCAGACAATATCTGAATTCAATCTGTGAAAATAAGTGATGAGGAAAAAATCCTACCTTTTCATTAAACATTTTCATTTATTGAATGATCATTAAAATATATTGCAATTTTCTTTTATCCCCCAAATCTGTCTTGCTTTATGTGGATGGAATTAATCTAAGTATAGGCAAATATTGAGAGCTTTCCTAATTGTTTTTTCAGATAAGGTCCACTAAAGCTTGCTTTTTAAATTGCAAAGTGCTATTTAGATGTAACTTCTTACAATACAAATGCTATTTTATAATAGTGTAGGGCTTCAACTTGATGTAACTGCTATCATCTTGAATTATAATGGTCATGATTGTCCCCAAGTGAGGCAGAATTCTTTTCCCTGCATTGTGTCCCAGAGTACTATAAAATAAACAAAACCTATAGAGTGTGTGTGTGTACATGTGCTTATGTGTGAGTGTGTGTGTGGGGGGGGCGGGGAGTCCACTGCACTTTGATACCATGAGCACCAGGAATGTAACTGATGTCATTAATTTTAACTTAAGATAAATCTGGTACATTTTGGCTTGGATGAAGTCATTTTTGTTCTGACCGTTATGTAATCCCTGTCCCTCTGAAACAAACCAGAGGAATTACAACCACCCTTGACCACACTTCTAAATGGAGATCCTCTTGTCAGTAGCATTCAGTTCAAACTTTTTCTGATCTGCCTATTTCTTAAGTCTGTGTCACTTTATAAACTTTTCTCATATGCTGAAACTAGGTTTATCTAAAACAATTTGTGAACCAGCCTGGAGACTGAAGAAACAGGTTAGGATAAGGAGTATTTAGTGGGGGAAATAAAAGATGAAAGACCAGCCAACTAACTCTATGTGGGGTGGGATGATTCATATGTTAGATGCTTTCAACCTGATGTCTGAGTAGAGGAAGGCCCTTATAATTCTTCTGAGTTTGGGGCAGCTAGGGTTTTGTTTTTTTGTTTTTGTTTTTGTTTGTTGGTTTTGGTATGGGGATTGAACCCAGGAGTGCTTAACTGAGCCACATCCCAGCCTTTTCATTTGTTATGTTTTCGGAGGCAGGTGGGAACCAGGGATGAACTCAGGGGCACTCAACCACTGAGCCACATCCCAAAGTGTATTTTGTACTTTATTTAGAGACAGGGTCTCACTGAGTTGCTGAGCACCTCACCATTGCTGAGGCTGGCTATAAATTGCCATACTTCCTGCCTCAGCCTCTGGAACTGCTGGGATTACATGGCCCAGTTCATTTGTTATTATGAAACATGGTCTCCCTAAATTGCTGAAGCTGGCTTTGAACTCATGATAGTCTTGCCCCAGCCTCCTAAACTGCTAGGATTACAGATGTGTGCCACTACACCTGGCTGGAGCAGCTGTTGCCTTAATTATGCTTAACCCATTAGGTTAAGATGAAAGAAAAGTGGTATCTTGGAATGCAGTGGGGTGTCTGTTGCCATAGGCTGTTAGGTTAGTTACTCTTTCCCTGGTGCTATAAAAAATAAGGTAAAGAAATTAAAAGAATTACAATGTGAAAGAGATGTGCACCTCTCCATCTCTCTCTTAGTTTCTAAGCTGGCTGAAAAAGTGGAAGACCAGATGCCAAGCTAGAAACCCTAGCTTGCTTTTTTTGCATAGAGGGGAAAAGTAGTGGAATAGGAAACAGGTATAGGCTATCATCTTGTGACCAGAATGGGATGCAAAATATCAGAATCTCTAGGAGGAGTAGAATAAGACCCTAAGATTGAAATGATACTGGGTGGGCATCCACCAGATCTAAACCTTGCTTTTCTGTTTAATCATTAACACAAGATGATGGAAAGGCACTGTGCAAATGGTGGAAGGAAGGTAAGTGAGTGGGAAACTATCATTCATGAAAGTATGACTGTTTGGAAATATATTGCTGAAGAATTGCTGGATGTTGCAGAAAAAAATTTAAACAACTTCCATCTGAGAGTCTAATTACTGGATGATGAGATTCTGGGACATAAAAGGTTATGATATTTCTCTGGTGGGAAGTGAATCTGAGATAATTAGTGATTTAACCACTAATGTAACCCTTATGCAATGCCTACATAACCCCTCCAGATCCCCTTCACTTACAGATTGTATCATCTCGGCATGAAAAATGCATGATGCATGCATATGAGGGACACTTTCCAAGACAGGTGCCCCCATGGAAAAACATACAAGAAATCCAAAGAGCACAGAGTATTCTGTGGGAGTACAGCAAGAATCTTGTCATTTATTCCCAATTGTTTCAAAAACCTGGTAAAGCCATTTTTTGAAATTGTTTGTTTTGGGCCAGATTAAAGAACAAACTCTTACAAAATACCTCTTAAGAATGAGTCCTCTGCTCTCCAGCAGCCTTATTTTAAAACAGAATGTTTATGATTTGGGCAAACCTTGCTGAGTTGGGAGATACTGAACATGACTGGGACATGGAGTGCCTTGTCACACCTTGATAAGAGAAAAGGGCAGATGGGAGAAAAGAGAAATAAGGGTCTGTTATAATAATGTGAAAACGGATTTGGCATGATTTGCTCCATGCCTTCACCACTAGGGAAAAGCTAAATAAACAAACTAATGCAATCTTTGTAGTCTTCTGGAAGGATCTTAAGTCTGGAAAACAGTTCCAGCTTTTTCCAACTCCTCAAAGACAAGGATGAGAAAATCCCATGCTGTTGTGTTACTGGTTACAGGAAGTAGACTTGTCCCACACCCTATGATTAGGCATGAACCTAATGCTGTCTCAGAGAGAGCCCCATGTGAAATTTACTACTTACTGGACACCCCAAAACAAGGTGAAGGCCATCACTTTGGCAGATACTGGGAAAGAAAGACACCAATTTATGGCCTGAGAAGCTACTGATGGAAATTTGGGTAAGTCCTTCAGAGTAAAGCTAATATTGTTGCACCTAGGAAAATCTTAGGTGCCCATTATCTCACAAGTGCAAGAAGAGTTGACTGAAAATGCATGATGTATTTTATTATGTATTAGATGGGTCTAACTGGGGAAACCCAAGTGTCTGCCACTGTAATACAGCTCATCACTGATGCCATCTGGTTTGAAGCAGGATATGATCAGAGAAATATACAGTAGAGTTATTGGTATAGGTAATAAACATTCATCAGCTATGGCCACTGATTGTTTATAGTGACTAGTGGTTATGTTCCAAGGTCTTACAGCATGGATGATATGATGGCAAGTAGAACTATTATGTACATGGTTAGTGCTTCTTTGGGGAGTTCCAATGTAGCTATAAAGTTGGGAAAGGATACTTGAGCCAGAGAGACAGATGACAGTGTGTTTTGTACCTCTGCATGTTAAGAGCTTTGCCCCTGTAAATATGGAGGCTGATGCTTTGACTAAAGTACAGGACCTGGCTAACACTGAGGAAATGGCACTGGCCTTGTGGGTACATAGGAACAATAGACATGACAGTGCTGAAATAGGGAGGGCAGGATTGTCCCTAAAATATTGCAACTTGGTGGTGGCTTAGTCCCAATATTGTATGTGGTCAGTCCACATAACCTGTCATTTAACCCACATACAGGAATGGATACTCTGAGTTGTTCAGCCCCTGCAGGACCAGCAGATTGAGTATATTGGGTCCTTTCCAGACAATAAAGCACACAAATATACTTTATCCTGTATACATATAGCTTCTGACCCTATACAAGCTTATATTAGCAAGAAAGCTAATCAAATTGCTGCTATCAAATCTTGAGAAGTTAAGTGTGATGTATGTGTACCTGTTCCACATCAAGAGTAAACAGGGCACCATTTTTCAGGACATGCTGACAAGATTGACATGAATACATAATGCATCATGGCAGTTTCATCTGCCACATAACCCCTGCGCAGCAGGATTTGTGCCGAATAAAAATGCCTGGTTGAAGCAATACAGGTAAGTCCTATTAGGCAGACTTATATTGGCTGGCTGTATTGAAGTCCTAAGTGTTGATGAATTTAAATATTCACATGGCTAGTATGCCTGCCCCCTCTGAGTGCCTGGGGACCCTGGCTCCAGCCCTGTATACGCTGTAGATCCAGACTCTATAATATTAGGGTTGTCACATGGACACATAACACTGATAATTTGCAGATTGAAAGCATTAGTTTGGAGGACCGTAGGGATTAAGAGGAGTTAATGAATGCTCATGAGGCTTGTCTCACCTAGATGGGCCCGCTATTTCTTATCACAGTGTGAAGAGTCTCCATCACTTCTATCTTGGTCCCCACTGATCCTATTGGACCCTAGACCTGTAGTCGCAGTTTATGCCCTGAGCTGGCTAAAGAAAATGACTCAGAGTACTGTAGTCATCTGCTCAATGTGGCATTATGCCTTTGCCATTGGTTGTAGGAATCACTCATGTATCCCATCCTATTGGCTAACGTGCTATATACACTGCCATATCAGCCTCCTGCTGTGGCTGTTGTGTTGTCTAACAGAGATGATGTCATCAGTATTGTTTTGCTAGATAATAAAGACTTGCCTCTATGTATTCTTACATTTATTTATTTATTGTTTCTATCTATATCTTCAGTCAGGTGCTGTTCTCCCTGGATAAAACATGTGCATTCATCCCTGATGTCACACATCTCATATCACATGTAAAATCCAAACTGACGCTCTCTGATCCTCTACCATCCTTGCGAGAGATGCTAAGTTGTTGACTTGGGTCCAGGTGGAAAAAGATTGCTATTATTATTTGCATAATTATTTTCTGTCTCAGTTCATGCATGCATCTCTTCTATTGCTGTGGACTCCACTTCCAAGCCAGATAAATTGCCAAACAGCATGGCAATTATACAATGCTAAAACCCTGTGCAGGCTCAGGGCACATTGTGGAAGAGAAGCACAAAAGATTATTAGTAATAATGACCATGGCTACCCCTAAGTAACCCTGGTGTGCTTCCCCACATTATTGCCCAGCATGCTATGAATAAACAGTCTTTCAAGTAGTATGCTGAGCTTTACAGTTGCATCCTGGATATCAGCAGCACCAGGAATGAGCCTGACAATTTTGATATTAGCTTAAGATAAACTAGGTACATTTCTGCTTGGACAAAATCAGTTTTATAATGACCATTATAAAATGTCCCTCCTTCAAGGATCTACTGCTTTTGCTGCCACCTTTGGTCATTCTTCTCTATTTAAGCCCCTACTAGATTATACTGAATGCAACCCTGAATCTATCCAACTCATTTTTCAGTCTCACAGGATCTTGTGGATATTTCTTCTAGTAGAATTTTTTTTCTGGAATATACTAGTGACAAGAAAAAATACTTCATGTGTACATAATTTAAGATAAATATTATAGGTCAATTTTTTGTATCTTGATATTAACCCAGGTCATTATCAATTTTCAACCTAACTGCTGCTACTTTATTAAGTTACTAAATTTTGTATTAAAATAGCATGGATTCCATGTAAACCACATTATTTCTTTTGTTTTTAACACAATAACTTTTATTTTTATGTGGTGCTGAGGATCGAACCCAGTGCCTCATGCATGCTAAGCAAGCACTCTGCTGCCAGGCCACAATCCCAGCCCAAACCAGATGGTTTCAATGTGTTCGACTTGATTTAAAGAAACTCAATAGATGTTTTCCAAAATCAATTATTTTTTTCTATTTACTTTTTTGAACTTCCTAATTTTATAAGAAGTTTAAACTGGTAAGTAGAAAAATATTGATTTCTGTTCTTTCTTCTGCTATTTTGTGAGTTTTTCATTGGAAATTTTTAGTAATCACTTACAACTTGAGTGTCATAGCATGCAGTATTGTAATTTGATTTTATAGCCAAGTAATCAACATAGGTTTTCTGAGACAGACGTATGGGAATATGTAGAAAGGAAAAGTACCAGAAGAGAGTTTCTCAGTATGCCATTTTCCATGTTGAAGCATATTCTAATTATATCTCTACAATTTAGTATCACTGAAGTATATGCTAAAATGAAATACAAAGGTTACTCAACCTATTAAAGGACTTTAAAACATAATACACAATTATTCACTGAATATACTTTATGTTCTAGGCAATGTTTTAACCACTAGGGAAAGAAGAGAACAAGGAAGAATTCTTGCCTTCAAGAAACTGACAATTCTGTGGAGAACTTGAACATGTGGCAGACATATGTCTTTACTGAAGGAGAATATAGGATGGGCTTCTCCTTAAAGTTTTGTGCCTGATATCTCTTCTTAGAGGGAAGATTGCCTCAATTGATACCCAGAGTCAGAATAAGATCTAACCAGGGTATTTAGTAGAAAATTCTAATCAGGAGTAGGAGTGCTTTCAAATACTACAGATCAAAACTGGAGCTCTAGGTATCTGGGGTGTCTGTCATAAAAGGAAAGAGCCATGAAGCAGGCTTCAGAGGTTATTAGTGGCCAGGTCAAGCTGGACAATTAAATCACTTAGATTTGACAGGGGATGAGGAAGCAATGAAGTTCTTACAGAAGCTGCACACATACTCAGGAATCTGCAGTGCATTCTCCACTTTATGCATTAAAGGATGGGAAAATCAGGTATGAGGCAAGTTATGGTAGCCTTGACTTATGTAATGATGTGGAGGACAAATAATCCCAACAGCTACTTAGGTGAAGAGTAACACATATCAGACAAGAAAAGTCCTCTTTGGCCAAGAAGTGAGAGAATTATTTAATAAATCACCAGAAAGTTCTTCAAGAAAGATACTTTACTTTTAACATTTTGAATTAGGTGGTCTTATAAAAAATGCAATATGTGCAGGGTCTCTGGACTAAGTCCTAGGTTCTTAATCTACTTTGAGTTGGGTTTTGTGAATGGTGAGAGATAGGGTTTCGTTCTCATTTTGCTGCATAAAGATTTCCACTTCTCCCAGCACCATTTGTTAAAGAGGCTATCTTTTCTTCACTGTATGTTTTGGCACCTTTGTCTAGTATGAGATAACTATTTTTATGTGTTTTTCTCTGTGTCTTCTATTCTATATCTTTGGTCAACATGTCCATTTTGGTGCTGATACCATGCTATTGTTGTTATTATAGCTTTTCAGTGTAGTTTAAGGGAGGCCCTGACTTCCTTAACAAGACTCCTAAAGCACAAGAAATAAAATCAAGAATTAATAAATGGGATGAAATCAAACTAAAAAGCTTCTTCTCAACATAAGAAACAAATCTGTAAGGTGAAGGGAGAACCTACATTTTGGGAGTGAATTTTTGCCACACACACATCAGATAGAGCACTAATCTCCAGGATAAATAAAGAACTCAAAAAACTTAACACAAAAAACAAACAAACAAAAATAAAACAATCAACAAATTGGCTCAGGAGCTGAACAGATACTTCTCTGAAGAAGATATACATCCTATCAACATATATATGAAAAAATGTTCAAAATCTCTAGTAATTAGAGAAATGCAAATGAAAACTACTCTAAGATTTCATCTCATTCCTTTTAGAATGGCAGCTATCAAGAATACAGACAACAATAAATGTTGGTGAGAGTGTGGGGGAAAAGGCACACTCAGACATTGCTGGTGGGACTGGTGCAACCAATCTGGAAAGCAGTATGGAGATTCCTTAGAAAACGTGGAATGGAACTACAATTTGACCCAGGTATCCTACTCCTTGGTCTATACCCAAAGGACTTAAAGTCAGCATTCTATAGTAACACAGCCACATAAATATTCATAGCAGCTCAGTTCACAATAGCTAAACAATGGAAGCAACATAAATGACCTTCAATTGATGAATGGATAAATAAATCGTGGTATATATACACAATGGAATATTACTCAGTGTTGAAAGAGAATAAAATTATGGCATTTGCAGGTAAATGGATGGAGCTGGAGAATATCATGTTAAGCAAAGCAAACCAATGCCCCCCCAAAAAAAAAGTCTGAATGTTCTCTCTGATAAGTGGATGCTGATACATAATAGGGAGTGGGGAGGCATGGAATGGGGAAAGAGGGTAGAGAGAGTGCATGGGGGCCAGAAAAATGGTGGAATGAGATGGACATCAGTACCCTAAGTACATGTATGACTGAACATGTGGTGTGATGCTACATTGTGTACAACCATAGAAATATAAACTTGTGCTGCAACTGTGTACAATGAATAAAAATGCATTCTGTTTTCATATATACCTAATTAAAATAAATAAATAAATAAATTTTGAGATATGCAATCTGCAAAGGAATAGTGCAGAATTTTTTTCATCATGTGTAGGTTCATATTTATGGAAGTTCCTGATGTGCACTATCTCTGTCATCTGTATGGAGGTGGCCAGCACCCGGACAGAGCATGTTCCTGCCCAGGGGTATGAGTTGCCTGGGAAAATAAAAATTCTGAAATAATCAGTAATAAATAAAGACAGGGCCAGAAATTAGATATCAAAAAAGAGCATTTGATAGGTCTTCTAGTCCTTATGGGAATTGGAACTGCACAACTGAAAAAAGGCCCCAATTCTTTATTTAAGAGGGAGTACATCAAAGGCAGGGATAAAGTTTCAGCGGGAGGGGTCTTGGTTGGGTGCTGGCTTGCAGGGATCTTGCAGTAAACAGATTTATTGGCATTTTGGCAAGCCACACCCATCTCCAAAGCTATGCTAGAACTTGAGTGGTGAGGGAGGTGAGAGGCCACATGAACCAGGCATTCTCAATCCAGTAGGTTCCTACTGGGAGTTCCTGACATCAGGCTTACCTGCCTAATGGCTCAAACATCCATTAATCCAGGTATAGTTTACAGATTGCTTCCTGCAGTCATCTAGAGAAGTTTATTTTTTATTCACCACAAAATAATCCTCACAGTCATTTGTTATTTGTAAATGAAAAAAAATCCAAATATATTAAAATTTGATAAGCTCTTCAATCACTCTAATTTGCCACATATTTAGGCTTATTTAATGATTCAATCTTTTATTTGAGTTCTTTTCCTTGCCTTTTTTTTTCAGTGTCAAGTACCAAACACAGTGCCTTGCAATGCTAGGCAAGTGCTCTGCCTATAAGCTAAATCCCTAACCTCAAAGGATGCAATCATACAATCTGGCCAGCAGGAAAAAAAATAAAATTAAAACTGTTTCACAGACCTCTTTGAAATAATTTCCTAAGGTTTATTTTTTACCACATAATCCTATCCCTCTTTTTATAATAGGTTTTGCTGGTATAAATAGACAAGCTTAGACTGAGTTTCAGTAAGTGATAATAAGCTAACTGTACATGGTATGGTTCATTTTTATTACTAAGCAAAATGAATGAGGTATTGTTTTATTCTTGCTTAATACTGAAAGCTTTTAGATTACATGTTACATTAGTGAACCATTATACTCTCCAAAATTGTTGGCTATATTTTTTTTCAA